>NC_052169.1:21976893-22276893 GCF_902713615.1 Scyliorhinus canicula | reverse complement strand
CTGGGTAAGGACGGCAGATTTTATTTGTGAACCAGATAGGGACTTTACCAGCCCATCAACATATCCTTCTATCCCTTCGCCTTCTCATCTATCTTTCTCTCGTGACTCCATATAATTCCGAGTGACTGTTCCGAAGGACGAGGAGGGCATTTTCCAGAGAGTGGATGACCTCTGATCGGCCTGTGCTGTACTCACTGAGCTGACAGTGGTGCATCTCGGACCACACAGTACTAGGCCAGTGGTTCTTGAAGCGTAGCCCGTGGACCACAGGTCAACCACAATGGTCCTGCATGTGGAGACTACGGTTTGGTCCAAAAATGCATGTGCAAAACAGGTGCTCTTTTATGCTGGGAGGGCAGGCGGGGCCCCAGTTTCTTGTCTCGTCAAAAGACGGCCTTTCCAACAATGTGCCACTTTCTCCCAGGGGCGCGCTGACGTTCCCGAGGTGGGACTTGAACCCATGACCTTCAGGTGAGAAAACGCGCAAACCCTAGCTGAGGCTGTACAAGGGGACAGGCCAGAAACCTCACCATCATCAGTCACATGATATCGCAGAATCAGACCGGCTTCTGTGGGAGCGACAGGAAGCTTTCAAGCACGAGGTTTAGGTTGTTCCAAATAAATGTTTTCTCTTGTACGAATGATGTTTAAAATGTGAAAATAGCGACACTTTCGTTTCTGACTCGATTTAATAATTCACTTACGATATTTAACTTCAAAAAAATTAATGCTCATAAACCTATCACATTTAAAAAGCAGTGAAATATTTATAGTTTGCATCATTTCCCATTAATTCGCTGAAAAAAGAGGCATGTCGAAGCTTTTCGTCTCGCACTTATCAGGCCAGTTCGCAAGGAAACCAAATTTAAAGGGGACAACAATTTACACTTCATGGTAAGAGAGTGCTGATTGGTTGGCAAGTGGGCTCTGATTGGTAGAGGTGTGGAGAATGCACCAGTTTGATCATTCTGATGATTGACCTTGCGGTGATTAGGTGAAAGAGGGTGGAGTGTGGCTGGCTGGTGATCCATGGTGTCCGTTAACCGGCTGAATTAGTCCGCAAACATGAATGTTTGATAATCACTGTCCTCAGCAAACGCAAAGCGGGAATGTGGGTGCCATTCCCTTCGGGCAAGAAGGTTATCATTAAATGATGTCGGCCTTGACTTACTGGCAACACTCTCACCTGAAGGTCATGGGTTCAAGTCCCACCTCGGGAACGTCAGCGCGCCCCTGAGAGAGAGTGCAGCACTGTTAGAAAGGCCGTCTTTTGACGAGACAAGAAATTGAGGCCCCGTCTGCCCTCCCAGCATAAAAGAGCCCTTGGCACAATTTCTATGCTCAGAGTTCTCCAGGGTATCCGCTCAATCCGTTTCGGTGATGTCCTCTTTTGGCTGAAGGGATAAATGTTGGCCAGATTCCATTTTGTGGATTCTATGGTATCCTAGCCAACATTTACCCCCACAGCCAGAAAACGAACATCAGCTAAATGGATCGACCAGGTTCTTTGATTCAATTCGCTCCTTGTGGGGTATTGCTGTGTCCAGATTCAGCCCTGGTACAAAGCAAAGGTGACTTCAAGCGCACACAGTCCACGGCTCAACTGTAGAGGACATATCTGGAATGTGAAGTCATACCATGTCTTCAGGTGATGTCCCGGAGGACTGGAGAGTAGCCAATGTTGTTACTTTGTTTAAGAAGGGTAGCAAGGATAATCCAGGGAACTACAGGCTGGTGAGCCTCACGTCAATGGTAGGGAAATTACTGGAGAGAATTCTTCGTGGCAGGATCTACTCCCATTTGGAAGCAAATGGATGAATTAGCGAGAGGCAGCACGATTTGTGAAGGGGAGGTCATGTCTCACTAACTTGGTAGAGTTTTTTGAAGAGGTCACAAAGGTGATTGATGCAGGTAGGGCAGTGGATGTTGTCTATATGGACTTCAGTAAGGCCTTTGAAAAGGTCCCTCATGGCAGACTGGTACAAAAGGTGAAGTCACACAGGATCAGAGGTGAGCTGGCAAGGTGGATACAGAACTGGCTAGGTCATAGAAGCCAGAGAGTAGCAATGGAAGGGTGCTTTTCTAATTGGAGGGCTGTGACTAATGGTGTTCCTCAGGGATCAGTGCTGGGACCTTTGCTGTTCGTAGTATCTATAAATGATTTGGAGGAAAATGTAACTGGTCTGATTAGTAAGTTTGCAGACGACACAAAGGTTAGTGGAATTGCAGATTGCGATGAGGACTGTCAGTGGATACAGCAGGATTTAGATCGTTTGGAGACTTGGGCGGAGAGATGGCAGATGGAGTTTAATCCGGACAAATGTGAGGTAATGTATTTTGGAAGGTCTAATGCAGGTAGGGAATATACAGTGAATGGTAGAACCCTCAAGAGTATTGACAGTCAGAGAGATCTAGGTGAACAGGTCCACAGGTCACTGAAAGGGGCACCACAGGTGGAGAAGGTAGTCAAGAAGGCATACGGCATGCTTGCCTTCATTAGTCCATTACTTCATTATTTCATCCTCTCAGTGTCATTGAATGCCTGGTACACTAAGACCATAAGATATAGGAGCCGAATTAGGCCATTCGGCCCATTGAGAGTGCTCTACCATTCGATCATGGCTGTTATTTTTCTCATCCCCATTCATAGAATTTACAGTGCAGAAGGAGGCCATGCGGCCCATCGAGTCTGCAACGGCTCTTGGAAAGAACACCTTACCCAAGGTCAACACCTCCACCCTATCCCCATAACCCAGTAACCCCACCCAACACTAAGGGCAATTTTGGACACTAAGGGCAATTTATCATGGCCAATCCACCTAACCTGCACATCTTTGGACTGTGGGAGGAAACCAGAGCACCCAGAGGAAACCCACGCACACACGGGGAGGATGTGCAGACTCCGCACAGACAGTGACCCAAGCCGGGAATCAAACCTGGGACTCTGGAGCTGTGAAGCAATTGTGCTATCCACAATGCTACCGTGCTGCCCATTAGAACATAGAACATAGAACGATACAGCGCAGTACAGGCCCTTCGGCCCTCGATGTTGCACCGACATGGAATAAATCTAAAGGCCATCTAACCTACACTATGCCCTTATCATCCATATGCTTATCCAATAAACTTTTAAATGCCCTCAATGTTGGCGTGTTCACTACTGTTGCTGGTAGGGCATTCCACGGCCTCACCACTCTTTGCGTAAAAAACCCACCTCTGACCTCTGTCCTATATCTATTACCCCTCAATTTAAGGCTATGTCCCCTCGTGCTAGCCACCTCCATCCGCAGGAGAAGGCTCTCGCTGTCCACCCTATCTAACCCTCTGATCATTTTGTATGCCTCTATTAAGTCACCTCTTAACCTTCTTCTCTCTAACGAAAACAACCTCAAGTCCATCAGCCTTTCCTCATAAGATTTTCCCTCCATACCAGGCAACATCCTGGTAAATTTCCTCTGCACCCGTTCCAAAGCTTCCACGTCCTTCCTATAATGAGGCGACCAGAACTGTACGCAATACTCCAAATGCGGCCGTACTAGAGTTTTGTACAACTGCAACATGACCTCATGGCTCCGGAACTCAATCCCTCTACCAATAAAGGCCAACACACCATAGGCCTTCTTCACAACCCTATCAACCTGGGTGGCAACTTTCAGGGATCTATGTACATGGACACCGAGATCCCTCTGCTCATCCACACTACCAAGAATTTTACCATTAGCCAAATATTCCGCATTTCTGTTATTCTTTCCAAAGTGAATCACCTCACACTTCTCCACATTAAACTCCATTTGCCACCTCTCAGCCCAGCTCTGCAGCTTATCTATGTCCCTCTGTAACCTGCAACATCCTTCCGCACTGTCTACAACTCCACCGACTTTAGTGTCGTCTGCAAATTTACTCACCCATCCTTCTGCGCCCTCCTCTAGGTCATTTATAAAAATGACAAACAGCATTCTCCTCATAACCCCATATCCCTTTATTAATCAAGAACCTATCTATCTCTGCCTTAAAGACACTCAGTGATTTGGCCTCCACATCCTTCTGGTAGTGTGGCGACCAGAATTGAACACTATACTCCAAATGTGACCTAACTAAGGTTCTGTACAGAGTCCTCAACCGCTCCTCATCTAACCAGTCCTTCATATACACTGGATAACTGATACCTCACCCCAGCAAGGGGGGGGGGGGGCGGACTCCGCACGGAGCACGGAGAAGACAAGCATTCCCGTCTCGTGGGCCCCACGCGGGATATTACAGTAAGAAACCAGATTCTCATCCTTATCCACAATGATAGTTTGAAACTCACTCACCTGATGAAGGAGCTGCCCCCCTAAAGCTAATGATGCCAAACAAACCTGTTGCTGCTTTCAAAGGTTCCAAATGCAGTCACACTCTCGCTGGGGATTTTTTCTTTAAATTATCAATACATGTCAATGTGGATTACAGGGTTAACGGCAAAGTTCTGAAGAATGTGGAGGAGCAGACCGATCTTGGGGTTCATGTCTACAGATCTCTGAAAGTTGCCACCCAAGTGGATAGAGCCGTGAAGAAAGCCTATAGTGTGTTAGCGTTTATTAACAGGGGGTTGAGTTTAAGAGCCGTGAGGTTATGCTGCAACTGTACATGACCCTGGTTAGACCACATTTGGAGTATTACGTGCAGTTCTGGTCACCTCATTATAGGAAGGATGTGGAAGCATTGGAAAGGGTGCAAAGGAGATTTACCAGGATGCTGCCTGGATTGGAGGGTAGGTCTTATGAGGAAAGGTTGAGGGAGCTAGGGCTTTTCTCATTGGAGCGAAGGAGGATGAGAGGTGACTTAATTGAGGTGTATAAGATGATGAGAGGGATAGATAGAGTGGATGTTCAGAGACTATTTCCTCGGGAGGATGTAGCTGTAAGGGGCAATAACTGTAAGCTTCGGGGTGGGAGATATAGGAGGGATGTCTGAGGTAGGTTTGTTACTCAGAGAGTGGTTGGGGCGTGGAACGCACTCCCAGCTATGGTAGTGGAGTCGGACACTTTAGGAACTTTCAAGCGGTTATTGGATAGGCACATGGAGTGCACTAGAATGACTGGGAGTAGGTTGATTTACATAGAATTTACAGTGCAGAAGGAGGCCATTCGGCCCATTGAGTCTGCACCAACTCCTGGAAAGAGCACACTACCCAAGGTTAACACCTCCACCCTATCCCCATAACCCAGCAACCCCACCCAACACTAAGGGCAATTTTGGACACTAAGGGCAATTTATCATGGCCAATCCACCTAACCTGCACATCTTTGGACTGTGGGAGGAAACCGGAGCACCCGGAGGGAACCCACGCACACGGGGAGGATGTGCAGACTCCGCACAGACAGTGACCCAAGCCGGAATCGAACCTGGGATCATGGAGCTGTGAAGCGATTGTGCTATCCACAATGCTACCGTGCTGCCCTTTTGATCTTAGTCTCAGACTAGTTGGGCACAACATCGAGGGTTGAAGGGCTTGTGCTGTGCTGCACAATTCTCTGTTCTTTATGTAAATGATGCAATTGTTCAGCAAGACCTTCTGAGGGAGGAATGGTGTTGATGTAGTGAGGGGGCGTTAGGACCTAGAGGAGCCTCGAAAAGTGTGGCGGAACTTTCCATAAAGTTTTTTTCTCTCTAGTTTGTCTCTCTCTCTCTCTCTGTTTCATGTGAATTAACTTCCGGGGATTTTTTTTTCCCTGGCGGCCTGGAGTCGGTTGTTTGTTTGCGGGGTGTCCGCTCAGCAGTGACACGGTGGCCCTGAAGTTTGGGCAGAAGTTGGCAAGTTGTGGGAAGTTGGCTCCCCCACCCTCCTGGGCAGTGCTTCCCCGATGCCGGCGGTGCCCAGAGCGACCCCCGTGTCCTCAGGTAAGGGACTGAAACACACACACGCGCGCGCGCAGCGGGGCAATTTCAGGGCTGAAATCGACAGCCACCTTTGCAACAAACACAAACAGCAACTTGGACAGTGGAATCAATCCCTTCCCAAAATGAGTGGGTGGGGAAACAAACATCCTGTCGACCCGACCCTTTCCCAGCAAGGGAGCTTTGACCACCAGAATCTGTTGCCTCCACTGTCTGTGTTCATGAGTAGAGTTGGGAGACTGTGAGGAGGAGGTGAGGGTGAGAATTTCAGGGGGTGACAGTGAGGTAACTGAAGGGGTAAAATTCAAATGGACTCATTCGAGACATCTCCGTTGAAAAGGTTCACGGTAGCACGGTGGTTAGCACTGCTCTTTCACAGTTCTGGGGACCCAGGTTCGATTCTCGGCTTGGGTCACTGTCTGTGCGGAGTCTGTACGTTCTTCCCGTGTCTGCGTGGGTTTCCTCCCGGTTTCCTCCCACAAGTCCCGAAAGACGTGCTGTTAGGTGAATTGGATGTTCTCAATTCTCCCTCTGTGTACCCGAACAGGTGCCGGAATGTGGCGACTAGGGGCTTTTCACAGTCACTTCATTGCAGTGTTAATGGCAGCCTACTTGTGACACTAAAGATTATTATTATTAGGTTTAAATTGAATCGATTTGAGTAGAAAGCCGATATGGGGGTAAAAAGGGTTACTAACAACTGTCGGTGTGGAGTTTGCACATTCTCCCGTGTCTGCGTTGGTCTCACCCCCACGACCCAAAGAGATGTGCAAGGGGAGATGGATTGGCCACGTTAAATTGGCTTTTAATGGGGGAAAAAATTGTTTCTGAGGAAGTGAGATTTATTTTAAACAACGTGGAGGTCTGAGAGTCCTCACCTGGAATAGCCATTTGGGAATTTGGGAGCTCCGAGATGTCCTGGGTGACCCCCACACACAACACCCCCCCCCCACCCCCCCAATCACGACTCTCAGTTGCTTAAAAGCGAGCTCCGGGTGCTGAGAATGAGGAGGAGCTGTGATCACACCGGGGTGAGCCCTATGTTCCCGGGTGCCGATCACTCTGCCGTGATGCAGAGCCCCAGAGGAGAGGAAGAGGGTAGGAAGGGGCGGGCAGTGCCAGGTGTCCAGTGAGAAGGTGGCACGCCCTGGCTGGCTGCTGAGCTGTGGGCAGGAGCAGTTGCTGAACAGGAGCTGAGAACTGGCTCAAATCAAGAGTGATGACCGATGAACGTCCCTATGCCGAGAGAGGTATTCGGGGGAGATTGATAAGGAACCAAAGGAGGGATTGATCTGTCTGAGCAGATGAGGAATGAGTCAGCTCAGAGTTCAAAGACACTGGGCTGGATCCTCCGATTTTGAGGTTATGTTCAGAGGAAGTGTCTAGTTTTACGATGAAAAAAATCGGTGAGACTCCAGTACCGACCCCCCGACAGGTGAGGGGCCAGCAGCCGCGCCACGTAAAACGCACGACCGTCGCGAAATAAACGGCCTGAGAATTGCCGGGTCCGAGTCCGTTCATGCGCACAGTGGCAACCTGCAGTGGTCTCGCCGTACATGGCGCCGGCAGATAGTGCCCCCCCGGGACACCCCCTTACCACCCCCCACCAGTCCCCCTAGCCCTCGCCGAAGACCCCCAGCCAGCGTCACGGTGCCTGCCCGACTGTGGCAGCGCTGGACAGTCCACAGCTGCCACACTGGCATCCCGACCACTGAGACCATGGGCGCGATTCTCCGGTACCCGGCAGGCGGGCTGCACCGGCGCCAAAGAGCGGCGTGAATCGCTCCGGCCTCGGGCCGCCCGAATGGTGCGGAATCCTCCGCACATTCGGGGGCTAGACCGGCGCTGGAGTGATTGGCGCCATGCCAACCAGCGCCGAAGGGCCTCCGCCAGCCAGCGCGAGTTGGCGCATGCGCAGAAGCACCAACGTGTTACCAGAACCGCTGGTGTGAATCCTGCGCACATGCACACAGGGGGTTTCTTCTCCGCGCCGCCATGGCGGAGCTTTGCAGCGGCCGGCGCGGAGGGAAACAGTGCCCCACGGCCGCCCGCAGATCAGTGGGCCCCGATCGCGGGCCAGGCTACCGTGGGGTCCCCCCCTGGGGCCGGTTGCCCCCACGCCGCCCCGAGGACTCCGCAGGCTGCCCTCAGAGCAAGGTCCCACCGGTACAAACCTTGTGTAATTCATGCTGGCGGGACTGGCCGGACATGGGCGGCCGCTTGGCCCATCGGGGACCGGAGAATCGCCGGGGGGGGGGGTGCGACCATTACCAACGGCCCCCGACCGACGCAATCCCCGCCCTCGCCAAGAAACCGGTGCCGGAGAATTCGGCAGCCGGCGTCGGAGCGGCAGGGCAGGATTCACGCCCCCCCCCCCCCACCCCCATCCGCCGATTCTTCGACCCGGCGGGGGGGGCGGAGAATCCCGCCCCATCAGTCAACCGTGCGGTTGGGAACTCGGCCCATCAGGGTAACGACCTGAGGCCGTCCCATCAGCACGCGGCGAACTCCTCAATGACGCCGTTTTGGAGGGGGCGGAGTATCTGAAAATGGGCGCTGCCCCCGATTAGGTCGGGAAAAGGGGATTCTCCGCCCGATCAGTGATTACGAAACCGGCGTCGGCAGCGGGGAATCCCGCCCACAATCTGTTTGGAGATTGGTTAGATGTGTTCAAAACCTTTTGAGTTTTTGAGACAGTAAATAAAGAGATGCTGTTTGCAGTGTTGGATTGCCTTGGTAACCAGAGGGTGGCCTTGGCAACCATCGGGCGGCCTTGGTAACCGTAGGGATAGACTTAAAGTAATTGGCAAAAGAGCCAAAAGCAACAGCTGTGTGGAGTCTGCACGTACTTCCTGTGTCTGCATGGGTTTCCTCCGGGTGCTCCGGTTTCCTCCCACAGTCCAAAGATGTGCGGGCCAGGTGGATTGGCCGTGATAAATTGCCCTCAGTGCCCAAAAGATGTGTAGGTTGGGTGTGGTTATGGGGATGGGACGGGGGAGTGTGGTAATGTGCCTAGGGGCCGAGCTCTTTCAGAGGGTCGGTGCAGACTCAATGGGCCGAATGGCCTCCTGCTCTATTTTCTGTGTTTCTACGTAAGATTCAGTATAGTTATCGTCATGTATCGGGGGGTCTACTCTTTATTGTGGCAAGTCCTCTATTGGCAGGGTTTTTTTAAAATCATCTAACTGAATCAAGCAAAGTCAGTAACACAGTGAAGTGAGGCTTGAAAACAGAACGGTCACTTATAAACCAAACTGTTCATTATAATAGAGCCACGGTCAACTCCCTCACAGCACTGTGGATGTACCTACAGCACCAGGACTGCAACGGTTCAGGAAGGCGGCTCACCACCACCTTCTGAAGGGGCAATGGGGAACGGGGAATGATTACTGGGCTGAATCAGCAAAGCGCCCATCCCATGAACCAATGAAGAAACAATAGTCTGGGTGTCTTGTACAGTTCCTGCTGTGAGGCCTGTGGGCAGCTCCTGTATGTTTATAAGTCGCAATGCGCGCCTATGTTTATGGTGCGGGCAGCATTTCTACATCGTGTATTCTGTGCAGAGTGAAATGGATGTTGGGAGTAATGTGTAGATGGGGGAAGATCCATATGCACATTGCAGGCAGTGCATGCTACAGGAGCCATGGTGGGTGTGTGGGTCAGGCAGGTTGTATATACACACAACACGCAGGTACATGAACGCAGGTACAGTGTGGGCGCTGACGGCCCTGGGGGTGCAGTGTGGGTGCTGGGGGTACAGTGTGGGTGCTGACGGCCCTGGGGGTACAGTGTGGGCGCTGACGGCCCTGGGGGTACAGTGTGGGCCCTGGGGGTACAGTGTGGGTGCTGACGGCCCTGGGGGTGCAGTGTGGGTGCTGACGGCCCTGGGGGTACAGTGTGGGCGCTGACGGCCCTGGGGGTACAGTGTGGGCGCTGACAGCCCTGGGGGTGCAGTGTGGGTGCTGGGGGTGCAGTGTGGGTGCTGACGGCCCTGGGGGTACAGTGTGGGCGCTGGCGGCCCCGGGGGTACAGTGTGGGCGCTGACGGCCCTGGGGGTACAGTGTGGGCGCTGACGGCCCTGGGGGTACAGTGTGGGTGCTGACGGACCTGGGGGTGCAGTGTGGGCCCTGGGGGTACAGTGTGGGCGCTGACGGCCCTGGGGGTGCAGTGTGGGTGCTGGGGGGGCAGTGTGGGTGCTGACAGCCCTGGGGGTGCAGTGTGGGTGCTGGGGGTGCAGTGTGGGTGCTGACAGCCCTGGGGGTGCAGTGTGGGTGCTGGGGGTGCAGTGTGGGTGCTGACGGCCCTGGGGGTGCAGTGTGGGTGCTGACAGCCCTGGGGGTGCAGTGTGGGTGCTGGGGGTGCAGTGTGGGTGCTGACGGCCCTGGGGGTGCAGTGTGGGTGCTGACGGCCCTGGGGGTACAGTGTGGGCGCTGACGGCCCTGGGGGTGCAGTGTTGGCCCTGGGGGTACAGTGTGGGTGCTGGGGGTACAGTGTGGGTGCTGACGGCCCTGGGGGTACAGTGTGGGCGCTGACGGCCCTGGGGGTGCAGTGTAGGTGCTGGCGGCCCCGGGGGTACAGTGTGGGTGCTGACGGCCCTGGGGGTACAGTGTGGGTGCTGACGGCCCTGGGGGTACAGTGTGGGCGCTGGGGGTACAGTGTGGGTGCTGGGGGTACAGTGTGGGTGCTGGGGGTACAGTGTGGGTGCTGAAGGCCCTGGGGGTACAGTGTGGGTGCTGGCGGCCCCGGGGGTGCAGTGGGGGCGCTGGCGGCCCTGGGGGTACAGTGTGGGCGCTGACGGCCCTGGGGGTGCAGTTTGGGCGCTGACGGCCCTGGGGGTACAGTGTGGGTGCTGGCGGCCCTGGGGGTACAGTGTAGGTGCTGACGGCCCTGGGGGTGCAGTGTGGGTGCTGGGGGGGTACAGTGTGGGTGCTGGGGGTACAGTGTGGGTGCTGGCGGCCTTGGGGGTACAGTGTGGGTGCTGACAGCCCTGGGGGTACAGTGTGGGTGCTGACGGCCCTGGGGGTGCAGTTTGGGCGCTGACGGCCCTGGGGGTGCAGTGTGGGCGCTGACGGCCCTGGGGGGGGGGGTGCAGTGTGGGCCCTGGGGGTGCAGTGTGGGTGCTGACGGCCCTGGGGGTACAGTGTGGGCCCTGGGGGTACAGTGTGGGCGCTGGCGGCCCTGGGGGTGCAGTGTGGGCCCTGGGGGTGCAGTGTGGGTGCTGACGGCCCTGGGGGTACAGTGTGGGTGCTGACGGCCCTGGGGGTACAGTGTGGGCGCTGACGGCCCTGGGGGTGCAGTGTGGGTGCTGACGGCCCTGGGGGTGCAGTGTGGGTGCTGGGGGTGCAGTGTGGGTGCTGACGGCCCTGGGGGTACAGTGTGGGCGCTGACGGCCCTGGGGTGCAGTGTGGGCCCTGGGGGTGCAGTGTGGGTGCTGACGGCCCTGGGGGTACAGTGTGGGTGCTGGGGGTACAGTGGGGGCGCTGACGGCCCTGGGGGTGCAGTGTGGGTGCTGACGGCCCTGGGGGGGGCAGTGTGGGTGCTGGGGGTGCAGTGTGGGTGCTGACGGCCCTGGGGGGGGCAGTGTGGGTGCTGGGGGTGCAGTGTGGGTGCTGGCGGCCCTGGGGGGTGCAGTGTGGGTGCTGACGGCCCTGGGGGGTGCAGTGTGGGCGCTGGGGGTGCAGTGTGGGTGCTGGGGGGGTACAGTGTGGGTGCTGGCGGCCCTGGGGGTGCAGTGTGGGTGCTGACGGCCCTGGGGGTACAGTGTGGGTGCCGACGGCCCTGGGGGTACAGTTTGGGCACTGACGGCCCTGGGGGTACAGTGTGGGTGCTGGCGGCCCTGGGGGTACAGTGTGGGCGCTGACGGCCCTGGGGGTACAGTGTGGGTGCTGACGGCCCTGGGGGTACAGTGTGGGCGCTGACGGCCCCGGAGGGTACAGTGTGGGTTCTGACGGCCCTGGGGGTGCAGTGTGGGTGCTGGGGGTACAGTGTGGGCGCTGACGGCCCTGGGGGTGCAGTGTGGGTGCTGACGGCCCTGGGGGTGCAGTGTGGGCGCTGGGGGTACAGTGTGGGTGCTGGCGGCCCTGGGGGTACAGTGTGGGTGCTGACGGCCCTGGGGGTGCAGTGTGGGCGCTGACAGTCCTGGGGGTACAGTGTGGGTGCTGACGGCCCTGGGGGTACAGTGTGGGTGCTGACGGCCCTGGGGGTACAGTGTGGGTGCTGGGGGTACAGTGTGGGTGCTGGGGGTGCAGTGTGGGTGCTGACGGCCCTGGGGGTGCAGTGTGGGTGCTGACGGCCCTGGGGGTGCAGTGTGGGTGCTGACAGTCCTGGGGGTACAGTGTGGGTGCTGACGGCCCTGGGGGTACAGTGTGGGTGCTGACGGCCCTGGGGGTACAGTGTGGGTGCCGACGGCCCTGGGGGTACAGTGTGGGTGCTGGCGGCCCCGGGGGTGCAGTGGGGGCGCTGGCGGCCCTGGGGGTACAGTGTGGGCGCTGACGGCCCTGGGGGTGCAGTTTGGGCGCTGACGGCCCTGGGGGTACAGTGTGGGTGCTGGCGGCCCTGGGGGTACAGTGTAGGTGCTGACGGCCCTGGGGGTACAGTGTGGGTGCTGGGGGGGTACAGTGTGGGTGCTGGGGGTACAGTGTGGGTGCTGGCGGCCCTGGGGGTACAGTGTGGGTGCTGACAGCCCTGGGGGTACAGTGTGGGTGCTGACGGCCCTGGGGGTGCAGTTTGGGCGCTGACGGCCCTGGGGGTGCAGTGTGGGCGCTGACGGCCCTGGGGGGGGGGGTGCAGTGTGGGCCCTGGGGGTGCAGTGTGGGTGCTGACGGCCCTGGGGGTACAGTGTGGGCGCTGGCGGCCCTGGGGGTGCAGTGTGGGCCCTGGGGGTGCAGTGTGGGTGCTGACGGCCCTGGGGGTACAGTGTGGGTGCTGACGGCCCTGGGGGTACAGTGTGGGCGCTGACGGCCCTGGGGGTGCAGTGTGGGTGCTGACGGCCCTGGGGGTGCAGTGTGGGTGCTGGGGGTGCAGTGTGGGTGCTGACGGCCCTGGGGGTACAGTGTGGGCGCTGACGGCCCTGGGGGTGCAGTGTGGGCCCTGGGGGTGCAGTGTGGGTCCTGGGGGTACAGTGGGGGCGCTGACGGCCCTGGGGGTGCAGTGTGGGTTCTGACGGCCCTGGGGGGGGCAGTGTGGGTGCTGGGGGTGCAGTGTGGGTGCTGACGGCCCTGGGGGGGGCAGTGTGGGTGCTGGGGGTGCAGTGTGGGTGCTGGCGGCCCTGGGGGGTGCAGTGTGGGTGCTGACGGCCCTGGGGGGTGCAGTGTGGGCGCTGGGGGTGCAGTGTGGGTGCTGGGGGGGTACAGTGTGGGTGCTGGCGGCCCTGGGGGTGCAGTGTGGGTGCTGACGGCCCTGGGGGTACAGTGTGGGTGCCGACGGCCCTGGGGGTACAGTTTGGGCACTGACGGCCCTGGGGGTACAGTGTGGGTGCTGGCGGCCCTGGGGGTACAGTGTGGGCGCTGACGGCCCTGGGGGTACAGTGTGGGTGCTGACGGCCCTGGGGGTACAGTGTGGGCGCTGACGGCCCCGGAGGGTACAGTGTGGGTTCTGACGGCCCTGGGGGTGCAGTGTGGGTGCTGGGGGTACAGTGTGGGCGCTGACGGCCCTGGGGGTGCAGTGTGGGTGCTGACGGCCCTGGGGGTGCAGTGTGGGCGCTGGGGGTACAGTGTGGGTGCTGGCGGCCCTGGGGGTACAGTGTGGGTGCTGACGGCCCTGGGGGTGCAGTGTGGGCGCTGACAGTCCTGGGGGTACAGTGTGGGTGCTGACGGCCCTGGGGGTACAGTGTGGGTGCTGACGGCCCTGGGGGTACAGTGTGGGTGCTGGGGGTACAGTGTGGGTGCTGGGGGTGCAGTGTGGGTGCTGACGGCCCTGGGGGTGCAGTGTGGGTGCTGACGGCCCTGGGGGTGCAGTGTGGGTGCTGACGGCCCTGGGGGTGCAGTTTGGGCGCTGACGGCCCTGGGGGTGCAGTGTGGGTGCTGACGGCCCTGGGGGTGCAGTGTGGGTGCTGACAGTCCTGGGGGTGCAGTGTGGGCGCTGGGGGTACAGTGTGGGCGCTGGGGGTACAGTGTGGGTGCTGGGGGTGCAGTGTGGGTGCTGACGGCCCTGGGGGTGCAGTGTGGGTGCTGGGGGTACAGTGTGGGTGCTGGGGGTGCAGTGTGGGTGCTGACGGCCCTGGGGGTGCAGTGTGGGTGCTGACGGCCCTGGGGGTGCAGTGTGGGTGCTGACAGTCCTGGGGGTACAGTGTGGGTGCTGACGGCCCTGGGGGTACAGTGTGGGTGCTGACGGCCCTGGGGGTACAATGTGGGTGCCGACGGCCCTGGGGGTACAGTGTGGGCGCTGGGGGTACAGTGTGGGCGCTGGGGGTACAGTGTGGGTGCTGACGGCCCTGGGGGTACAGTGTGGGTGCTGGGGGTACAGTGTGGGTGCTGGGGGTGCAGTGTGGGTGCTGACGGCCCTGGGGGTGCAGTGTGGGTGCTGACGGCCCTGGGGGTACAGTGTGGGTGCTGACGGCCCTGGGGGTGCAGTGTGGGTGCTGACAGTCCTGGGGGTGCAGTTTAGGCGCTGTGTCAGTTTGCGTGGACATATCATGAGCAGCAAAAGCTGAATCTAGAATTCCCTCATGACATTCCTCCATTCTGCTGCTTAGACAATCCTGAAAAAGTCACATCTTCGACCAAGCTTTTTAACACCTGCGCTGATATATCTTGTGGCTCCCTTTAATTTACTCAGCAAATACAGATACAAAGGCACCAAACTAAGTCTGAGGCGTTTCTGGAAATGTTGCATCAGTGCAGAGTAGTGTCTTTAAGGAAAGGACAAAGGTTGCTTTTTAAAATGATAATTAGGAACAATTCTGAAATGTAGGTCAGGAGCCCTTATCCACCTTTCTGAATGCGGACCTGCCTGCAAGAAGCAGAAATGGATACCGAGTCCCTGTGGGTTTGGTTGAGCAAATATTTTCCTTCAGGCTGATCCAGCCACAGAAAAACTTCAGGAATGCTCTCTTCCCGCAGTCCGGTTTCAGCCGAGGGATCTTGAAATGATTAATTTTTGGATACAAGTGAGCTCCTGTCACTTACCGAAAATAAGGTGAGTGGTTTTGAACTTGCTGAACCCGCAGGGCTGAACAGTGATTGCTTTATTTCATGCCGATGTTGCATTTTTTTCTGCTAACCTTTTTCCTCTGGGGATTTTTTTCTCTCTCTCTGTGTGTAACAGGCGATGCGTGTCCCAAGATGCTGCGTACTTTCTGGTTTTGTTTCAAACTCGCAACATCTGCCTTTTGCTTCCTGGTCTGAACGTTGTTGGTGTTTGCCCTTGTAACCCATTCGAAATGATGACAATATTGTGGGGTGCTGTTGGAGATTGAGCGGAGGGGAGGGCAGGGCAGGTGGGGAGGAGGACCTCCTCGCGAACCTGCTCCTCGGCCTGGCTAAACTTCCCGTCAACAGGTCTGGGCAGCGGGTGATCGAGGGTGTTGTCCAGGGGGGGGTGCCCACTGGCACCTGTGAGGCATTCCGTACCCAGTGGACACGGCAGGAGTTGGGGTGCGTTATTGACTCCATTAATGCCATGGTAGCACAGTGGTTAGCACTGTTGCTTCTCAGCTCCAGGGTCCCAGGTTCGATTTGCCGCTTGGGTCACTGTCTGTGCGGAGTCTGCACGTTCTCACCGTCTCTGCGTGGGTTTCCTCCGGGTGCTCCGGTTTCCTCCCACAAGTCCCGAAAGACGTGCTGAATTTCTGAATCCTCCCCCTGTGCATCCGAACAGGTGCCAGAATGTAGCGACTGGGGGATTTTCACAGTAACTTCATTGCAGTGTTAGTGTAAGCCGACTTGTGACAATAAAGATTATTAATCACATTTTGGTTTGATGTCTTAAGTTTCCTTTGTGACTCGTTCTTTATTTAAGGCAGTTTCCATTTGGGACTTTCCCTTTCATTTATCCCTCAGTTAATTTGATGTTTTTTTACTCACTTAAATTGTGTTGGACAAAATAGTTGGAGATGGCTGGTCGTAGAATACTTTCTTCAACTTGATTGCTGTGATCCAATGTTACCTTCAATCTTTCTCATTGGGGTCGAGGCAGAGAAGGTGGTTTTGATTTAACTATTCAGATTCCAGTTTAACCGGAATGTGGAACCCAGTGGAAACTCAGTGAGTTATGTAAGCGAGCAACACCACTCAAAGCAATGGTCGTTCAGTCTGCAGGCCTCCTTTTAAATAACTTCACAATTGTGAATGATATCCGTTCCTGGCTTTTGACTCTTTCCGTATATTTAACGCACATATATAAGTCTGCATTATACATTGCCGGGGGGTGGCAAGGCAGCACATTGGTTAGCACTGTTGCTTCACAGCTCCAGGGTCCCAGGTTCGATTCCCG
Source organism: Scyliorhinus canicula (assembly GCF_902713615.1). Classification (NCBI taxonomy): domain Eukaryota; kingdom Metazoa; phylum Chordata; class Chondrichthyes; order Carcharhiniformes; family Scyliorhinidae; genus Scyliorhinus; species Scyliorhinus canicula. The sequence goes on along the minus strand of NC_052169.1, from coordinate 22,260,585 downwards.
GCTGGGTCACTGTCTGTGCGGAGTCTGCACATCCTCCCCGTGTCTGCGTGGGTTTCCTCCGGGTGCTCCGGTTTCCTCCCACAGTCCGAAGATGTGCAAAGGTTAGGTGGATTGGCCATGCTAAATTGCCCCTTTAGTGTCCAAAAGTTAGATGGAGTTGCCGGGTTACAGATATAGGGTGGAGGTGTGGGCTTAGGTAGGGTGCTCTTTCAGAAGCCGGTGTAGACTCGATGGGCTGAATGGCCTCCTGCACTGTAAATTCTATGAAATTCTGTGTTACATATTGTCTATCACACTTAATTGATAATTTTTTAATTCATTAATAGGATGTGGGTGTCGCTGGCTCAGCCAGCATTTATTGCCCATTCTTAATTGCCCCTGAGAAGGTGGTGGTGAGCTGCCTTCCTGAACCGCTGCAGTCTGTGTGGCGTAGGTACACCCACAGTGCTGTTAGGGAGGGAGCTAGGGAGGATTTTTATCCAGCGATAGAGAAGGAATGGGCGATATTCCAAGTCAGGATGGTGATTGGCTTAGAGGGGAACATGCAGGTGGTGGGGTTCCTATGTGTCTGCCCTTGTCTTTCCAGATGGTGAAGGTCGCGGGTATGGAAGGTGCTGCCGAAGGAGCCTCGGTTAATTCCTGCAGCACAACCTGCAGATGGTACACACGGCTGCCACTGCTCCTCGATGGTGGAGGGAGTGAATGTTTGTGGATGGGGTACCAGTGGAGCGGGGCTGCTTTGTCCTGGGCGGTGTCGAGGTTCTGGAGTTGGAACCGTGGCAATTCCGAGACAGATCACCGCCCACACACACACTGGATTCCTACCCTGAGAGATCCTGGTGACATCATAACCATTCACACTGGATCTGCTGTCGGTGTTTATAGAATTGTTAACCTTGACATCAAATTAAAACTGCTTCCCCAGCCAGACGAATAGAAAGAAAGTCCAACGGTGGATTGGCCATGATAAATTGCCTCTCGGTGCCCAAAAGGTTATGAGTGGGCCTAGGTAGGGTGCTCTTTCAGAGGGTTGGTGCAGACTTGATGGGCCGAATGGCCTCCTTCTGCACTGTAGGGATTCAATGATGATTCTGTTGAGCTTTCCGTTTGCCTGTTTTGCCCTGTCCACCTTCTTTGCTTTCCATTTCCCTCCTGGTGTTTTGACGAAGTGTTTCCCAAAACACTTAAGTTAAATAGGCTGCTCTTTCCCAGAGCCGGTGCAGACTCGATGGGCCGAATGGCCTCCTTCTGCACTGTAAATTCTATGAAAACTGGCTTTCACAGCCAAATTTCCTTCCTCGGCGATTGTCTTCGTCTCCAACTTATCCCACGTGGAATCCAGCTCAAATTCCACCCCTCGTGTTTTGAATCTGCTCAGGACCACAGGCACGGATTTACGAAAGGGAAATCATGCTTGAAAAATCTACTGGAATTCTTTGAAGATGTAACCGGTAGAGTTGACCAGGGAGAACCAGTGGATGTGGTTTATTTAGACTTTCAGAACGCTTTCAACGAGGTCTTGCATCACAGATTACGATGTAAAATTAAAGTGCGTGGGATTACGGGTAGGTTATGGGCGGTACGGTGGCACAGTGGTTAGCACTGCTGCCTCACAGCTCCAGAGATCTGAGTTCAATTCCGACCTCGGGTGACTGTCTGTGTGGAGTTTGCGCACTCTCCCCGTGTCTGCGTGTTTCTTCCCACAGTCCAAAGATGTGCAGGTTAGGTGGATTGGCCACGCTAAATTGCCCCATCGAGTCCAAAAGAGGTTAGGTGGCGTTACGGGGATGGGGTGGAGGTGTGGGTAGGGTGCTCTTTCCAAGGGCCGGTGCAGACTCGATGGGCCGAATGGCCTCCTTCTGGTAGGGATTCTAAACCCCTGATGACCACAGGAGAAGTTGACATGCAGTTATCTTGGGGTCTGACTATTTAGATTAGTTGGGACCGGCCTTAAGGCAATCATTCAGATTTACATGCAGGCTCACCTTAACAGCAGCATTCACACAGTGACGCCTCTGACTGTGAACAACATCACAGGACATGCGTGACTTTACAATTGTTTACGCAGGGCGAGTTGCAAAGAGATCTTAAGAGGCTTGGAGGAGTTACAGAGCCATGACAGTTTGATGGGGTTGTTAGGTTCTACTTCAAACATCGCCCGCCCACCGTGTTTCAGTGATTCAGCCGCTTAAACCTTTCTGGTTCCTTCCCACTTGCCAGAGCTAATCCACCTAACGTCACCAGCCCTAACTCTTTGAATGTAAAATGGTCCAGGGTAATGAGAATTGGCTTGCAAGTTCTCCTCGAAAGTTACACGTTATCCTGACTCAGAAATATATCAGCATTACTTCATGCGTCAAAATCATGGAACTCGCATCCTAACAGCACAGTGGGTGTACCTACGCCTCATGGACAACAGCGGTTCAAGAATCCGGCTCATCGGCAACTTCTCCAGGGCAACTGGGATGGGCAGCAAATGATGCCAATTGCCAGTGGCACCCATGTCTCATGAACAATTTGTTTTAATTAAAAGTTAATTACCTGCCTAACACTCTGCACTGAAAAGTTGTTCAACTTGTTCAGTGGGAGATAAAAAGGACCAAAACAACAGAGAACAAGGAGGGGAATGGGTCCGTTCAAGATTAACATAACATGTGTGAAGAAAACAGTTAGGAAATGTCTTGCAACTTCGCTGACATTCTTGTTGCCTTCTGGGTTTGAAGGGAGACTGTGACAGCACAGTGGTTAGCATTGCTGCCTCAGCGCCAGGGACCCGGGTTCAATTCCGGCCTTAGGTCACTGTCTGCGCGGAGTCTGCACGCTCTCCCCGCGTCTGCGTGGGTTTCCTCCGGGTGCACCGATTTCCTCCAGCAGTCCAAAGATGTGCGGGTTAGGTGGATTGGCCATGATAAATTGCCCCTTAGTGTCCAGGGATGTGCAGGTTAGGTTATGAAAATGAAATGAAATGAAAATTGCTTATTGTCACGAGTAGGCTTCAATGAAGTTACTGTGAAAAGCCCCTAGTCGCCACATTCCGGCGCCTGTTCAGGGAGGCTGTTACGGGATGTTATGGGGCTACAGGGATAGGGTGGGGTGGATGGAGGAGTGAACATGGGTAGAGTGCTCTTTCGAAGGGTAGGCGCAAAGCCGTTGGGTCAAATGACCTCCTTCGGCACCGTAAAGATCCTATGATTCTATGACTTCAACAAGTAGCAAAATTTAAAACGTCTGCTGAAGAGAACATATTAATCATCTGTGTGTGCGCGAAAGGAACAGAAGGTTTTGTTGACGGGGGACGATAGGCCCCAGGTTCAGGCCCATTCCATAGTAGTAGGTCCAGTGTTTGAGTTCCGGCCTAGTTCTAACGTTGAGCCCGGATTCTGCACCCAGCTTCAAGTAACTGTCCCTGGGACGAATGAGGCCAAATGCATCTGTCGATAAACGTTCTGTGTCATTAAAATCAGTTGACCGTACTTCCTGTGGTGCCCAGATCTCTGGGGCTGGATTCTCCGCCGGCGGGATGCTCCATTTTGCCGGCAGCCCGGGGGTTTCCCGACGGCGTGGGGCTGCCCCACAATGGGAAAACCCCATTGACCAGCCGGAGAAACGGAGAATCCCGACGGCGTGCTGAACCAGAAATCTGACGTAGCGGGATGAACCCCGCCCCTCATCTCTGCTCCCATCAACAGAGATTCCACTTGCAGAGAAAGGCTGTGACACCACTGTGTAAAGTTGGACTCAATACTGGCATCCCTATGCTTTTTCTAATCGTAGGCAGTGCTTCTGCTTTCTGTATTGAAGGGTGATAGTGGTTGCGTTTCAGTTCATAGAATTTACAGTGCAGAAGGAGACCATTCGGCCCATCGAGTCTGCACCGGCTCTTGGAGAGAGCACCCTACCCAAGGTCAACACCTCCACCCTATCCCCATAACCCAGTAACCCAACCCAACGCTAAGGGCAATTTTGGACACTTTAAGGGCAATTTAGCATGGCCAATCCACCTAACCTGCACATCTTTGGACTGTGGGGAGAAACCGGAGCACCCGGAGGAAACCCACGCAGACACGGGGAGGATGTGCAGACTCCGCACAGACAAGTGACCCAAGCCGGGAATCGAACCTGGGACCCTGGAGCTGTGAAGCAATTGTGCTTACCACTGTGCTACCGTGCTGCCCTCGGTTCGCTCGGTGAGTCTGAGTTGCTATAGCAACATGCGCTTTAGACATGTTGTAGTGTGGGGCTCTGGGCAGTGATGGGCGATGCCCCAACATTCTTTCCATCATGAGGCTGAACGGGAATCTACCCCATTCTTACCGCCTGCCGTCAGTGTGTGTTGGAAGGATTGACAGGTTGATACACAACCTTTTATGGTCAGTTCCGAATGTGACCAATTGTAACCCCAAAACTGTCCATTCCCCCCCCCCCTCCCCCGGCATTTCAATACCTCAACTGCGTGATTTCCCCCGCCCCTTCCTGATAGGCTGACCGACACCCCCTCTCCCATTGTCGTTCCCCCCCCCCCCCCCTCGCAAATTCTTAGCACTTACCTGACAAACCTACAGTTAAAAGAAAGGGGGGTGGGGGGTGGAGGTGAAGCCTCCTCATGTCTGACTCTGTAGTTCTTCACAGGGGAGCAAAGTTCACGTCTCGCCTGATTCGGAATGTCGGGCGAGAAAGGATTGGAAACATTTTTTTTTTTAAAAGGTAGAAAAGGCGTGGCAATTCATCTCTGATTGCCCCTCCGGAGAAGTTCAAGCCCGGTGAACTTCAAGAACAGCCGGCCTTTCTAATATCGCCTGTTTAGTTTGATTGTCAGAAGAAGAAGCGGATTAAAATAATATTTTGCCCAGTTTCACTTTCACTCTATCTAGACTCTTAATGTTTGACTGGTTTGCTTTAAATCTTTACATTCTCTCTGCTGAGTAATTCTTTCCTATTCGGACGTTCTTACTCAGCCGAGTTTCATCAATCTCAAACATCCGCACTCTCATGAGGCAACTTTTAAATATTGCACCACTTTGTTTGATTCTCTGGTGAGCCACTGGGAAGGCCTTGCATCGCCGCTTTCAGCTTGTCCCTGGGGATGAGTGGTGATATCTGCCCCCTCATCACGACTGAATTTTGACCAGAATCACCAACCTGGGGCTTGGTAATCAACCAAGAGTCTTCCACAGCGTCCCAGGAAAGAAAGGTTAATCTGTGTATTAAACTGAACCAGCATCGCACCTCCAGGACCTTGTCTGTCCCCAGACTATGAATTGCTTTGGGATTTAAGGGGACATATATATATATATATATATATATAATATATTCTAATTAACAATCCAAGGGGCTTTAAATGTTGAGTTGACGGGAATATGACACCTTCTGGACATCCAGGATTTGGGAGCTAGACCCACAGCTGAAACCCTTGGGAGGAAAACACGGAAGACTCTCATTGTCTAAGGACAAATGTGAGGCAGTCCAGAGAAGGTTGATCCCGGGTATGGAGGGATTTTCCTATGAAGAGAGGTTGAGTAGGTTGGGCCTGTGCTCATTAGAGTTTAGAAGAATGAGAGGCGGCCTTATTGAGACATCGGATTCTCAGGGGGTTTGACAGGGTCGATGCTGAGAGGATGTTTCCCCTCGTGAGAGTCTCGGAGCAGAGGGCACAATCTCAGAGTAAGGTGTCGCCCATTGAAGACAGAAATGAGGAGGAATTTCTTCTCTCAGAGGGGAGTGAATCTGTGGAATTCTTTACCGCAGAGAGCTGTAGAGGCTGTGGCATTAAGTATGTTCAAGGCTGAGGAAGGTTTTTAATCAGTGAGGGAATCCAGGATTATGGGGCTAAAGTGGGAAAGTGGAGTTGAGGATTATCGTATCAGATCAGTCATGGTCTTGTTGAATGGCGGAGCAGACTCGATGGGCTGAGTGGCCTACTTCTGCTCCAGCGGCTCTTATGGTTTGGCACAGGATTGAAAATTGGAATAAAACAGATCCTGATTTCAGTTAATAATAACGATAATCTTTATTAGTGTCACAAGTAGGCTTAGATTAACACTGCAATGAAGTTACTGTGAAAATCCCCTCAGTCGCCACATTCCGGAGCCTGTTCGGGTACACAGGGGGAGAATTCCAAATTCTCAGCTGGTACGGGAATTGAACCCGCGTTGCTGGCCTTGTTCTGCATCACAGCCCAGCTGTCCAGCCCACTGAGCTAAACCAGCCTCCGTTCAGGTGTGGGCTAATTTTGGGTGCATATTCTTCACAGCACATGGAGCGAGAATTCTGGAGGAAGTTAGTTCAGTACAAAATGGAGAAGGTGGTGCGAGGATGCGCCTGGGGCGTTGGGTGAAGTATGTGGGGAGGAGCTTAACACTGGCGGAAACCAGTTTGGCTGAAGGGCCAACGCCCGTGCTGTGTAACATCACAAGCTAACGTTGCGGGGCATGGACGATGGTACATAAAAGCAGCGGGATGAATGAAATAGTCAGACAAAATGAAGGTTTCAGTGGGAAGGACGATCAGAGGGTATCTGCCAGGGTGGGCTGTACCCCCATCGATGATGTATTTCCTCCCCCAGATGCAAGACTTCCTCCTTCAATCGCTGCAGTCCGTGTGGTGTAGGTACAGCCATCAGGCTGTGAGGGAGTTCCAGGATTTTTATCGGGACTGGACGAGCCATATTAATACTGTGGCTACCAGAGCAGGTTAAAGGCTAGGAATCCTACAGACAGCAACTCACCTCCTGACCCCCAAAACCTGTTCACCATCCACAAGACACAAGTCAAGAGTGTAACGGAATACTCTCCACTTGCCTGGATGAGCGCAGCTCCAACAAGAAGAAGCTCGACACCATCCAGGACAAAGCAGCCCTGCTTGATTGCTCCAACTTCCACAAACATTCAGTCCCTTCACCACCGCTGAACAGTGGCAGGTGCACTGCAGTAACTCGCCAAAGTTCCTTCGGCAGCACCTTCCAAACCCCCTACCACTACCATCTAGAAGGACAAGAACCATCCGGAGACTCCCCTCCCGAGCCACTCACCATCCTGACTTGGAAACATGTCGGCCGTGTCTTCACTGTCGCTGGGGAAAAATCCCTAACAGCACAGTGGGTGTACCTACACCTCGGAGACTGCAGCGGTTCAAGAAGGCAGCTCACCACCACCTTCCCAAGGGCAATTAGGGACGGGCAATGCTGGCCTAACCAGAGACGTACACATCCCATAAATGAATTACAAAAAAGATTGAGATGCTTCAACCCAAACTCGAATGAGTCCAGAGTATTTGCCTTCCTTTATATTTGTCTGAACAAGTATAGAGAGAGAGAGCTAGAACACCCAAGATGCATTCTGGGTTATGTCAATTCTGTTCAAAATGGCTGACAAAAAATAAAGACATCCATTTTTACAGTGCGCAAATCTCGGGGCACCTCTATAGTGGGTTAAAATGTAATCACTGTTGTAACGTAGCCAACGAATTTTGCAAAGTCTGCCAAAGCACTGGAAATCTAGGGACTTTTCCAGGGTTGGGTCTGAGCCCAATGGGGCCTGTCAGAAAGGGCACGGATGTGGTTGCACTGTTTGCAATTTACTTCTCCATCCTGGAGGATCAGGAGGCTCTCTCGAGGTCACTGGGTGACTCATATGAGAATTTGTGAATGCGAGCACACAGGATGTTACAGGGCTTCTTTTTCTGTTGCACGGCAGTCAATCCTTGCTCGCTGAACAGTCATCTTCCTGTTTTAGCCAAACCAGAAAGATGCGCAGGCTCCCAGTCCCTTGAGGAAGGTGCAAGAGGGGCGGGGGGGGAGGGGCATCCGAAAAGATTCGGGGTGGACGGAGGATGAGCTGGGAGGAAAGGTTTAAACAAAACCTAACCCTACAATCCAGAGAGAGGACAGGTAAGAAGCACAAGATACTGAAGGACAAAATACTTCTATTTATACACAGTCTTTCATGACTCCAGCATGTTGTTAAGCTCTGTCTAGTTTTTTTTGAAATAGAGTCATTGTTTTTGTTCTTTAAAATAACGGCAAAGAGTCTCGTACATCCCCTGAAGTGGGCAGATTGGGCCTTTGTGTGTTTGACATGCAGGACGGTGCGTTTGACAGCGCAGCACTCCCTCAGTGCTGCAATGTGACTTTCAAGCACAGATTCCTCTGCTCCAGTCCATGGAGTGGGACTTGCACCTTCTCAGACTGCTGCCAACTGAGCCATTAATAAATGAGGCCTCAACGAAATATTTCAGCAGTATTTCAGCTGCCTGGAAGGATGTGAATACGTCGGAGAGAGCGCAGAAGAGCTTCGCAAGGCTGGTTCCAGGAATGGGAAAATTCAGTTATGACGGCAGATTGGAGAGGTTGGTGCTGTTCTACTTGGAGAGGCGGCACGGTGGTTAGCACGGCAGCCTCACAGCGCCAGGGACCAGGGTTCAATTCCGGCCTTGTGTGACTGTGCGGAGTCTTCACGTTCTCCCCGTGCCTGCGTGGGTTTCCTCCGGGTGCTCCGGTCTAAAGATGTCCAGGTTAGGTGGGGTTACGAGGATAGGGCGGGGGGGGGGGGGGGCGAGGTAGGGTGCTCTTTCAGAGGGTCGGTGATGACTCGATGGGCCGAATGACCTTTTCTGTAGGAACTCTATGGTTCAATGTAGAGAAGAGGATAGAGATGTTCAACATCATGAGGCGGCTGGATGGAGTAGACAGGGAGAAAGTGCCCCCGCTCGGGAAAGGATCAAGAACTAGACAGGCACGGATTGTCACCCAGCGAGTGGTTGGGGTTTGGAAGGCACGGCCTGGCAGTGAGGTGGAGGCAGGTTCAATCGAGGCATTCAAGAGGGCGTTGGACGTTTAATTGAACAGAAACAATGTGCAGGGGTGCGGGGGAATGGCACTCATTTTTCTTAATTCATTTTCGGGATGTGAACGTCACTGGTTCGGCCAGCGTTTATTGTCCATCCCTAGTTGCCCGTCAGAAGGTGGTGGGGAGCTGCCTTCTTGAAACACTAGTCCTTGAAGTGTAGGTACACCCACAGTGCTGTTAGGGAGGGAGTTCCAGGACTTTGACCCAGCGACAGTGAAGGAACGGCCGATACGTTTCCAAGTCAGGACGGTGAGTGACTTGGAGGGGAACCTCCAGGTGGTGGGGTTCCTAGGTGCTCTTGTCCTTCTAGATGGCAGTGGTCGCGGGTTCTGAAGGTTGTTCTCTGTGAAACTTGGTGAGATGCTGCATCTTGTAGATGGTACGCATGGCTGCCACTGTTTGTCGGTGGTGGAGGTTTGTGGAAGGACGAGCAATCAAGCGGGCTGCTTTGTCGTGATACTTGTTTGGAGAGCCGGTGCAGACATGATGGGCCGAATGGCCTCCATGAGCGCTGTAACAATTCTGTGATTCTGGGATTATGGCGACTTTACGTTTTACTAATTCAGCATTCCAGTGGAATGTCGAAGGGGAGGGTTTGCTGACAGCAGATGGAACACCAGGGTTGGAGGATCTGGGGAGCTAAGAGCCGGGGGCCTTTTGATCACTTTGAAGAAAGCTATCAGGACAGCAGGATATTTAGTGAAATCCGGGATGCCTGGTCACCCTACAGTTGCACCAGTGGTTAGCACTGCTTCCTCACAGCGCCAGGGTCCCCGGTTCGATTCCCCGCTAGATCACTGCCTGTGCGGACGTTCTCCCCGTGTGTGCGTGGGTTTCCTCCGGGCGCTCCGGTTTCCTCCCACAGTCCAAACATGTGCGGGGTAGGTGGATTGGCCGTGCTAAAAAATTGCCCCTTAGTGTCCAAAGATGTGCAGGTTAGGGTAGGGGGAGTGGGCCTCTTCGGAGGATCAGTGCGGAGCTGATGGGCCGAATGGCCTCCTTCTGCACTGCAGGGGTTCCCTGGATCATCAGCTCCGAAAGGAGTCCTGATAATTTGCTGGGGAATCGCACAGTGTGGTGATACCGAGCTCCACAAAAGAGGAATATTGGGTTAGCTGACCCGTAACCAAATTGGCCACCTGTGATTGAAGTAATCATTCCCGAATGCCGGTCCTGGAGGGTGTGCGTCACTTTGGGAAGGGGAAGGGGGGAGGGGGGGTGGTCTGCTGGCCTACTCCGCCAGGCCGCTCACTGCTCGGGTGGAAATAATACCCCGAATGGTTTCCGGGAAGGATGGGGGCAAAGGAGAAGATGTGGAAGGTAACAAAGTGACCCCTCCCCCCCCCTCCCCCCTACAGCCTCTCACCAATGGCCGCACACCACCCCTACGCTCTCCCAATTCGTTTCCGTGGCACCTGCTGGCCCCAGTTTCTCCACACATCCTCTGCGAAACCCGCCGCTTTTCCTGTTTTCGCGTTTGTTGGAAATGCGACTTCGACCAAGTCTCTTTAAATAAGTCAATTGGAGAACTGGCCTTTCTCTACCTTACAGAAATATTTTCGCACAGGCGTCAGAATCAGGAACTGAAACAAACGGTCCCGAAGTCAAAATCTCTTTTTTGCTTAACGTGGCTCCACCTGATCAGTGTGGCCTTGTGACAGCTGTGTTGCAATCGTGTTATGCCGTGTTACACCGTGACATGGCATGTTACGGCGTGTTACAATCGCATCACGGAATATTGCAGTCCGTTATGCTGTGTTACAGTGAAACGGCGTGTCATAGTGTGGCGCTGCGCAAATGGAATGTTGGTCTTTATTTTGGAGGGAATCGAGGGAGGTCCTGCTAAAACAACCATTAGTTAGGCCGCACCTGGAATACTGTGAACAGTTTTGGTCCCCGTACCTCAGGAAAGATATTCTGGGCATTGGAGGCAGTCCAGAGAAGGTTCACTCGGTTGCCCCCGGGTATGGAGGGAGTTTCGTGTGAGGAGAGGTCATGTCGGTTGGGCCTGTGCTCATTGGAGTTTAGAAGAATGAGAGGTGACACGCAGACACGGGAGGACGTGCAGACTCCACACAGACAGTGACCCAAGCCGGGAATCGAACCTGGGACCCTGGAGCTGTGAAGTAACCGTGCTACTGACTGTGCCACAGTGTTGGACCAGAGGGCAGAATCTGAGAGTAAGGGAGTCACCCATTTAAGACAGAGATGGGGAGGAACTTCTTCTCTGAGGGGAGTGAACGCTAAGGCAAATTAATTTAAATTGAGGGATAAATCAAAGGGGTCTGCTCCTTAAAGGAGCACTGTCCAAACAAAAAACAAAGAGCAAATGAAACATGAGAACATCAAATTATTAGGTCCTCCGCCTTCCCCGCCCAGGTCAGGAGCGCGGGACCGAAGTGCAAATAAAACTTTAATCAAAGGTTTGATAAGCAACTAAAAAGCGGGTGCAGCCTAAAACATTTAACGTAGACATGGTCTCCACAAGGCCGCAAAAAAAGACAGGTCTCTTGGGAGTCGGTGAACCGGTGCAAACGAGGGACCTCCAGTGGGGACCTCCGCTGCCGGACGGCAAGAAGGCACGCCAAGGCCTGTCCTTGTGACGGGTGGGGGCAGCAGCCCTTACACGGGGGCATTTCCGCAGCTTGGATTGTGGGCTTTCCAGCTCCCAAAGGAGGTTTTGGGGTTTGGGGCAATTTGGAATTCCGTCAGAGCAGGGTGTTGGTCGTTCTAAATTAGTGTGATTAACACGCCTCCAATAAAGGACATGTGTTTAACACTGACTTGGCTCTGTATCTGTATCTATGCTCTGGAGTCGCCAGGTGCCGGAAGAGACACCGTCACAAGTGCTATCAAGGTCAAGTTCAAAGCAATAAATCTATACACCGATTAGTAAGTCCAAACAATTAGTGTTTATTATAACAAATATAATAAATACTCATGCACACGCTAAAAGACTAACTTACTTCTACGATTAAACGACTAAATACTTATCTAGAAAGGAACAGGCAAGGTCAGGGGACAAGGCCTTCGTCCCGTTCTTGGTCTGCAACTTCTGGTTATTAAAGTTGGCAAGAGTATAAGCAATGCCTGGGTCACGTAGCGATCGTTGTTTTGGCACTTATTGATAGATGGCTGATGCTCAACGGCCGGTGATGAAAGACAGGATCTGGAGGCTGGAGTCGGAGGCCGGAGTCAGGATACAACAGGCAGAACCATGTGCGGGACCTTCTTTTTATAGGTCCCCAGAGGTCCGTGCCCCTTGGGGCGGGCTCTCTCACCTGCTGGGGATCGCTTGGGTCTTTCCCAATCGATATCATTCGAAGCCCCCTATCCTGGGGTCGTTCCTTGATGGCTGGGGCAGTTCCTAGGGCTCATTGTTCTGGTTTCTCTGGCGCCATCCTGGCTGGGTAGCTATAGAAAATCGATACTTAAATGTACCTATTTGATCTGGGACTGTCCCCGTGTCACCTCATTAGTATGCAGATCGTTTTCCTATTTGCACCTTTGGCTGAGTTTCTGCAGCTGCCTTGAAACTGGTTTTTGTACGTGCTAAATGCTAAATGCTTCTGCAAGCTGTGTGTCCTTACTATGGCTGTTTTTCCCTGTATTCCTTGCGGTTCTCCATTTTGTATACTGGTGTCCATTTTAGATGGCTACAAGGGGTCCACTCAGACGGGGAGTCCACAGCACACCTCTGTGTCCTCGAGACCGTGAATGCCGTCGGGTCCGAGCGCGACTGTTTAGAGGTCACGGGTGGCGTTGGCTGCGGGCTACCGCTCGATGCGCCAATTCTGTGTCACGGCAAAACTTCCTCCCGTCAAGATGCACAACATCACCGTTCTCCTCTCAGAACCACTTGCTCCCACAGCAGAATGTTTTGGCTATGAATGAAAGAGAGTTACACGTATGTGAAAGTGAAAGTCGCTTATTGTCACAAGTAGGCTTCAAATGAAGTTACTGTGAAAAGCCCCTAGTCGCCGTATTCCGGCGCCTGTCCGGGGAGGCTGGTACGGGAATCGAACCGTGCTGCTGGCCTGCCTTGGTCTGCTTTCAAAGCTAGCGATTTAGCCCAGTGAGCTAAACCAGCCCCTGTCGCAACTTTCGCATCTATTGATCAAATTTCACCAAAACCTTCTCCAGGAGATTAAGAAGGAAAATGTGGATTTTCGATGCAATTTTAGTGTCCTCAGGAGATCACACCTACTGGATTCTTTTTGAAATGTGGTGATGGTAGCACAGTGGTTAGCACTGTTGCTTCATAGCATCAGGGACCCGGGTTCAATTCCCGGTTTGGGTCACTGTCTATTCGGAGTCTGCGCGTTCTCCCCGTGTCTGTGTGGGTTTCCTCCGGGTGCTCGCATTTATTGATTGCCGTTCAGTCAGTGCATTGGAAAAAACCTCCAGGCTGGTATTCAGCGCGTTTGGCTACGTTACGAACACACCATCCTTGACAATCAAGAGGCCACCCACCGCACCTGAAGACTGCCCACCACTCCACATACTACACTCCTAAACGACTGTCGAACGTTACGTTAGTGCCTCTTCCGTCCTATTGGGCATGACTCCAAGTGTTTGCTGACTGCACCACCCTCGATCATAATTGTGATGGGTCCAATCTCTTCCGTGGCTATGTTTGGGGCCAGGTGTCCCTGGGGAGGGAGCATGTGGTATCCATGGGCACCCTCGAGACCTTCTATACCCATTGAGCACCGCATGGTTTGGGGCACCTTACAGATCCCGTTAATCACATTTTGTTTTAACGACTAGATTTTGTGATTTGCTTTTTCTTTTAAGGCAGTTTCCCTTTGAGGGACTGTCCCTTTAATTTGTCCCTCAGTTCATTTGATTTTGTTTATTTAGTTCTTTATGTTAAACAAAATAGTGGTTTCTTATGGCCTTTTATTCCACTGCTGTTTGGGGGCGCTTTCTGTGCGCATGTTGATTGGTCCTTTTAAATAAATAATAATCTTTATTAGTGTCACAAGTCGGCTTACATTAACACTGCAATGATGTTCTTGTGAAAAGCCCCTAGTCACCACATTCTGGCGCCTGTTCGGATACACAGAGGGAGAATTCAGAATGTCCAATTCACCCAACAAGCACGTCTTTCGGGGCTTGGGAGAGGAAACCGGAGCAGACACGGGGAGAACGTGCAGACTCCGCATCGACAGACACCCAGGTTAAAATTGCCCCTCAAGATTGTTATGAGTGCTCAATAGCTCCTTCTTGTAAAGTGTTACATTCTTTAACCCGATGTGATTGGCTTCCGCTAACTGGTAAGAGGGAGCCTCTGATGACATCACCAGTTTGAAGGCCGCACCAGCGGCCATTTGTTTTTGTGCGGGTCGCAGTGAAATGTTTCTGATTTTAACGAGCTGTGTCTCGCCCTGCAGACATCGTGATCACAAAGCAGCCGGAGTGTGCCTCAGTCCCAGCTGGGTGTCCTGTTACCCTTCACTGCGTTGCCATGGGACCTACCCCTCTGCACTACCAGTGGTTCGAAGGCCAGCAGGAGGTAAGCATCATTGTTGGGTCGATATACCCCGGCCTGACTTTTAAGATTTGCATCTTGACTGAATCAAAGGACCCCCCCCCCCCCTCTTTTTTAGCTTGTGCTTCAAAGATTGAAACTCTCCGGGATGGCACGGCGGCGCAGTGGTTAGCACTGCTGCCTCATGCCGCCGAAGACCCCGGTTCGATCCCAGCCCTGTGTCACTGTCCGTGTGGAGTTTGCACATTCTCCCCGTGTCTGCGTGGGTCTCACCCCCAAAGATGTGCCGGGTAGGCAGATTGGCCGTGCTAAATTGCCCCTTAATTGGGGGAAAAAAAAAGAATTGGATACTCTAAATTTATTTTAAAACTCTGCCTGGAGGAACAATCCACTTCTGTCCCAAATCCAATTCTCGCTGGGATTTTTACATGCTCAGTCAGGGCTGATATCCGAGTGGGCCGTTAATACAACCTGTATTAAAGGGGAGCGTTGATGGGAAAAATAATCCCCACCTATTTGGGGGCAGCACGGTAGCATGGTGGTTAGCATAAATGCTTCACAGCTCCAGGGTCCCAGGTTCGATTCCGGCTTGGGTCACTGTCTGTGTGGAGTCTGCACGTCCTCCCCGTGTGTGCGTGGGTTTCCTCCGGGTGCTCCGGTTTCCTCCCACAGTCCAAAGATGTGCGGGTTAGGTGGATTGGCCATGCTAAATTGCCCGTAGTGTCCTAAAAAGTAAGGTTAAGGGGGGGTTGTTGGGTTACTGGTATAGGGTGGATACGTTGACTTGAGTAGGGTGATCATTGCTCGGCACAACATCGAGGGCCGAAGGGCCTGTTCTGTGCTGTACTGTTCTATGTTCTATGTTCTATTTAAAGTAGAATAGAGGAGAGTTTGTCTTTTTGTGTCAAGCCCACACATCATCCTGACTTGGGAATATATCGGCCGTTCCTTCACCGTCGTTGGTTCAAAATCCTGGAAAACCCTCCCTAACAGCACTGTGGGTGCACCTACCCACATGGGCTCCAGCGGCTCAAGACGGCAGCGCACCGCCGCCATCAAGGGCAATAAAGTCTGGTCCAGCCACGTCGCGTGAACGAATTGGATAGAAAATATCCTCCAAAGGATATTGGGGTTTCACAGTCAACGCAACGCTTTCTGCCTTCGAAGGCTTGCGTTTCATATAGACCCGTTCTTCACTCCCTTCGGAATTCCCAAAAGCAGGTTGCGGCCAATGAAGTGGCATCGCTGCTGAAAGGTGGAAAACGCCGCAGCCCCTCCGTGCACAGCAAGATCCCACATACAGTGCTGCAATAAATGACAGGAGCTTTCAACGTATTCAGTGAAAATGGATGGATAATATGAGCCAGGACACAGCCGGGGTACCCTCCCCGCCCTCCCCCATTATTCCTTGAATAGTGACGCAAGATCCTTTTATATTTCAGAGGACAGACGGCTGCCAGGGTTTCATCCCTATCTCAGTCTGTGCAAAGCGCTCTGCAATTTGAAACTATTTTTTCTAAATCACAAACCATTAATCCATTCCTCCAAAGTTATTCTCTTTGCCGAATGTATGAATGGTTCAGCCAGTGTATGAGGTTGAAGTAAAGGCCTCTTGTCCACACGCTGTGGAGATGCTCTTGGTAACTCTGATTAACTGTGATGGGGACTCGACAGCGTCCCCTCTGCCTGCAACCACATTCAGTCAAAGACACCGTGCATCTTAATGCAGCATCTTCAAATGGTATCAAGGAGGCATTTGCATTGAATAGGCTCCTTGATCAATGGACAGGAACTTTGGTTTTACTGCTGATTCCCTCTGCAAGGCCCATCAGAGATTGGCTCCATTGGAGACTGAGATAGCCCCCTGGTCCAATGGCCCCCACCCCAGCATTCCGCCCCCTCCCCCTTCCTTCCCCCGCCGAAGCCAGCGATTAATGGTGTTATGGGCCAGGGCTTAGAAACTCCAAAGTGTCTTATGGCGTTCACCTGACCTACAACCCTTATGTTGAATTTGACTAGGATGAGTGCAAAAGCCTTCACTTCAGGTGTGAATCAACAGACTTCCTGGACACTTTCTAAGAATATAGTTAACATGGGCAGCACGGTAGCACAGTGGTTAGCACGATTGCTTCACAGCTCCAGGGTCCCAGGTTCGATTCCCGGCTAGGGCACTGTCTGTGCGGAATCTGCACGTTCGCCCCGTGTGTGCGTGGGTTTCCTCCGGGTGCTCCGGTTTCCTCCCACAGTCCAAAGATGTGCAGGTTGGGTGGATTGGCCATGATCAATTGCCCTTCGTGTCCAAAATTGCCCTTAGTGTTGGGTGGGGTTACTGGGTTATGGGGATAGGGTGGAGGTGTGGGCTTGGGCAGGGTGCTCTTTCAAAGAGCCGGTGCAGAACCGATGGGCCGAATGGCCTCCTTCTGTACTGTAAATGCTATGATCTATATACATATATATGTAAACACACAAGAATTTTTAGAAATTGCAAATGTAAAGACACCAAACAGCTACAGTAATCTATGTACAACACTTAATGAATTCTCCCTTAACTGTTCCAATTCAATAACAAACTCCAATAAACCAAACACTCTTTTTCAAGACCGTAGCCGAAGACTCTGCATTCTCACTTGAATGAGACCGGTCCTTTCCCTGAGATTCTGAACCAGACTCAACCAGCAGACTCAAACGTCTTCTGGAAAGTAAAATATATGTTTGAAGTTACCAAGGCAGGATGGCCACAACCAATGTTTTTCCTGGAACAGTTTTTACAATGAAAATAGAGACAGACAGGGGAAAAAACACTTCTTTCTTCCTCTGAGTCCGAAACTGAAACCAAAACGCGCCACAGCCCAGCTCCACCCACAAACTGACATCGCTGAAGCCATGTTATTAGACAAAAAACCTTTCTTAAAGGGACACTCGCATGACAATGGAGATAGCCTCCCTGTGACAACCCAGGAGCAGAGGTATGTCACTGATACCAGAGGAACCATGGAGCAAAGAAGGGGGTCTGTGGGTCAGGTCGGCAGCCCCAGTGACACCATCAATTCCCCCCCCCCCCCCCCCCCCCCCCCCCCCCCACACACACCAAACCTTTTTAACTTTCAGTTAACTTACCCGGCAGGCACCCAAGGTCTCCTACCTACCTCAGCAGCCATCACCCCTCCTGTTGGCGCTCCTGAGGCCTTGGAGGTGCCAGCCCTCTGTGCCACCAGCATTGGGAGTCTGCCTGCCAATAATGGCCAAGTCGGTCACACTGCCAGCAAGCGGCCTGGAGACCCACGACTCCCCGGGGGGGGGGGGGGGGGGGGGGGGGGGGGGTTACAGCTTCAGTCGGTCCCAGAGTATTTATACAGTTACTTCGACATAGTAAATAATCCCAAATTGCTTCACGCTATTAGGCTAAATTAAACACCGTGCCAGCGTGAGGAGATAGTAGGGTGGGCGAGCAAAGAATTGAGCGCCGAGTTGCACTTTAAGAAGTATCTTAAAAGAGGGGAGAGAGGTTCAGAGCTGGAGAGATTTATGGAGAAGGAAATTCCGGAATTTAAGGCCTAGACGGCTGACGGCATTGCCGCCGCCAATGGGTGCGGGCGAAGGATTTTGGAGGCGGAATCGCTCCGAATTGGAGGAAGGTGGAATTCACGGAGAGGGAGAATTCAGAATGTCCAATTCACCCAACAAGCACGTCTTTCGGGACTTGTGGGAGGAAACCGGAGCACCCGGAGGAAACCCCCGCAGACACGAGGGGGAGCGTGCGCACAGTGATCCAAGCCGGGAATCGAACCTGAGACCCGGGCTCTGCGAAGCAACAGTGCTAACCACTGTGCTACCGTGCCGCCTCACGATGTGTCGGAATTATAGAACATAGAACAGTACAGCACAGAACAGGCCCTTCGGCCCTCGATGTTGTGCCGAGCAATGATCACCCCACTCAAACCCACGTATCCACCCTATACCCGTAACCCAACATCCCCCCCCTAAACCTTACTTTTGAGGACACTACGGGCAATTTAACATGGCCAATCCACCTAACCCGCACATCTTTGGACTGTGGGAGGAAACCGGAGCATCCGGAGGAAACCCACGCACACACGGGGAGGACGTGCAGACTCCGCACAGACAGTGACCCAGCCGGGAATCGAACCTGGGACCCTGGAGCTGTGAAGCGATTGTGCTAACCACCATGCTAC
The DNA here is from genome assembly GCF_902713615.1 of Scyliorhinus canicula. NCBI lineage: Eukaryota > Metazoa > Chordata > Chondrichthyes > Carcharhiniformes > Scyliorhinidae > Scyliorhinus > Scyliorhinus canicula. The sequence continues at coordinate 22,242,055 of NC_052169.1, read as the reverse complement.
CGTGCTGCCCAATTATACAGCCGTTAAAGCAGCATGGAGTACAACCTAAGCTTCCTGCTACCCAGAACGACCCTACTTTAATAGGGCATTGATTTGTCTGATACAGTACTGGGAACTAAGTGGATAACAACACTCCAAGTCAAGGAGGCCGATCCCTTCAGTGAGTTAGCCTGGCTAATCACCCAGCAAGGCAGAACCCTCGAAGAGAAGACCTCCTTCACGCGGTCGAGTGAATTAACTCATTCCACCCTCTCATTTTTGAGGGTCTGTCATCCCCTCTTAGATTGGCATCGGCTGGCGACGACCATCGTGAGACTGGGCCTTCGACATGCAGGCTCCAGGTACCAAGTCCAGCCCTGTGGCCTAATAAGTCACTGTAAAATGGCGGGCAACTTGTCTGTTGCTGGGGTATCGGAGCTTCTTGCCTCTCTTAGCAATGTAAACCAGGTCAGAACAAAGAACAAAAGAACAAAGAAAATTACAGCACAGGAACAGGCCCTTCGGCCCTCCCAGCCTGCGTCGATCCAGATCCTTTATCTAAACCTGTCTCCTATTTTCCAAGGATCTACTTCCCTCTGTTCCCCACCCGTTCATATATCTGTCTAGATGCATCTTAAATGATGCTATCGTGCCCGCCTCTACCACCTCCGCTGGCAAAGCGTTCCAGGCACCCACCACCCTCTGCGTAAAAAACTTTCCACGCACATCTCCCTTAAACTTTCCCCCTCTCACCTTGAAATCGTGACCCCTTGTAACTGACACTCCCACTCTTGGGAAAAGCTTGTTGCTATCCACCCTGTCCATACCTCTCATAATTTTGTAGACCTCAATCAGGTCCCCCCTCAACCTCCGTCTTTCCAACGAAAACAATCCTAATCTACTCAACCTTTCTTCATAGCTAGCACCCTCCATACCAGGCAACATCCTGGTGAACCTCCTCTGCACCTTCTCCAAAGCATCCACATCCTTCTGGTAATGTGGCGACCAGAACTGCACGCGGTATAATGTGGCGAGCAGACCTGCACGTAGTTCTAATCTTTTGGCGAGCCCAAGTTCCGGGGTTGACTAGTTAGAAAAAGTTAATGGGCGCAGATCGGAAGATCTGTGTCCTGTTTCGCAAGTTAACTGTCCTTGACATACTTTAGTCCGTGAGCCACACGGGAGACTTTGTCACGATTCAATATCCTTCGAAGCGACCACGTGACCCGAGCAAGGGACGAACTGCAGAGGAAGTTCAGGCTGAAGTCATCTCCCTCAACCATGACACCTTTTATTTGCAGACGAGCCAGTTATGCTGATGGCTTCTTTAATTCAACAGTTAAGAGACTGTGGTCATGAAATGCTTGTTCCGTTGCTCTATAAATAGTTCCGTTGAGATTGCGTGCCTGTGCCAGAAGATGCTGTGTGACCGTTACTCACCATTTGACCAACTGATTCTATTTTTGAAATCTACAAAAGGAGACCGTTTCCTCATGGGGGGACATTTTGGGCTTTCGATGTGCGATGGTGCTGCTTCAGCTGGTTAGGCTGGTTTGAAGGCCAGAAGGCCCATCGCCCGACTGTTTATGAGGGAGCCGCTCTGCGAGGTACCCCATTAGCGACCTCGGAAAGACCCCCTCACCCCAGCAACAAGATCTTTGGGGCTATCTGCACTGTAAATTCTGTGATTCCGGGGGAAAAAACACTTTAAGCCGAAACACTGCAACTAAACCGAGGCAGCGAGTCATGGTTCGATAGGCTGCACAGAAGGTCAAGAGTTCAGGCCTGAATCCAGAAACCTGAACAACAACATCTCGGCTGACGTCCCCTGGCAGTGCTGAGGAAGTGTGGCACCGTCAGAGCCGCTGTCTTTCAAATGAGGTGTAAAACGGAGGTCTCGCCTCCCCTGTTGGGTGTTCCGAAGTTGCCGTTGAGCTATTTGAGCAGACGGGCCCCGGATAACGCACATTCCTCATCTGTAATCGGTGACAACAAATTACTGGCTGACTTATATCATGACCGTTTGTGGAATCTTCCTGTGTACAAATTGATTTTCGCAATTCCTCAACTACAAGGCTGTGGTGTAACGGTATTGTCGTTGGACTAGTAATTCAGAGACCCAGGGTAATGCTCTTGGGACCCAGGTTCGAAACACATCAAGGCAGATGGAGGAATCTATGCTCAGTGGAACATCTGGAATTAAAAATCGAATGATGACCGTTGTCAATTGTCGTAAAAAACTCATCTGGTTGACTCATGTGCTTCAGGAAAAGATATCTGCCGTCCTTACCAGGTGCGGCCTACATGTGACTCCAGACCCCCACAGCGATGTGGTTGACTGTTAAATGCTCTCTGAAATAGAACAGTACAGCACAGAACAGGCCATTCGGCCCTCGATGTTGTGCCGAGCAATGATCACCCTACTCAAACCCACGTATCCACCCTACACCCGTAACCCAACAACCCCCCCCCCCCCAACCTTACTTTTTAGGACACTATGGGCAATTTAGCATGGCCAATCCACCTAACCCGCACATCTTTGGACTGTGGGAGGAAACCGGAGCACCCGGAGGAAACCCACGCACACACGGGGAGGAAGTGCAGACTCCGCACAGACAGTGACCCAGCCGGGAATCGAACCTGGGACCCTGGAGCTGTGAAGCATTTATGCTAACCACTATGCTACCGTGCTGCCCCAATGGCCTAGCCAGCCACTCAATTCAAGGAGCAATTAGGGATGGACAATAACAGTGACGTCCGCATCCCATGAATGAATAAAAACGATAACTACACTTCACACGTACTCGATTGGCTGGCTATGAAGCACTATGAGATGTCTCGAGAAGGAACAAGTGCTCTAAATGCCCGTTTTGATTTTTTTTTTCCCTCTCTGTTGCTTGGGCAGGGTAGAGGGGGAGAAATCGTTTCCACTCGGGAAAGGATCGTGAACACGAGGGCAAATATTTCAAGTAGTTGGTGAAAGAAGCGAAAGCGATTTGAGGAAAAACGTTTTCACGCAGAGAGCGGTTCGGGCCCAGAATGTTCTGCCCCAGTGTGTGGTAGAGTCTGATCCAACTGAAATGTTCAAAAGGGAATTGGACCTGTTATTTTTTTTTAAATTCACTTTTACGGGGATGTGGGTGACGCTGTCGAGGCAGCATTTGTTGGCCATCCCTAATTGCCCCTCGAGAAGGTGGTGCTGAGCTGTCTTCTTGAACCGCTTGCAGTGCATGTACTGTAGGTACACCCGCAGTGCTGTTAGGGAGCGAGTTCCAGGATTTTGACCGAGCGACAGTGAAGGAACGGCCGATATATTTCCAAGCCTGGGTGGTGTGAGTGACTTGGGGAACCTCCAGGTGGTGGGGTTCCCAGCTAGCTGCTGCTGTTCCCGTAACAGCCTCCCCGAACAGGCGGCGGAATGTGGCGACTAGGGGCTTTTCACAGTAACTTCATTGAAGCCTACTCGTGACAATAAGCGATTTTCATTTCATTTTCATTGCCTTGTCCTTCTGGATAATAGTGGTTGTAGGTTTGGAAGTGATGTCCAAGGAGCCTTGGCGAGTTCCCGCAGTGCTTCTTGTAGATGGTACACACGGCTGCTATTATGCGTCGGCGGTGGAGGGTTTGAATGTTTGTGGATGGGGTGCCAATCAAGCGGGGCTGCTTTGTCCTGGATGATGTCGAGCTTCTTGAGTGTTGTTGGAGCTGCACTCATCCAGGCAAGTGGAGAGTATTCCATCACACTCCTGACTTTGTGCCTTGTAGATGGTGGACAGGCTTTGGGGAGTCAGGAGATGAGTTACCTGCCACAGGAGAAGGAATAATGTGCAGGTTTATGGGATGAAAATGGGGGAATGGCACTAAATGAGTCACTCATGCAGTGAGCTGGTGCATACACAATGGGCCAAATGGCCCCTTCTTGCATTGTAACGATTCTGTGATCCCATGAGTAAAACAAGCACCCCTCCGTTTTCCTTTTGTTCTCCGTCAGCTGTTCGATACCATTGAAAAAAATGTTCTTTTGAGCTTTACCTGGATCTTGAATTAATCCCAACGATCGCAGTAAGAAGTCTTCCAACACCAGGTTAAAGTCCAACAGGTTTGTTTCGAATCACTAGAAACAAACCTGTTGGACTTTAACCTGGTGTTTTAAGACTTCTTACTGTGCTCACCCCAGTCCAACGCCGGCATCTCCACATCATAATCCCAGTGATTGAGAGAGAAACTACTTGGATTAGAGGGAGCCACGTTAGGGCACATAAAATAGAAGTAAGAAGAAATCAGAGAAAGGAACTGATTGTTTGAGGGTTATGAGTGCTATAGAAACCCCTGCAGTGCAGAAGGAGGTCATTCGGCCCATCGAGTCTGCACCGACACTCTGAAAGAGCACCCTACCTAGGCCCACTACCCCGCCTTATCCCCGTAACCCCACCTAACCTGCACTTCTTTGGACTGTGGGAGGAAACCGGAGCGCCCGGAGGAAACCCACGCAGACACGGGGAGAACGTGCAGACTCCACACTAGAAAGTCACCTGAAGCCTGGAATTGAACCCGGGTCCCTGGCATGGTGAGGCAGCAGTGCTAACCACTGTGCACATTTGGGAAAGCATATTCAGGTGTAGGAGATGATGGGGGGGGGGGGGGGTGTAGGAGATGATGGGGGGGGGTGTAGGAGATGATTGGGGGGGGTGTAGGAGATGATGGGGGGGGGGAAAGAGAGGCATACTAACGGAATTGGAGGGGGAATCACGTTGAAGATTTGGGGCTTGAGGAATGAAGTCACCGGCGAATGGGGAATGGAGGAAAGGCAGAGGATGAGGCCATTCAGCCCATTAAATCCATGCCACGTCTCCAGAGAGGACTCCAGTCAGTCCCAATGCACCTCAAGAAGAACAATCCAACCTTCACCACCCATCGCTTGGATCGTTTAACGAGTGCGATGGCATCAACATCCTTTCAAAGCTTTGACTTTATTTTTAAGTCCCAGCGTTACTCACGAGCTGGGGGCAAGTTGGTTTAGTTTGTCAACCTCAGTTCAATATTTCTCCCCACCCCCACTCCGTTGAGTAGAATCTCCCAGAGACGCCGTGATTACTCATTCACGTCAATGGTCGGACAAGTCTATGTGCAGCATATAATCTTGACATTGGGGTGGGGAAGCAATCCCAGTGTATAGGAGCCAAAAAATGAAAGGGACTTTGGTTTGGATAAGGCCTTTGAGATCGTCACGGCAGTCCAGTGTTCGTTACAACTAACGAGCCGCTTCTCAGGTGTAGTCACTGTGTTGTGATGGCCAGTTTCCAGGTAGCAAAATCCCACAAGTAGCAGTCCCAAGTGGTCGTTTGCTGGGGCCGAATGGCTTACTCCTGTTCCCAATGTTACTGAGTTCATGAATCCTCCAGCGAGCCACTAGCAATGGGCCTACACTTGGATGTGACAAGGGGAAATCCTTCATCTAAACAACCAGGCCACAGTTGAAGGCTGGGGGAGTAAGTGAGATTTGGGCATGGGAAGGGTGGATGGATGGGGTGAGGGCTACTCCTGAGGCGGGATTTTCCTGCCCCGGCCCCGTCTTTTTAGCCCGGATTTCTCTGCCCCCTCCCTCCGCACGGGTGGACTGGCTGCGGAGTTCTCTTCCCTCCCAGTCCCGACAGGCTCCCAGCTGCCACCACGCGGGGAAGAGATTTTCCTGAGGAGCCGCCGGTGCCCAGTTAGAGAGTGGCAGAGGCTGGAGTGCGCGTTATATATTTGGTGTCTCGCCCACGGTCAGGCGACGAGAAAGACTTGAGTCAGAAAAATTATTTGAATTTGTTTCCAAGCTGTCGTGACCTCGGGATGTCCCACGGCTGTTTAGACTAAGTGTGGTCACCGTTGTAATGCTGGGAACACAGCGGCCAATTTGTGCACAGAAAGCTCCCACAAAGCAGCAATGTGGTCATGACCAGATGAACTTATTTTAGTGATGTTGATTGAAGAGTAAATATTGGCCAGGGTACCGGGGAGGGCGGCCTTCTATAAAGACTATGGAATGTTTACACCACAGAATGTCACAGTACAGAAGAGGCCCTTCGGCCCATCGAGTCAGTGTGGAAAAACACTTGACCTGCCTACCTAATCCCATTTGCCAGCACTTGGCCCATAGCCACGAATGTTAAGCCAATGTGCTCATCCTGGTACTTTTTAAAGGATATGAGACAACACTCCTCTATCACCCTCTCAGCAGTGCGTTCCAGACCATCACTACCCTCTGCAGAAGGTTTTTCCTCACATTCTCCCACCACCCCCAACCAAACCTCCTGCCCCTCACCTTGAACTTGTGTCCCCTCGTGACTGACTCTCGTGACAGCTGCTCCCTATCCACCCTGTCCATGCTCCTCATAGAATCATAGAATCCTTCCAGCGCAGAAGGAGGCCATTCGGTCCATCGAGTCTGCACCGGCCCTTACTCCGACAGAGCACCCTACCTAGGCCCAATGCCCCACTGCTAGCGTTTAGGCAATTTAGCATGGCCAATCCACCTAACCTGCACATCTTTGGACTGTGGTGGAAACCGGAGCACCCGGAGGAAACCCACGCAGACACAGGAAGACTCTGCAGGGGCTGTTTAGCTCACAGGGCTAATCGCTGAAAGCAGACCAAGGCAAGCCAGCAGCACGGTTCGATTCCCGTAACAGCCTCCCCGAACAGGCACCGGAATGTGGCGACTAGGGGCTTTTCACAGTAACTTCATTGAAGCCTACTCGTGACAATAAGCGATTTTCATTTTCATAGACAGTGACCCGAGGTCAGAATCTGGGACCCTGGCGCTGTGAGGTAACAGTGCTAACCACTGTGCCACCATGCCCCCCCTCACGAAGAGGGGCTACTGTTCATCATCGTGTACACCTCCGCGAGCAGGCGGAGCCTCCGTTTAGCGTCTCATTTGAAAGACGGCGTCGCCAACAGTGTGGCACTCCCTCAATACTGGGCGAATCAGACAGATCTTGTACCCAATTCTCTGGAATGGGGCTTGAACCCATAAACAAGAGGTGAGAAAACGGTCAATGGACCATTGCACCCGGGCCAACCAGGGAATGGGGGCAGTAAATTCAGTGACTTGCAAAGAAAGCTAGACGAAGCTATATTGAATGCGGTGTACAAAACAATAAGACCTGTTCAAGTTTCAAATGACTTTATCTGAATTACTGTGGTTATACATATCAGGCACGGTTTCCTGCTTTCGTTACCTTAAGACCTAAATGCACAAACAATCTCTTTGATGTGGTAAAACTTAACTTATAGGTAGTGTGGCATATTGACTGGAAGGATGGGTCGTAAATTATTCAAATCTCCCCCACCTAATTCCTGGTATTTTGTGTTATTCCCGTCCCCGCCACACACATCCTCACGCAAGGGCACGCGCACATCACACACACGCACACCCACACACAACAGTACAAATACCGCTCACTGTGCAAATGCAGCTATGTTGAATTTTCCTCTTCCCTGCCCATCACCAACCCCCTCCCCCGAGCTGCCGCTAGCATCAACTCCAATAAAGCAGCGGTGGGGCAATCCAGGGCCGGAGTGTCAACACAGGCAACCCGGAAACCGGAGGATGCAAGTTCACCAAAGAGGGTTAAGGTGTGAGGGAAGGTCAACCACGTAAACCTTCCCTCGTCTTCTCCCCTCAGCCCTCTGAGGGTGGTAATGTGGTGTGGTGGTAATATCTCTGGAGTAGTAATCCAGAGGCCTAGAAAAAGTCTGCAGGTTCGAATCCCACCACGTACGCTGGTGGGGTTTAAATTCAAACTATTTTTTTTGTTTGGATCTGGAATGGAAAGGTCGTCTCAATAATGGTGACCATGAAACTATCATCTGTTGCTGGTTCTTTAATGTCTTTTCGGGAAGGAAATCTGCCATCCTTACCCGGTCTGGCCTACATGTGACTCCCAGAGCCACAGCAATGAAATGAAAATCGCTTATTGTCACGAGTAGGCTTCAATGAAGTTACTGTGAAAAGCCCCTAGTCGCCACATTCCGGCGCCTGTCCGGGGAGGCTGGTACGGGAATGTGGTTGACTCTTAATCACCCTCTAAAATGGCTGAGCAAGCCACTCAGTTCAAAGGTTACTTAGGGATGAGCAGCAAATGTTGGCCTTGCCAGCAGCGGTCAGGTCCCATGAGATATGTATTTTCCAGCTTTTTCTCTCCATTATTTGCCTTCAGCTGGTTTGATCTGGCAAGAACCCTGGCTGAGGAGTAGGGGGCGGTGTGAGGAGAACCGTGTTGGCATAAATGTTTAGCGGCAACCCAGGGCTGCCATTCGGGCTCTGGGGAGGCCTCAACCGCTTGGTGACTGCCTGTGACGGTACGTTAAAACCAGCTGACCTTCCTGTTGGAGGCTGAACCATCCGGTTAGGGCCTGGTAAAGGGAGGAAGCGCCACGGGGGACCTCCAGGCCGAACAATTTCCCCGACCTCCCACGAGAACCGGCCAAGCTTTCTCTCGGTCCTGGCAGCGTTATTCTTTTGTGGGATGTGGGCGTCGCTGGCTAGGTCAGCGGTTGTTGCCCGTCCCTAATTGCCCTTGAACTGAGGGGATTTCTAGGTCAGAGGGCGGCCATGTTGCTGTGGGCCTGGAGTCACATGTAGGCCTGGAGTAACATGTAGGCCGGGCCTGATGAGGAAGACCTGATTGAGGTCTACAAAATTATGAGACGTATGGACAGCGGTTATGGGCAGCACGGTAGCATTGTGGATAGCACAAATGCTTCACAGCTCCAGGGTCCCAGGTTCGATTCCTGGCTTCGGTAACTGTCTGTGCGGAGTCTGCACATCCTCCCCGTGTGTGCGTGGGTTTCCTCCGGGTGCTCCGGTTTCCTCCCACGGTCCAAAGATGTGCGGGTTAGGTGGATTGGCCATGCTAAATTACCCTTAGTGTCCAAAATTGCCCTTAGTGTTGGGTGGGGTTACTGGGTTATGGGGATAGGGTGGAAGTGTTGATCTTGGGGAGGGTGCTCTTTCCAAGAGCCGGTGCAGACTCGATGGGCCGAATGGCCTCCTTCTGCACTGTAAATTCTATGACTATGACAGGGTGGACAGCAACAAGCTTTTTCCAAGAGTGGGGTCATGATTTCAAGGTGAGAGGGGGGAAAGTTTAAGGGAGATGTGCGTGGGAAGTTTTTTACGCAGAGGGTGGTGGGTGCCTGGAACGCTTTGCCAGCGGAGGTGGTAGAGGCGGGCACGATAGCATCATTTAAGATGCACCTGGGCAGATATATGAACGGGCGGGGAACAGAGGGAAGTAGATCCTTGGAAAATAGGGGACAGGTTTAGATAAAGGATCTGGATCGGCTCAGGCTGGGAGGGCCGAAGGGCCTGTTCCTGTGCTGTAATTTTCTTTGTTCTTGTTCTTTGTTCTCTAAAGGACAGGAATGGACCAAATATCACCAAAATTGAATAGTTGGCAATTTGCCTGGCATTGTTTGTGGTCAAAGGCACAAAGGAACTTAGGCTTGGTAGCTTCGTTTTTCTTTCCAATCTTGAGTGTCCTGTTGGGAGTAGGGAGCAAGACGTCTGCCACCTTCTCCCTTAGGGTTTTTTTTTCAGGATGGTTTTCCCCGAAAAAGCTAACTGGTTTCCACTAACCCCTCCATTTTCTGTTCTCGTGCAACGGGGTCTTCTTTATTCCTGTTGAGAGTGATGCTGCAACAACGCAGAACGGTTATTCTGACAACTGAATCATGGCTTGCCAAAACCTTGTCAGGAACCCTTGCTCTCCTCTCACTTAAATCACAAGGCCTCGCAGCGCCTACTGTCTTCGGAGAGTAAGCTTTGCCAGCGTATGGCTTTCCTGTAAAGAGGGAGACAGTAAATGGCTGGTACTCTCCGAACAGCAGATAACAGAGTTAATGTCATAATTACTATGGCTTTAATTCACTTTGGGTGTCCTGAGGAGGGGTAAGGAGCGATATTGCAAGTTCTCTCCTTGTGGATCTTTGGAGGACATGTTCTAGATTATAAACTCAGAACTTGACATTGACCGAAAAAGCCCTCCGATCACCTGCTTATTGAGGCGATCCATTACATTGGAGATATAGCACACAAACATGGCCACTCTGCTCCACTTGGCCGTGACAATCAAGTGCAAGACCGCAGCAATGCTGCAGTGTCAGGGATACCATCCTTCAGGGAAGACAGTGGGGCAAGGCCCGCTCTGCCACGTCAGCTGGCCATAAAGGGTCTGACAGCACAACGTTCATCTGTGCATGTTCATCTGGTGTCTTTTAATCTCTCAACCAATCTCACAACAAACAGATTATGTCGTCTTTGCCATGTGTGGAATCATGCTGTGCACAAATTGGCGTATGTGTTCCCCACATCATGTAGGTGACAGCGTTTCACCTATAGAAACATACATAGAAAATAGAAGCAGGAGGAGGCCATTCGGCCCTTCGAGCCTGTTCTGCCATTCATTATGATCATGGCTGATCATCAGGTTCAATATCCTGATCCCGCCTTCCCCCCCATATCCCTTTAGCCCCAAGAGCTAATACTAATTCCTTCTTAAAATTACACATTTTGGCCTCAACTACTTTCTGTGGTAGTGAATTCCACAGATTCATCACTCTCTGGGTGAAGCAATTTCTCCTCACCTCAATCCTAAATGTTTACCCCTCTTCCTCAAACTATGACCCCTCGTTCTGGACTCCCCCACCATCTAGAACATTCTTTCTGAACCTACCCTGTCTAACCCTGTCAGAATTTTGTAAGTTTCTATGAGATCCCCTCTCACTCTTCTAAACTCCAATGAATATAATCCTAACCAACTTCGTCTCTCCTCATATGACAGTCCCGCCATCCCAGGAATCAGCCTGGTAAACCTTCGCTGCACTCCCTCCAGAGCAAGAACATCCTTCCTCAGATAAGGACACCAAAACAGCCCCCAATGCTCTAGGTGTGGCCTTACCAATGCCCTATACAATTGCAGTAAAACATCCCTATTCCTATACTCAAATCCTCTCGCTATGAAGGCCAACATACCATTTGCCTCCTTTACTGCCTGCTGTACCTGCGGGCTTACTTTCAGCGACTGATGCACGAGGACACCAAGGTCTCGCTGAGTATCCGCCTCTCTCAATTTACACCCATTCAAATAATAATTTTCCTTCCTATTTTTGCTATCAGAGTGGATAATCTCACATTTACCCACGTTATACTGCATCTGCCATGCATGAACCCACTCACTCAGCCTGTCCAAATCCCACTGAAGCATCTCAGCATCCTCCTCACAGCTCACCCTCCCACCCAACTTTGAAAGTAATGAATTGCCTGTGAAGCAATGGGGCAAGCTGAGGATGTGAAAGGTGCTACATAAATGCAGGATGTTCCTTTCCTGTTTCCAGTAATAATATTAGTGTCACAAGTAGGCTTACATTAACACTGCAATAAAGTTACTGTGAAAAGCTCCTAGTCGCCACATTCCAGTGCCTGTTCAGGTACACGGAGGGAGAATTCAGAATGTCCAATTCACCTAACCAGCACGCCTTTCGGGACTTGTGGGAGGAAGCCGGAGCCCCCGGAGGAAACCCACGCAGACACAGGGAGAACATGCAGACTCCGCACAGACAGTGACCCAAGCCGGGAATCGAGCCCGGGTCCCTGCTGCTGTGAGGCAACAGTGCTAACCACTGTGCTACCATGGCGCCCGTAGAACTCAGCAAATCCAGAAAAATGATCACATCCCATTATTTATTAATGGGTCAGAGCAACTAACCTCATAACTCCATCCAGCAATTTTAGTCTTGCAAGGTGTCATCAGAAACTGATCCTGTATTTATTTTAATAAAACGTGTGCTTTTGTGATTATCCGGATGGAAGTATTCATCCCTTTGAGCTGGAGTTGAGGTGACAATCGCTGCACGATACAGCCTTGCCTTTGCTCAGGACTGACTTCGCTAACCCCCCCCCCCAGCTAAAAGATAGGCGTGAATGTGCAGATTTGAGCACTTTGATTTCTAACGAGGGGCCTGTTCTTCGTTTCCGAGCCCCTGACTGACTCAGTTTGTTACAATAAGCCCTTTGAGCATTTCAATATCAACCCAGTTTAAATACTGCATGACTCAGTTGCGAATTATCGGTCTCGATCACACAAGGAACTGAAAAACCAGAAAGCTGTTATCACTGTAGCGGTATTCAAGCAATTAAAAGGTTTTTTTTTTAGTTCCGTAGTGAGCAAACATTGCAAAACATACACCAAGGCAATGATTTTAACTCCCGCCTGTTGGACTCACTGTCGGACCCAGGTCACCCTTCGTTTAAATAGGTCAGCTCTGACTCATCTGAACGTCAGGCAGCATGGTAGCATGGTGGTTAGCATAAATGCTTCACAGCGCCAGGGTCCCAGGTTCGATTCCCGGCTGGGTCACTGTCTGTGCAGAGTCTGCACGTCCTCCCCGTGTCTGCGTGGGTTTCCTCCGGGTGCTCCGGTTTCCTCCCACAGTCCAAAGATGTGCGGGTTAGGTGGATTGGCCAGGCTAAATTGCCCTTAGTGTCCTAAAAAAGTAAGGTTAAGGGGGGGGGGGGGATTGTTGGGTTACGGGTACAGGGTGGATACGTGGGTTTGAGTAGGGTGATCATTGCTCGGCACAACATTGAGGGCCGAAGGGCCTGTTCTGTGCTGTACTGTTCTATGTTCTATGTCTGCGGTGGTATCAGCAGGCAGGAGTGTGGCATGATGTGGACCCATGTGGGCTCCGTCGTAAGGGTTAGTCAGGAGTGAAGGGGGAAGGGAAGCAGTGATCGGGGTCACCGTTGAAGCTCGAGGCCGTGGAGACTCTTTCAATCGGTAAGGTCCCAAGGCCCCTGCCTTGTTGGGCCTATTTGTCAGTGCTGGGTTGCCGTGGTAATAACGCCCCGAAGTTCCAACCTTGGATGCCACCAGTTCCTAAAAGGCCATTGAGATCGTCGGTCCGCGATTCGGAAGGTCAGTGACACCCTTACCTGTCAGGGTCAAGGGCCCTCGGACACTGGATTATACTCCAGTTAAAATGGCGCGTGATCAGTGATCTGCCTGGACCCGTGTCGCCTATACTTTGACTCACATATCCTGGTCTCGCTGGGTGCTGGGGGTTAAAATCAAAGTGACAGATCTCGTATGATTTACTGATTTATAAAGGTCTGAATCATAGAATCCCAACAGTACAGAAAGAGGCCATTCAGTCCATCGAGTCTGTGCCGACCCTCTGAAAGAGTATGCTACCTAGGCCCGCTCCCCCGCCCTATCACCGCAACCCCACCTATACTGCACATCTTTGGACACTAAGGGCAATTTATCACGGCCAATCCACCTAACCTGCACATCTTTGGACTGTGGGAGGAAACCGGAGCACCCGGAGGAAACCCACGCAGACAGGGTGAGAACGTGCAAACTCCACACAAGACAGCCACCTGAAGCCGGAATTGAACCTGGGTCCCTGGCGCTGTGAGGCAGCAGTGCTAACCACTGTGCTGCCCTTAAAGAAGGAGCAAAAAAGCTTTGTGAGTCGAGGTTAAAGAGGACATTTGGGTGATTATAAACTCTCAGGAAGGCGAAGAACCAGAAATTCTGCCCAGATAGCACTGGAACCAAGATTCTTCAACTTCCCCTCCCTCATTTTTAAGCCTAAATTTTCATTTAAATGGTTCTGCACTTTCGTTTTCTACCTTCTGTTCCAATTAGTCACCTTCCTCTCCAAACAAGTGTGCTCAACTCTGCGCCTTGCCTTTTACGAGTGAGACCACCGCCCCCCCCCCCCCCCCCCCCCTCATCATCAGAGTGTGCAACCAAAATGTCAAGTCCCCGCTGACCTTTTCCCCCCCCCCCCCCAGAAATACCCTCTCGCTTTCACCTTCACACACACACACGCTAGCTCTGCCTTTTATCAGATTGCCAGCTGCGGCTTCAGTGGGTAGAATCTGAGTCACAAAAGTTTCAGATTCAAATCTCACTCCAGAGCTTGAGGACCAAAAGTCCCAGGTGGGCACCGCACGGCAGTACCGAGGGAGTGCAGAGGTATTGTCTGTTATATTGCACTTTGTGGTAATATGTCGTTGCTCTTTCCTTTGTGATACAGAATGGTCTGATGGGTTGATGATAAAGAAACCATCAATCTCTAACTTGAAGAAAAACTGATTTTATCGAATAATGATTAAATTGCCGAGAGTTTGCACACTTTACAGAGCTACAACTATCAATAGATCATAGAATTTACAGTGCAGAAGGAGGCCATTCGGCCCATCGAGTCTGCACCGGCTCTTGGAAAGAGCACCCTACCCAAGTTCAACACCTCCACCCTATCCCAATAACCCAGTAACCCCACCCAACACTAAGGGCAATTTATCACGGCCAATCCACCTAACCTGCAGATCTTTGGACTGTGGGAGGAAACCGGAGCACCCGGAGGAAACCCACACACACACGGGGAGGATGTGCAGACTCCGCACAGACAGTGGCCCAAGCCAGGAATCGAACCTGGGACCCTGGAGCTGTGAAGCCATTGTGCTATCCACAATGCTACCGTGCTGCCCTCCACAATGCTACCGTGCTGCCCTCAATAAAGTAAGATTGAGTTTGTTAAACAGTATTCTGTCATCATGTATTAACTAATGATGTCCTCATGTTACTTCTCTCTAATCTAAACTAGTTCTTGAGCTGTGATCAATCCCTCTCCTCTGCTAACTCGCCACTAGCTACCCTACATTCCCTGAGGTCTGATATTTATACTGGGAACTGGTTTTGCCTTCTAGTGTTTGAGTTACACTGAGATGTAATTGGCATGCCTATATACATATCATTACACCGTCTTTCAGATAAGGCATTGAAGAGGCCTCGGCCCTATCTGGTGGATATGAAAGACCTGCCAAGTTTGAATGTGACTGGGGAGGTTCTCCCGGGTGCCACGATCAAGATTTATCCCCCAGTCAACATCACAAAAACAGATTGGCTGGTCTATATCGTACTGATGCTTGTGGGAGTTTGCTGTGAAAAAATTTGGGGCACCGGGCCAGATTTTCGGTTCCCGACTTGCCGAGGTAAAAAGGGCCTCTGAATTTGGGTGCTGTACAGAGTCCAGACCGCCAACCCTGGAAGAGGCGTGTAGGGGGCCACAGGAACGGCGGAGTGCTGAGGGAGGCTGTTTCGGCCCCACTCGGTTCTCTGGAACTTACCGAGTTCTATTCAAGGCTGTTCGACCCTCCTGAACCCCCCGCCCCCCCCCTCACCCACTCCCCATGCCACCTCCATTGTAACTCATGCCCACCCAACCCACCCCCATCAACAACTCTCCCCGGCTGTTGGAACGACCCCGGCTAAGATGTCCTTGTGGAATTCCGGGAAAGGAGGAGAACTCTTCAGTCGGACAGGGTGACCTCGTACACGCTTGGTTGGCCGGGAGCCCAGGCTCATAAAAGGATTATTTCTGTTTATTAATGTCTCAAAGCTTATTTGTACAAGATTAGGAGAAGTGAAGTGTTTGAAACCTCAGATATTGATACTTTAATGGTCTGTCTGATTTGGCCCTTTTATTAGATTGTAGGAACAGCAGTTTCTGTTTCAAAAGGAGGATTTTAGATGCCCCCTCCCCCCTCCACGCAATCCCGAGCAGTTCAGTACGTGCCATTATTACTATATGCCTCATTGGTTCTGTGCACTGGAAGAATGGTAAGCAGTCTGACAACCAGGTTAAAGTCCAACAGGTTTGTTTCGAATCACTAGCCTTCGGAGCACTGCTCCTTCCTCAGTCGAAGCAAACCTGTTGGACTTTAACCTGCTGTTGTAAGACTTCTTACTGTGCCCACCCCAGTCTAACACCTCCACATCACTGGAGGAATGGGCATGGAAGCATCTTGGGTTGGCATGGGGCGCCCGTGAGTTGGCATGGGGGCCATAAGGGGCCCGTGGGGGTAGGTGGAGGGACAATGACGAGGCAATGAGCTGGAACGGAGGGGGCCCGTGGACATGGGTCAGACCTTTTTGTGACGTCGCCTTTTAAAAGATTTCCAAATGCAGACTCCCCTGACACCGCCGTGACGGACTGTCAATCACGAGGCACAGGGAAGCCGCCCTGACTCCACGGAAATTGCGGTGGAACTGGGAGATGCCTACCTTCCCCACCATCGCACCGGAGCCGGCTTTGTCAGGGGTGCAGGGTGAGGGCTGTTTTCCAGCGAAAACTGAGAGCACCCGGAAAATGGGGGCTTGAATCCCGGAATTGGATCCCGCCCACTATTTTAAAACTGGTTCTGCGAAGCCCTGAGCCTGTGGTTCCTATATTCCACCAGTGGTGTTCCTTGTGGGCAGCACGGTAGCACAGTGGTTAGCACAATTGCTTCACAGCTCCAGGGTCACAGGTTCGATTCCCGGCTGGGTCACTGTCTGTGTGGAGTCTGCACGTCCTCCCCCGTGTGTACGTGGGTTTCCTCCGGGTGCTCCGGTTTCCTCCCACAATCCAAAGACGTGCAGGTTAGGTGGATTGGTCATGCTAAATTGCCCCTTAGTGTCCAAAATTGCCCTTAGTGTTGGGTGGGGTTATGGGGATAGGGTGGAGGTGTGGACCTTGGGTAGGGTGCTCTTTCGAAGAGCCGGTGCAGACTCGATGGGCCGAATGGCCTCATTCTGCACTGTAAATTCTATGATTCAAAATTGGCTGGAAAGTGCTGTCAAGCATCCAGTGGATGTAAAAATCCCCCCCCCCACCACCTCCGCCCCTCAACAACATCTTCCACTCTCCCATTTGTATATATTTTGTGTCATGACCTTACCTTTCCAAAGCTATCCTGATTGGATGTGTCTGGGCTCCCAGCTGACACAACAGTCCTTTGAGGTGTGTAGTGACAGGAGAGATTGCGGTTAGAGGTAGCTCTGTTTGTGGTTGTCTTCGAAGGGACCGGCGTCCACTTGAGCAGCTACTCAGCAACGCTGTCTTCATGCATTTGAAAACGTAGGCATTAACGACCTGAAAATAAATCCTTCCCAAATCCATCGGGTTTGACAATTTGAGTGATTCATTTCAAGAGAAGGTGATGCACTCTTTCCCCCCCCCCCCCCCCCTCCCCCCCCCACCCCCAAACCCCCGATCAAATGATGAGAATGCTGGACTGATCGCTCTCCGTACAGATCCTGCATCCTCCAAACATTGCTGAGAACTCAATTCAACAACCTATTCCTGTCTCGGTTGAACATCTGTCTCGGTCAGTAAGAATGCACTGCACGCTGGTAACATGTCGTGGGTATATTTCAAAGTGGCGCTGTTCATGAAGACATGGCAGCATCTACAGCAAGGGTTGATCTTCTAATAACTCCTGGTTTTTTGCTTGTGTGGTACGTTTGTTCCTGCCTCACGAGAAGGCAGGCTCACCTTATTTTCTAATAGAGATAGGACGACAATCGCTTCACCGTTGGGTGCCCCTGCTGACAGCTGCCAACGCCGTGAGCGCTGGAATGTTCTCCCCAAAACCCTCTCGCTCTCTGAGATTGTGCCCTCAGGTTCTAGTCTCTCGTACTAGTGGAAACGCCCTCTAATGCTAAACAGGGGCTGTTTAGCACACTGGGCTAAATCGCTGGCTTTGAAAGCAGACCAAGGTAGGCCAGCAGCACGGTTCGATTCCCGTAACAGCCTCCCCGAATAGGCGCCGGAATGTGGCGACTAGGGGCTTTTCACAGTAACTTCATTGAAGCCTACTCGTGACAATAAGCGATTTTCATTCATTTCATTTAAATGGCCAACCTCTCTGACCAAGGTTTTGGGTCACCCATCCCAATATTCTGTGTCAAAAATTGATTTGATAGTGAAGGGTCTTGGGACGTTCTCATTTCATCGAAAAACGCTCGGTAAATGCCAGTTGCCACTTGCTTAATAACCCTGTCTACATTCTGTCTTGATGTGGAGATGACGGCGTTGGACTGGGGTGGGCACAGTAAGAAGTCTTACAACACCAGGTTAAAGTCCAACAGGTTTGTTTCAAACACGAGCTTTCGGAGCACTGCTCCTTCCTCAGAAAGCTCGTGTTTGAAACAAACCTGTTGGACTTTAACCTGGTGTTGTAAGACTTCTTACTGTACATTCTGTCTTTGAGCCCTCCCCCCCGCTAGATTTGAGGAGCATAAGATATAGGAGCAGAATTAGGCTATTCAGCCCATCGGGTCTGCTTCGCCATTCAATCATGGCTGATATGTTTCTCATCTCCGGTCTCCTGCCTTCTCCCCATAACCCCTGATCCTCTTATTAATCAAGAACCTATCTATCTCTGTCTTAAAGACACTCAGTGATTTGGCCTCCACAGCCTTCTGCGGCAAAGAGTTCCACAGATTCACCACCCTCTGTCTGAAGAAATTCCTCCTCATCTCTGTTTTAAAGGATCGTCCCTTTAGTCTGAGATTGTGCCCTCAGGTTCTAGTCTCTCGTACTAGTGGAAACGCCCTCTAATGCTAAACAGGGGCTGTTTAGCACACTGGGCTAAATCGCTGGCTTTGAAAGCAGACCAAGGTAGGCCAGCAGCACGGTTCGATTCCCGTAACAGCCTCCCCGAATAGGCGCCGGAATGTGGCGACTAGGGGCTTTTCACAGTAACTTCATTGAAGCCTACTCGTGACAATAAGCGATTTTCATTCATTTCATTTTCCTTGTCCACTCCGTCCAGCTCTCAGTATCTTCTACGTTTCAATGAGAAAACTGTTTAAATTGTACGGAGGAGTTTAATTGTTAGGAGGAGTTATTGGGTTCTGGGGATAGGGTGGAAGTGAGGGCTTAAGTGGGTCGGTGCAGACTCGATGGGCCAAATGGCCTCCTTCTGCACTGTATGTTCTATGTACTTATCCTCGACCACCTTAGGATTGGGCAGGGGAGCAGGGAAGGAAGTGATTGATGGCAACACCCCATTGACGGTGGAGAGAGTTGGTCTTTCGAAGTGTTTTGCCTATTTTTAAGCCGCTTTCCCCCCCCCCCCCCCTTGGTTACAGATCTCCGGGGCCGCCCAGCCGGCGCTACTGGTGAATGAGAGGAGGAGTGGGATCTACGTCTGCCGCGTGAATGATCAGCAGAACCGCTGTGTGTTCAGCGACTGGGCAAAGGTCAAAGTTCATTGTATCAAATCCGGTAATGGCTCTTTCATTTACAATTGGTTATCGGGTAGGAATTAGCGGCTGCTTGGTGAAGCGTGGGGGGTCATTAGTTACTGCTCTGGCTTCTCGTGGCTCGAGCGTTTGTTTGCTTCGCTTCTGATTTTTGAGGGGGAACGCTCAATTGCCTTTTTCCCCCAAATGAGGGGTCATCTTCACCAGTGTTGCCTAAGGACTAACGGCCCGGAGGTCTCTGAAGATTGGGGTAACTCCCCTTCCATTTGTCCCAGTTTAATAAATACGCGGGGCTTCACCGAGTAAAATAAAGAATGTATTTGTTTACAATAGGGGTATTTACACATCCCTCGTTCCTTTTCTGGTCACAGAATCAAAGAATTTACAGTGCGGAAGGAGGCCATTTGGCCCATCGGGTCTGCACCGGCCCTTTTGAAAGAGCACCCAGCCTAAGTCCACACTTCCACCCTCTCCCCGTAACCACACCTCACCTTACCTTTTTTGGACACTAAGGGGCAATTTATCACGGCCAGTCCACCTAACCCGCACATCTTTGGACTATGGGAGGAAACCGGAGCCCCCGGAGGAAACCCACGCACACACGAACCCACGAACGTGCAGACCCCGCACAGACAGTGACCCAGCCGGGAATCAAACCTGGGACCCTGGTGCTGTGAAGCCATTGTGCTATCCACAATGCTACCATGCTGCCCTATCTCGAAGGTTGGTGCCTTAGTTTTGTACAAAGGTTAATGAAGTTCCCCCGTCCCTCAACGGGAGAGCTCGTACTCCGTGAGCGTCACAGGGAAGATAATCATTCCCACCCCCGTAAGTCCCTTGCGGCATCTTAGACCATAAAACATCGGAGCAGAATTAGGCCACTCGGCCCATCGAGTCTGCTCCGCCATTCAATCATGTTTCTCATCCCCGTTCTCCAGCCTTCTCCCCATAACCCCTGATCCCCTTATTAATCAAGAACCCATCTATCTCTGTCTTAAAGACACTCGGTGATTTGGCCTCCACAGCCTTCTGCGGCAAAGTGTTCCACAGATTCACCACCCTCTGGCTGAAGAAATTCCTCCTCATCTCTGTTTTAAAGGATCGTCCCTTCAGTCTGAGCTGGTGCCCTCTGGTTCTAGTTTTTCCTACAAGTGGAAACATCCCTCCATGTCCACTCTATCCAGGCCTCACAGCATCCTGTATGTTTCAATAAGATTCACCCTCTCATCATTCTAAACTCAAACGAGTACACCCACCATAAGCTGGTTCTTCATCTTCCCCAGCCATATTGGAGTCTCCTCTGTCTGACTACATTGTAGCACCTCCGTTATTTGGAAAACAATGGGAAAGGTTGACTGTTTCACGCGGCAACACCAGAATCAGTGCGTTTATTCAGCACCCACGGTATTTTGCCCTTCTTTATAAGCGTTGTTTTTGTGTACCCCGATAGCAGCCTTACCTCACAGATGGCAGGGAGAGCCGGTGATTGGACTGCAGCCTGAACCCTTGAGGGTCAAAGTCGGCCAGCGAGCGTCCTTGAAGTGTGTCGCATTCGGGGTTCCTGCTCCGAAATACCAGTGGTACAGAAATGGCATTCAGTTACCTCACCAAACGAAAGCAGAATTGGCGGTAAGTTAAAACGGATTGATGCCAAATGGATGCAAGGGCAATTATCATCGAGTTTACAGTGCAGAAGGAGGCCACTCGGCCCATCGAGTCTGCACCGGCCCTTGGAAAGAGCAATCGTTGGTCTGAACGCAGCCTGAGTGTGTGGTTTGCCTGTCACGGCTCTGATCGGCACAAGACCGACTGATTGGTCCAGAGCTGAAGGGTGAGAGCATTTGATTGGTCTGGAGTGCAGCGCTGAATGGTGGGAGAGCATTTGATTGGTGTAAAGCTGCAATACTGAAGGGTGCCGGAGTATTTGATTGGCTCGTGGTTGCAATAAGACCATAAGACATAGGAGTGGAAGTAAGGCCATTCGGCCCATCGAGTCCACTCCGCCATTCAATCATGGCTGATGGGCATTTCAACTCCACCTACCAGCATTCTCCCCGTAGCCCTTAATTCCTCGCGACAATGTTGGAGAATATGAATAGTCCCAATGTTGGAATATTGTTTGGCGGGGGGGGGGTGATAATTTACAGTGCAGAATAAGCCATTCGGCCCATCGAGTCTGCACCAGCCCTTGGAAAGAGCACCCTACTAACGCCCACACCTCCAGTCTATCCCCGTAACCCTCCAAACCGCTTTAGACACTACGGGCAATTTAACGTGGCCAATCCACCTAACCTGCACATCTTTGGACTGTGGGAGGGAAACCGGAGCACCCGGACGGAAACCCACGCACACACGGGGAGAACGTGCAGACTCCACACAGTCAGCGACCCAAGCCGGGATTCGAACCTGGGACCCTGGAGCTGGGAAGCAACAGTGCTAACCACTGTGCTACCCCACTGACTTGAACTACTGATGACTGTGAATACTGGGCGGACGGGTGAATCCCGCGTGTTTTGCGCGATTGCCAAAACTTCAGACCACTATAATCGGGATTCGGAACGGGAGTGTGGAACTGCTTCAATGCTGGTGTGTTGGAAGATAGCAGAACAGAGCACCAGGGGCAGGCTGCTTAGTCCCTCAAGCCTGTTCAGCCATCCAGTGCGATCATGGCTGACCTGCAGCCCAACTCCATCTCCCCAACTTTGCTCCATGTCCCTTAATACCTTCAGAATCATAGTTTTAGAATCATAGAATTTACAGTGCAGAAGGAGGCCATTCAGCCCATCGAGTCTGCACCGGCTCTTGGAAAGAGCACCCTACCCAAGGTCAACACCCCCACTCTATCCCCATAACCCAGTAACCCCACCCAACACTAAGGGCAATTTTGGACACTAAGGGCAATTTATCATGACCAATCCACCTAACCTGCACATCTTTGGACTGTGGGAGGAAACCGGAGCACCCTGAGGAAACCCACGCACACACGGGGAGGATGTGCAGACTCCGCACAGACAGTGACCCAAGCCGGAATCGAACCTGGGACCCTGGAGCTGTGAAGCGATTGTGCTATCCACAATGCTACCGTGCTGCCCGTAGACTACAGAAGATCTAAAAAATCTCAAATTGCAAATGTACCATTGAACTAACATCAGTTGTGATTTACAGAAGGGAATTCAAAACTTTTAACACCCTTTCAGTGTTTTCTATTTTGAAATCTAAAAACTCCAACTCCAGTTATTGGACTCCAAGTTGTAGGAATCTCCTAATCTACCTGTTCTGTTTCCCTTGATTGCTTGAAAACTTGGGTGAAATTACTCCTTAACCTGCAAAATTCCAGGGAATAAAACCCTAGTTTGTATATTGTCTCCTTCTTGCAGAGCCCTTGGACCAGCAAAGGTATCATTCTGGTAAATCCACATTGCACTCCTTCTTCAAGGTCAATATATCCTTCCCATGATTGGCGCTCACTGCTCAATAGTCTAACCACGGCTATGTATAGCTGAATCATTACTTCTACCCTCTTGCCTTCTGGTCCTCCAGATAAAAGGGCCAATGTTCCTTTCGTCTTTTTAATTATTTGATTCTTTGGACCGTAAGAGCAGAATTAGGCCACTCGGCCCATCGAGTCTGCTCCACCATTCAATCATCGCTGATATGTTTCTCATCCCCATTCATAGAATCATAGAATTAACAGTGCAGAAGGAGGCCATTCGGCCCATCGAGTCGGCACTGGCTCTCGGAAAGAGCACCCTACCCAAGCCCACACTTCCACCCTATCCCCGTAATCCCACCCCACCATTCTCCTGCCTGCTCCCCATAACCTCTGATCCCCTTATTAATCAAGAACCTATCTACCTCTGTCTTAAAGACACTCAGTGATTTGGCCTCCACAGCCTTCGGCGGCAAAGAGTTCCACAGATTCACCACCCTCTGGCCGAAGAAATTCCTTCTAAACTCCAACAAGTACCGAACCAGAGTCCTCAACCGCTCCTACATACGACAAGCTCTTCATTCCAGGGTTCATTCTTGTGAACCTCCTCTGGACCCTTCCCAAGGCCAGCACATCCTTCCTTAGATACAGGGCCCAAAACTGCTCACAATACTCCAAATGGGAACCCCAGAATCACTGAATTGTTGCGAGGCAGAAGGAGGACATTTTGCCAATTTTGTCTACACCTGTCTCCAAATGAGCAGCACGATGTGGCAACGTTCCCCAATCTGTTACCCGACCCTCCACTCCACCACAACACGCTCCAGGATGTTTAATGCACTCAGAGATTTAAAAAAACAGAGTGGGGTGCAACTTCTGGCCAGACTCCTTAAGGAACTGGCCGAATAAAAAGCAAGCTGAATATACACAGGTTCTGTGGAATCGAAAAGGTGGGAATCTGAAACCTTCATAGAATTTACAGTGCAGAAGGAGGCCATTCGGCCCATCGAGTCTGCACTGACTCTTGGAAAGAGCACCCTATCCAACCCCACACCTCCACCCTATCCCCATAACTCAGTAACCCCACCCAACACTAAGGGCAATTTTGGACACTAAGGGGCAATTTATCATGGCCAATCCACCTAACCTGCACATCTTAGGATTGTGGGAGGAAACAGTCCTAAGGGGAGAATGTGCAGACTCTGCACAGACAGTGACCCAAGCTGGGAATCGAACCTGGGACCCTGGAACTGTGAAGCAATTGTGCTAACCACTATAAGAACATAAGAACTAGGAGCAGGAGTAGGCCATCTGGACCCTCGAGCCTGCTCCACCATTCAACGAGATCATGGCTGATCTTTTGTGGACTCAGCTCCACTTTCCGGCCCGAACACCATAACCCTTAATCCCTTTATTCTTCAAAAAACTATCTATCTTTACCTTAAAAACATTTAATGAAGGAGCCTCAACTGCTTCACTGGGCAAGGAATTCCATAGATTCACAACCCTTTGGGTGAAGAGGTTCCTCCTAAACTCAGTCCTAAATCTACTTCCACTTATTTTGAGGCTATGTCCCCTAGTTCTGCTGTCACCCGCCAGTGGAAACAACCTGCCTGCATCTATCCTATCTATTCCCTTCATAATTTTAAATGTTTCTATAAGATCCCCCCTCATCCTTCTAAATTCCAATGAGTACAGTCCCAGTCTACTCAACCTCTCCTCGTAATCCAATCCCTTCAGCTCTGGGATTAACCTAGTGAATCTCCTCTGTACACCCTCCAGCGCCAGTACGTCCTTTCTCAGGTAAGGAGACCAAAACTGAACACAATACTCCAGGTGTGGCCTCACTAACACCTTGTACAATTGCAGCATTATGCTACCCTGCTGCTTTAAAATGCTGTTCGGCTGGGGTGTCATTTGAAAATTTTCATAGAATCCCTACAGTGCAGAAGGAGGCTATTTGGCCCATCAAGTCTACCTAATCCCCCAAAAGAGCACCCTACCTAGGCCCACCCCCCTGACCTATCCCCGTAATCCCAACTAACCTGCACATCTATCAGCAATTTAGCACGGCCATTGCACCTAACCTGCACATCTTTGGACTGTGGGAGGAAATCGGTGCACCCGGAGGAAACCCACAGGGAGAACGTGCAGACTCCGCATAGACAGTCACCCTGCTGGGAATCGAACCCGGGACCCTGGCGCTGTGAGGCAGCAGTGCTAACCACTGCGCCGCCCGCACGTTGGGATTGATAGATCATTGCGGGAAATGGATCTGAGGCAGGCAGAGTTACGATACCTCAGCCATGAACTTCTAAGCTGCGAAGGAGATGATGGCGTAGCGGTAATGTCACCGGGCTAGCAATCCAGAGGCCCTGGTTAATGCCTTGGGGACATGGGTTCAAATCCCACCATGGCAGCAGGTGGCATTTAAACGCTAGGAATTAATAACTCTGTAATGAAAGCGCTAGTCTCAGTAATGACCGGGAAACAATGGTTAATTGTTGTAAAACTCCATCTAGAACATAGAACATAGATCATTACAGCGCAGTACGGGCCCTTCGGCCCTCAATGTTGCGCCGACCTGCGAAACCATCTGAAGCTTATCTGACCTACACTATTCCATTTTCATCCATATGTCTATCCAGTGACCACTTAAATGCCCTTAAAGTTGGCGAGTCTACTACTGTTGCAGGCAGGGCGTTCCACACCCCTACTACTCTCTGAGTAAAGAAACTGCCTCTGACATCTGTCCTATATCTATCACCCCTCAATTTAAAGCTATGTCCCCTCGTGTTGGTTATCACCATCCGAGGAAAGAGACTCTCACTGTCCACCCTATCTAACCCTCTGACTATCTTATATGTCTCTATTAAGTCACCTCTCAGCCTTCTCCTCTCTAACGAAAACAACCTCAAGTCCCTGAGCCTTTCCTCGTAAGACCTTCCCTCCATACCAGGCAACATCCTAGTAAATCTCCTTTCCAAAGCTTCCACATCCTTCCTATAATGTGGTGACCAGAACTGCACGCAGTACTCCAGGAGCGGCCGCACCAGAGTTATGTACAGCTGCAGCATGACCTTGTGGCTCCGAAACTCAATCCCCCTACTGATAAAGGCTAGCACACCATATGCCTTCTTAACAGCCCTGGGTGGCAACTTTCAGGGATTTATGTACACTACCAAGAATCTTGCCATTAGCCCAGTACTCTGCATTCCTGTTACTCCTTCCAAAGTGAACCACCTCACACTTTTCCGCATTAAACTCCATCTGCCACCTCTCAGCCCAGCTCTGCAGCTTACCTATGTCCCTCTGTATCCTGTAACATCCTTCAGCACTATCCACAACTCCACCGACCTTCGGTGAAGGAAATCTGCCATCTTTGCCTGGCCTGGTCTACACGTGACTCCAGATCCATCGGAATATTGTTGACTCTTCACCGCTCACTGAAATGGCCAAGCAAGGTTCTCAGTTCAAGGGCAGTTCGGGCTGTGCACCAGCGGCTGGGGTTACCGGCGACACCCAGATCCCATGCGGGGCAGGAAATAATTTTTGAAATATCGAGGCGGGAATTCCCAGGCTGGCGGTGGGAATCTCCAGTCCCGCTGGCACTGCACCCCCCCGCCCGTGGGTTTCCCGGCACCGTGGGGTGGCGTCGATGGTGAACCCCGCCTCCAGCGAACGGCGCGCCGCCTTCCGCTGCCGAGAACCACGCGGCTGGGAGGCGGGAGAATCCTTCCCTGAATAATATGACAGGCTTGAGGGGCCGAACGGCCGCCTCCTCTTTCTGTGCTCCCAGAAGCTTAATCCGCGCCTTCCATCCATTCCCGTGGCCCTTCCTACGGTTGCCTACTCGTTATTAGAAATTGTCAAAAAGGCTGCTCGAGGAAACTGAGCATTGGGCGCCACCGTAGCTCTTAGAATTCTCTTAGAACAGAACAGGCCCTTCGATGTTGTGCCGAGCAATGATCACCCTACTCAAACCCACGTATCCACCCTATACCCGTAACCCCCCCTTAACCTTACTTTTTAGGACACTACGGGCAATTTAGCATGGCCAATCCACCTAACCCACACATCTTTGGACTGTGGGAGGAAACCGGAGCACCCGGAGGAAACCCACGCACACACGGGGAGGACGTGCAGACTCCGCACAGACAGTGACCCAGCCGGGAATCGAACCTGGGACCCTGGAGCTGTGAAGCATTTATGCTAACTACCGTGCTCCCCAAGTAGGAAACTTTTACCTGTTGGCCCGGACCCTCCACATGGACATCAACAGATATCCTCCCTGGGAATCGAACCTGCAGAGGTGTGGTCACTGAACTGTGGCGAGTTAGATGCTGTGGTTGTGTCGGATGCACTGATAAACGAACGTTTGATTTTCTTTGTGCCTAGATATCCACGGTTGAGATGAGACACCATGGGACGTACTTGTGTTCCGTTGCCAATGATCGGAAACAGGAATGCTGGAGTTCTGCGGCTGATATGAGCGTAGGTAAATACTGGAGTGGCATTGTCGCTAACGGTCACAGAAATGTATGGAATTTACCGCACCTTGTAAGGGTCCTTTCTATTTATTCCCTTATTTCTCCTTTCTTTAATTATGCCGTGATTATATTTGATTTATGGGTGATTAATGGACATGTGTCTTTAAGGCAGGATTCAGAAGTTGCAGGATAGACAGTCTAAACAGGAGCTTCAGACTTGTCGGCACCAGGGAATGAGATGGAGGGGGGGGGCTGAGTTTGATTCAAAACAAATTACTGCTGGTTTAGCTCACTGGGCTAAATCACTGGCTTTTAAAGCAGGCCAGCAGCACGGTTCGATTCCCGTACCAGCCTCCCCGGACAGGCGCCGGGATGTGGCGACTAGGGGCTTTTCACAGTAACTTCATTGAAGCCTACTCGTGACAATAAGCGATTTTCATTTTCATTTTTCAATCTGAAAGCAAAGAGAAAATGCTGGAAAATGTCAGCAGGTCTGGCAGCATCTGTAGAGCGAATGTTTCGCGTCCGATGACTCTTTGTCAAAGCTAACAGACAGAGAAAGTGGGAAATATTTATACTGTGGAGTGAGAATGAAAGATGAGTCATAGCCACAGAAACCCAGGGAAACCGGGTGCTAATGGCCACAGAAACCAAGGGAACAGAGTGCTAATGGCCACAGAAACCAAGGGAACAGAGTGCTAATGGCAGTCCCCAGAGAAAACAAAAGCTGTGAAAGGCCAAACAGCAGAGAAACTAGAATCAGAGGGTAGACTGAGATCAGACTGAGTTTGATTGATTGGCTGGTGGCCAATGAATTGAACAAAAAGGCTGCACTCTGCCACGTAACAGGTGGTGATTAGCTCCTATCCCAGTGGAATGATTTTCGGAGTCCGGAGGAGTATCAGGAAAATCCTGGCAGCACAGAGAGAAAGTCCTGTGACTCACTCTCTCTCTCTCTCTCCCTCTCGCTCCTCTGCGGTTTCTCCAGAAAAACTGTGAGTATATTTCTAAACTTGCAGAGAACGTGAACGAATCTACCCAAAGGCGAGCTATTACAGTCGGCAAACAAAGTGCCAGGACTTACTATGTCCCTGCAGAAAGCTTGTCAGTGCTGTACTTCCAGAACTCCAAAGACCTGAAAGAATTCACAATAAAAGCCAGGACCTGAAAGCAGGTTTTGAGGAGGAGTAAGGTGCTGGAAACCACTATCTGAAGCAAAAACTATGGGCAGGATTGTCTGTCCCGCCAGCCCGATTTTCCGGTGTAGCGCATCCCACCGGCAGTAGGATTCTCCATTCCTGCAACCAGTGCTTCCTATTGTGGCCACCCACGCCGTCGGGAAGCCTGCGGGCGTGGGTGCACTGCCGGCGAAACGGAGGATCCCACTGACGGAGAATCTCACAGTATATTTTTCCTTTTGCTTATGATTTATACCCCTTTCTTTCCCTCTGTGTTTGTCTGTCTTGTGTGTGTGTAGAGGGTGGGGGGGGCAAGTTGAAGTGGGGAATTAGGAATTAGATATTAGTTAACAGGTTGGATTTGCTGCATACTTCATTATAGTTCTTGTTATAAGTGAACAATAATTGTGTTTGAATTTACAAACCTGGTGACTGTAATTAGTGGGCAGCCAAGAGCCAAAGAATTCAGGTATTTTTCTAAGAATTGTTGGTTAATACATTTGCGCTGTGACCCCGGGGCCTGAGAGGCTGGAATTGACCGTGCACTCGCCCAGGGTATGTTAAACAGGCTATTCAGCTGCCGTTTGTGTTCCACGCCAACCTTCTGTCCTTCTTCCTCTTCTAACCTTATCAACACATTCCTTTCTCTAAATGTACTGATGTAACTCCCTCAGAAATGCATCGTATATCCTGGAACTCACCATCAATCAGGTTCGAGCTCCGTGATTCCTCTGCTTCGTGACAATGATTCTAAGTATCAATAATCTGGAATTTTGTCACAATGCGTTTCCCAAGTAACATCGGAGTGGGCCTAGATAACTCTCCCTTAGCCAAACTCCAGCAATGTACTTAGACCATCTTGCACTGACTCACTTCTGACTTATTTTCCCTCGATCCTTGCATGAGAGGTTGGAACAAAAAAATGTAGCGTTGGTATCAAGTTGAAAGCGAGGACTATTCTAAAGATGTTATGGCAGTAATGACTGGTAACTGGATTGATTTCTATGGTGCCTTATTATTATATCCCTACTCCTCCCATTCAATAGAATAATCATTATTCTATCATCGGCAGAGAGTGTACATAGAACATAGAACAGTACAGCACAGAACAGGCCCTTCGGCCCTCGATGTTGTGCCGAGCAATGATCACCCCACTCAAACCCACGTATCCACCCTATACCCGTAACCCAACAACCCCCCCCCCCTTAACCTTACTTTTTTAGGACACGACGGGCAATTTAGCATGGCCAATCCACCTAACCCGCACATCTTTGGACTGTGGGAGGAAACCGGAGCGCCCGGAGGAAACCCACGCACACACGGGGAGGATGTGCAGACTCTGCACAGACAGTGACCAAGCCGGGAATCGAACCTGGGACCCTGGAGCTGTGAAGCATTTATGCTAACCACCATGCTACCATGCTACCCAAAGTGTCATCCACATTAATATCTATAAAATGGAGTGTTCATCGAGGAGAGCGGGGAGCATTTTATTTTAATCCGGACTGGGGCCCAGAAACTGAATTGAGTCCAGTTATAGTCAGAAGGTCCCTCATGTCGCAAGTCCAGGGTGAATAGCGCCCAGGTCTGCAGGGTTACAGCGCAATACTGGCTTCTACACAAAGCCATTTTAACACACACATGTGTTTAAATAAAAAGGCAGGGAGACAGTTAGAGGGAGTGCTGCTCTGCCGGTGGTGCTACCTTTTGGGGTATCGCGAAGCCCACTCTGTCCCCTTGAGGTAAGTGTAAAACCTCCCTTGCCACTCTTTCGGATTAAGAGTATGACAGTCTTCCTCAGAGTCATGGCCAATATTTAACCCTTAATCATTGGTAGACTTCGGTCTTGTAAGGCGACGGTTTACGCCGTTGTGGTCAGCTCTACGTTGAGAGTAAGAACATAAGAACTAGGAGCAGGAGTAGACCATCTGGCCCCTCGAGCCTGCTCCGCCATTCAATGAGATCATGGCTGACCTTTTGTGGCCTCAGCTCCACTTTCCGGCCCGAACACCCTTAATCCCTTTATTCTTCAAAAAACTATCTTTACCTTAAAAACATTTAATGAAGGAGCCTCAACTGCTTCACTGGGCAAGGAATTCCATTGATTCACAACCCTTTGGGTGAAGAAGTTCCTCCTAAACTCAGTCCTAAATCTACTTCCCCTTATTTTGAGGCTATGCCCCTAGTTCTGCTTTCACCCGCCAGTGGAAACAACCTGCCCGCATCTATCCTATCTATTCCCTTCATAATTTTAAATGTTTCTATAAGATCCCCCCTCATCCTTCTAAATTCCAACGAGTACAGTCCCAGTCACCGAGGATGGCTCGGTGTGTCTCAGGAGCTCCCACTCTGACCTGGCCGTCCCTGTCACACTTGCAGCAGAGGAAGATGGTGGGCTGAGGAGGATGATTCACCGGCCTCTGTTTTCTCCGTGACAGTTGAGCTTTTCATTTCTCCTCACCTCTTCTCATGTCCTTCCAGGCGGTCATCCTCCACAGCCATCAGCGACTGTCTCATAGTCGTCAGTGTCAATGTCCGGCACCTTCACACCTCACTTGGGTCTCCTTGTAGCAGTGGTATGGAGCTACAAGCATGGAGTAATTTGCTACCCAGGAGATCCAGACCCAGTGGCTAGTTTACAGCAGAAAAGACCTTGGGGTACACCGCTATCATTCATCCAATGAATGTGGCCGCGTCAGAGAGAATATGCCGTTGGCTTAGCAATGAGTGCGTCCTGATAGAATTAACATGTCCAGTACCTTTGAGTTGGTGACATTGTCCGACTAAGAGATAGAACATAGAACATAGAACAGTACAGCACAGAACAGGCCCTTCGGCCCTCGATGTTGTGCCGAGCAATGATCACCCCACTTAAACCCATGTAACCCGTATACCCGTAACCCAACAATCCCCCCATTAACCTTACACTACGGGCAATTTAGCATGGCCAATCCACCTAACCCGCACATCTTTGGACTGTGGGAGGAAACCGGAGCACCCGGAGGAAACCCACGCAGACACGGGGAGGACGTGCAGACTCCACACAGACAGTGACCCAGCCGGGAATCGAACCTGGGACCCTGGAGCTGTGAAGCATTGATGCTAACCACCATGCTACCGTGAGGCCCATATTTCGAGGATACGTCGGAGGCAGCAATGGTGGAAACTGTTCAGCCTCTTCTACTGCCTGGCCACTGCCGAGGGTGTGCTGAGGATACAGTTTGGCATTCTCAGTCAAGTTGTCCCCCGCTCTCTTCCTCAGCTTGGGCGTAACAGCTGCCGCTTTTGTGATGTATGTGTGTGCACATTTCAGCATAAAGTGATAGATTGCTGGTGATTGTGGAGCCTAGGTATGTGAACCTGGCACCAACCTCCAGTGTCACGTTGTCAGTGGTGACAATTGACGGTACGGCAACATCTTGGGACACGGCCTTTACCTTTCTGCTGCTGATGATCAAACCGAACACTTCACAGGGGTGAGGGAGTCAGTACGGTTGATGGTGTTAAGGTTTGGAATGTTAATGCAGCATCATCAACATAGAGGGACTCTCTGACGAGAACGTGATGGATGTACGTGTTAGATCTCAGGCAGGCAAAGCTGAACAGCTTTCTGAAAGTTCTGGGGCGCAATTCACCGACCCGCACGCCGGGTGGGAGAATCGCGGGAGTGCCGGGCGATTCACGCCACGCCGCCCTGGCACCCGCACGCGATTCTCCCACCTCCCCCCAAAACAGCGCGCCACGTTTCACGACAGGCCACTCGGAGAATCGCCGCTCGCCGTTTCTAACGGGCGGGCGGCGATTCTCCGACCCAGATGGGCCGAGTGGCCTGCCCAATCCGACGGGTTCACACCAGCGTCAACCACACCTGGTCACTGCCGGCGTGAACAGTGCACGAACGCTGCGTGTGCAGCCTGGGGGGGGGGGGAGGATCGAGCACCAGGGGGGGCGCTCAGTAGAGGTCTGGCCCGCGATCGGTGCCCACCGATCGGCGGGCCGGCGTCTCTAAAAGACGCACTCATTTTCCTCCGCCGCCCCGCAAGATCAATCCTCCATGTCTTGCGCCCGCGGGGAGGACAGCAACCACGCATGCGCGGGTTGGCGCCGGCCAACCTGCACATGCGCGGGTGATGTCATTTATGTGCGGCCGGCCGCGTAATTTACGCGGCACCGCTTTGACATAGCGCCAAGGCCCGGTTTTCACTCCAGTGTCGGCACTTAGTCTCCTAATGGGAGAATTTCGCCCCCCGGTGTGTGGGGAGTGGACACTCCCTGTAGATGACCAGAAAGCACATGACTGAAATAAAGAGAAAACTATGCCAAAGAGTATTGGTGCCAGAACAAAGCCTTAATTGGCATCACTGCCAGTCTCAAAGAGTCTGATGTTGCCCTGTCATAGTTAACCATACCCTTTGTGTTGTCACGGAAAGGGGCGATCACGGTGAACAGTTTGGGAGGACAGCTATGTCTCTTCACCTTTAATAGATTGCCTTCGCTCACATGGGTCAATATCTTAGTGACATTGATGAAGACAATATATAACGTTCTCCGTGTTGGCGGCATTTCTCTCGTGACTGCCGGACTGGGACGACCGCGTCAATTGTGGATCTTCCAGTTCTGACACCTCGCTGAGATTCGGGGTAGAGGTGACCGGTCAGGACATGCAACCAGGGCCGCATGTTTTTCCCATGGTGCTCAGCAGGGCGATGCTGTCCTTGTTCCTTTGCAGAGTCACAATCTTTGCAATCTCCTGACCTTCAGTCCCCGTTAAGATAAGACGGACCATTTGGCCGTTATCGTTGTTGCATGTCGGAGTGCTGTGCCCAAATTGGCTGCCACTTGGCAGGTTCAAGATTCTCTTCCCGTGCAGGTTCAGTAGGAAGGCAAATGCAATGTTAGGGGCTGATTTAGCTCACTGGGCTAAATCGCTGGCTTTTAAAGCAGACCAAGCAGGCCAGCAGCCCGGTTCGATTCCCGTACCAGCCTCCCCGGACAGGTGCCGGAATGTGGCGACTAGGGGCTTTTCACAGTAACTTCATTGAGGCCTACTCGTGACAATAAGCGATTTTTATTTCATTTCATTCATGTTGAGAGGGCTAAAATACAAGAGCAGGGATGTACATCTGAGGCGGTATAAGGCTCTGGTCAGACCCCATTTGGAGTATTGTGAGCAGTTTGGGCCCCGTATCTAAGGAAGGATGTGCTGGCCTTGGAAAGGGTCCAGAGGAGGTTCACAAGAATGATCCTTGGAATGAAGAGCTTGTCGTATGGGGAACGGTTGAGAACTCTGGGTCTGTACTCGTTGGAGTTTAGAAGGATGAGGGGGGATCTTATTGAAACTTACAGGATACTGCGAGGCGTGGATAGAGTGGACGTGGAGAGGATGTTTCCACTTGTAAGATAAACTAGAACCAGAGGACACAATCTCAGACTAAAGGGACGATTCTTTAAAACAGAGACGAGGAGCAATTTCTTCAGCCAGAGGGTGGTGAATCTGTGGAACTCTTTGCTGCAGAAGGCTGTGGAGGCCAAATCTTTAAGACAGAGATAGATAGGTTCTTGATTAATAAGGGGATCAGGGGTTATGGGAAGAAGGCAGGGGAATGGGGATGAATGGCAGAACAGACTCGATGGGCCGAATGGCCTAATTCTGCTCCTATCTTTTATGGCTTTATGGCAATGGGATTGGCATCTCTCTCTCTCCCTTTCTCACACTGGTACGACGGACGCTCGATGCTAATTATCAGCAGGCTGCCAGTGAAAGTTAGAGAGGATCAAACTATTTCCGCTGTGCGGTTTATGAAAATGTCAG
Source organism: Scyliorhinus canicula (assembly GCF_902713615.1). Classification (NCBI taxonomy): domain Eukaryota; kingdom Metazoa; phylum Chordata; class Chondrichthyes; order Carcharhiniformes; family Scyliorhinidae; genus Scyliorhinus; species Scyliorhinus canicula. The sequence continues at coordinate 22,208,075 of NC_052169.1, read as the reverse complement.
AGGGGTTCTATTCATTTAAGTTTGAGACAGCAATGAGCAGGAGGCTTTTGAGGTTATCTGAGCCGTCTTATAACGGATTTAAAGGTGCTGAGCTGAGAAATTGGGCTTTACTGTTGCAGAAAAATAATGTTGTGTCTGGTTCCGAGGTTAATGCTGACTGACACCAGCCACTAGAACTCTTAAGAAATGTTCCATTCCTCTGGATTATTGTAACATTCACCACAAATCAAAGAAGAAATGTTTTGTGTAAAGGTTCTGATTTGCACTAAATCTATAAGGTATGAAATTCATTTGTGCTTTTTTTGACTCTGGTCTTAACCAGTGGACATTTTTTTTTTAGAGAAATACAGCACAGAACAGGCCCTTCGGCCCACGATGTTGCGCCGAACTTTTGTCCTATGTTAATCATAGAATTTTGGACAATTTTTCATGGCCAATCCACCCAACCTGCACATCTTTGGACTGTGGGAGGAAACCGGAGTACCCGGAGGAAACCCACGCAGTCACGGGGAGGATGTGCAGACTCCACACAGACAGTGACCCAAGTCGAAATCGAACTTGGGACCCTGGAGCTGTGAAGCAATTGTGCTATCCACAATGCTACCGTGCTGCCCTTAAGAAGTTAACCTACACTCCATTATTCTACCCTAATCCAAGTACCTATCCAATAGCTGCTTGAAGGTCCCTAACTTTTCCGACTCAACTACTACCACAGGCTGTGTATTCCATGCCCCCACTACTCTCTGGGTAAAGAACCTACCTCTGACATCCCCTCTATATCTTCCACCATTTATCTTAAATTTATGTCCCCTTGTAATGGTTTGTTCCACCCGGGGAAAAAGTCTCTGACTGTCTACTCTATCTATTCCCCTGATCATCTTATAAACCTCTATCAAGTCGCCCCTCATCCTTCTCCGTTCTAATGAGAAAAGGCCTAGCTCCCTCAACCTTTCCTCGTATGACCTACTCTCCATTCCAGGCAACATCCTGGTAAATCTCCTTTGCACCTTTTCCAAAGCTTCCACATCCTTCCTAAAATGAGGTGACCCGAACTGCACACAGTACTCCAAATGTGGCCTGACCAAGGTTTTGTACAGCTGCATCATCACCTCACGGCTCTTAAATTCAATCCCTCTGCTAATGAATGCTAGCACACCATAGGCCTTCTTCACAGCTCTATCCACTTGAGTGGCAACTTTCAAAGAACTATGAACATAGACCCCAAGATCTCTCTGCTCCTCCACATTGCCAAGAACCCTACCATTAACCCTGTATTCCGCATTCAGATTTGTCCTTCCAAAATGGACAACCTCACACTTGTCAGGGTTAAACTCCATCTGCCACTTCTCAGCCCAGCTCTGCATTCTATCTATGTCTCTTTGAAGCCGACAACAGCCCTCCTCACTATCCACAACTCCACCAATCTTCGTATCATCTGCAAATTTACTGACCCACCCTTCAACTCCCTCATCCAAGTCGTTAATGAAAATCACAAACAGCAGAGGACCCAGAACTGATCCCTGCGGTACGCCACTGATAACTGGGCTCCAGGCTGAATATTTGCCATCCACCACCACTCTCGGTCTTCTATCGGTTAGCCATTTTGTTATCCAACTGGCCAAATTTCCCACTATGAAAAAAAAAAAAAAATCCCATGCCTCCTTACTTTCTGCATAAGCCTACCATGGGGAACCTTATCAAATGCCTTACTAAAATCCATGTACACTACATCCACTGCTTTACCTTCATCCACATGCTTGGTCACCTCCTCAAAGAATTCAATAAGACTTGTAAGGCAAGACCTACCCCTCAGAAATCCGTGCTGACTATCCCTAATCAAGCAATGCCTTTCCAGATGCTCAGAAATCCTATCCCTCAGTACCCTTTCCATTACTTTGCCTACCACCGAAGTAAGACTAACTGCCCTGTAATTCCCAGGGTTATCCCTATTCCCTTTTTTGAACAGGGGCACGACATTCGCCATTCTCCAATCCTCTGGTACCACCCCTGTTGACAGCGAGGACGAAAAGATCATTGCCAACGGCTCTGTAATTTCATTTCTTGCTTCCCATAGAATCCTTGGATATATCCCGTCAGGCCCGGGGGACTTGTCTATCCTCAAGTTTTTCAAAACGCGCAACACATCTTCCTTCCTGACAAGTATCTCCTCAAGCTTATCAGTCTGCTTCACGCTGTCCTCTCCAACAATATGGCCCCTCTCATTTGTAAATACTGAAGAAAAATACTTGTTCAAGACCTCTCCTATCTCTTCAGACTCAATACACAATCTCCCGCTACTGTCCTTAATCGGACCTACCCTTGCTCTAGTCATTCTCATATTTCTTACATATGTGTAAAAGGCCTTGGGGTTTTCCTTGATCCTACCCACCAAAGATTTTTCATGCCCTCTCTTAGCTCTCCTAATCCCTTTCTTCAGTTCCCTCCTGGCTATCTTGTATCCCTCCAGTGCCCTGTCTGAACCTTGTTTCTTCAGCCTTACATAAGTCTCCTTCTTCCTCTTAACAAGACATTCAACCTCTCTTGTCAACCATGGTTCCCTCACTCAACCATCTCTTCCCTGCCTGACAGGGACATACATATCAAAGACACGCAGTACCTGTTCCTTGAACAAGTTCCACATTTCACTTGTGTCCTTCCCTGACAGCCTATGTTCCCAACTTCTGCACTTCAATTCTTGTCTGACAGCATTGTATTTACCCTTCCCCCAATTATAAACCTTGCCCTGTTGCTCGCACCTATCCCTCTCCATTACTAAAGTGAAAGTCACAGAATTGTGGTCACTACCTCCAAAATGCTCCCCCACTAACAAATCTATCACCTGCCCTGGTTCATTACCAAGTACTAAATCCAATATGGCCTCCCCTCTGGTCGGACAATCTACATACTGTGTTAGAAAAGCTTCCTGGACACACTGCACAAACACTACCCCATCCAAACTATTTGATCTAAAGAGTTTCCACTCAATGTTTGGGAAGTTGAAGTCGCCCATGACTACTACCCTGTGACTTCTGCACCTTTCCAAAATCTGTTTCCCAATCTGTTCCTCCACATCTCTGCTGCTATTGGGGGGCCTATAGAAAACTCCCAACAAGGTGACTGCTCCTTTCCTATTTCTAACTTCAACCCATATTACCTCAGTAGGCAGATCCCCCTCGAACTGCCTTTCTGCAGCTGTTATACTATCTCTAATTAACAATGCCACCCCCCACCTCTTTTACCATCCTCCCTAATCTTGTTGAAACATCTATACCCAGGGACCTCCAACAACCATTTCTGCCCCTCTTCTATCCAAGTTTCCATGATGGCCACCACATCGTAGTCCCAAGTACAGATCCATGCCTTAAGTTCACCCACCTTATTCCTGATGCTTCTTGCATTAAAGTATACACACTTCAACCCATCTCCTTGCCTGCAAGTACTCTCCTTTCTCATTGTTACCTTCCCCACTGCATCACTAAGTGCTTTGGCGTCCTGACTATCGTCTACCTTAGTTGCTGAACTATTCTTTTTATTCTTTCTTTGCGTGTGAACATCACTCTCATTTGTTGCCCATCCCTAGATGGCCTGGGGAATTTTGTGGTGGGCTGCCTTCTTGAACCATTTGCAGTTCGTGTAGTCAGCCTGTGCTGTTAGTTTCCACCCAGTGAAAATGCAGAAACAGCGATAAGCATCCAAGTGGGAATGGCCCGTCGGTTGGAGGGGAACCTCCAGGCGGTGGGGTTCCCAGGCATCTGCTGCCCTTGTCCTTCCACATGGCAGCCGTCGTGGGTTTGGAAGGTGCTGCCTGAGGAGCCTCGGTGAGTTTCTGCTTGTAGATGGTGCGCACGGCTGCTCCTGTGCGTTGATGGTGGCGGGAGTGAATGTTGAAGGTGGTAGATGGCGTCCCAATCAAACGGGGTTGCTTATGTGTATGCCCCATTAAAAAAACTAAATCTATATTCATATAAGCGCTGGTTTAGCTCACTGAGCTAAATCGCTGGCTTTTAAAGCAGACCGAGCAGGCCAGCAGCACGGTTCGATTCCCGTACCAGCCTCCCCGGACAGGCGCCGGAATGTGGCGACTAGGGGCTTTTCACAGTAACTTCATTGAAGCCTACTCGTGACAATAAGCGATTTTCATTTCATATAGCCTGATTAGTTCTGACTTTGACAAATGCGCTTTCTGATGCTCCTGCCCCAGACACATTAGTCAGCTGCTTCCAATGTTTTGAATGAAATCTCATCTGTTTCTCTCTTACAGTTGAAAACATTCCTATAGCCACATCATTGCCTTCCCTCAGAATCTCAGGTAAGAGCCAATTTCTCTTTGTGCTTTTCCAGTCAAACATCGGTGAAAGAAAGTGTTAAAGATCCAATTCTAAAATTGGTAATGCCAAAGTGTCTGCTGCTTCTGAAGACCCAGGAAGCGGAACCATAGGGTGAACCATGATTTCTTCACGGCCACAAGAAATTTGCCTATGGTAGTAAATACGCAGAGTAAGTCCCATTGGGCAATCGACATGCTGGTCCCTGTCAGGGCCGGCCTTTATACTTTGTTCTTATGGGCCCCAGCCTCTGCCCACGGGCGGGGAAGCTCATATTCCACGAGTCCCACGGGGAGATCAGTCAGGGTACCCCCCCCCCCTGGGCTTCGTAGGGGTTATTACGCCGCCCAATCCATCCCATTGTCAAACTTGGGAGTCCTTTGAATTTTCTATTGGGTTAATCGGACTTTTGTTCCGTCGACCGGGAGCTCAAGGAATGACGTTGAGAACTCCCAAGCTCACTCCTCACCTGATTCTTGCAATTAGCAGAGAGCGAGGAGTCTATTATCCCTGCAACCTAGGCTGGAATTGGATCGAATGGTGAAAAAAAGGAACACAAGGAGGCCATGCAGCCCCTCTAGCCTGTTCCTTCTCTCAGTTTGATCATGGCTGATCTGTATCTGAAAATTCAGTCGGCCATCTTGGCTCCGTAACCCTTAACGACCTTGTGAGATCCACCAATGTCAATCTTGACATTTTCAGTTCGTCAGCAACCTCATTTTGAAGAAAGACGGTTCCGGATTTACGTTAGACTTGATGTACGTCCTGTTATTACCCCTGACTGGCCTGTGTCTAATTTTCACCTTGTTCTGGGTTCTCCCACCATTCCTACCCACAATCCTAACTGAATAAAAACCTCAAATCAACTAAGGTGTGAAGTGTTGGCTAGTGTAGACTTGAGAGATGAACAGACACTTCCAACACTGATGAAGGTTCAACTCAATTTGATTAACTAACTAACACACGATGACTGTGGGTCTAAATGATGCTAACTTAAGCTAGAGACCTAAGCCTTGTCCGAACCAGTTGATTCTCTCGGCACGTGGTGTGAGTCTGTGCTGGGCTGGGTGAGTTCTTGTTACACTGAGAGGCAGCACCCAGAATGAGCGGGAACCGTGGTGCCCTCTGCCTTTACAGTGTGTGTATTCTAACTGGTGATTGGCTGCGGTGTTTGTACATGTTGATTGGTCCCTGTGTGTGTCCATCAGCGCGTGTCTGCACCATGATATACTGGTGTATATTATGACAAGGTGCTTCAATTAAATCAGTTCTCAATGCTGACGGGAGCAATGTTGGTTTCTCTGGATGTTCCTCGAGTCGGCGTCGGGTTTGACGTGTGAAATAATCAGCTGTAATTCGTTTACAGGCTCTGGACAGAGGAAGGGTTCAGCCAAGTCCCCGACAGTCTGCCGGAAACCAGGTAGAGCTCAGAATGCTCGGAATAAGCTGAATTAGTTTGTGTGTGAGTGCCGAACGCCGCAGCGTGCGAGGGCGAGGGCCAAGTGCTGAGAAAACGGGATTAGACTAGATAAGTGCTTGATGGCCGACGCAATGGGCCAAATGGCCTCTTTCTGTGCTGTAATGTTCTGAGCCTCTGTGAAGCAAGGGGCGGTCTTCCCTTTGGTAAACCTGTTTCTGCTGTTGAGGATGGTGCCAACCTCCGAACTGCAAACCACAGCCTCCCGTGTCCAAAAACCCCCCTGGCTAATAACCTCTTCCGCCATGGGGAAAATACGCTTTCAGTTTGTGGTTGATCCACATGTTACTGACAGGGAAATAGTCTGATCTGAACCAGAATGTTTTTTGTGTTTAAAATTTTGGCCAGGAAGCTTTAAACTTTCCCTGCTCAAACGCACTCCCAAACCTGCACCGATCTGTTGTGAATCTTTTTGTTCAGGGGTATTCCTCTCGTTTGATTGTATTTGACTCTGGGAAAGAGTTTGCTGGGCGATTATCTCCCGCGATGCGCTGACTCGGAGTCCTGCCTCCTTCCCAGCCAGGGGATAAAAACGTGACCGACAGGAGTGAGTTCTCGCGCATGCACCGCCATTCCTTACGATGGTGGCTGAATTTCTACCTCTTTCACACTCCTCCGTCCTTTCCTGTATCACCTGATTGAGTCAAAAACCCATTGGTCCCGGCCTTGAGTATCATCATCAACTGGGTGCTCAGGGGTCCTCCCAAAGATGTGCACGTTCGGTGGATTGGCAACGGTAAAATTGCCCCTTAGTGTCCAGGGATGTGCCGGTTAGGTGGGGTTACGGGGATAGGGTGGGGGGAGTGAGCCTAGGTAGTGTGCTCTATCAGAGAGTCGGTGCAGACTCGATGGGCTGAATGGCCTCCTTCTGCAGTGTAGGGTGTCTGTGGATCTAACTGAGTATCCACAGGTCTCCCACGTATAAGATTCACAATCTTACGAGCGAATAAATTTCACCTCCCCTCAACCCTGAAGGGCGGCACGGTGGTTAGCACTGCTGCCTCACAGCACCAGGGACACAAGTTCAATTCCAGCCTCGGGTGACTGGCTGTGCGGAGTCTTCACGTTCTCTCCGTGTCTGCTCCGGTTTCCTCCGGGTGCTCCGGTTTCCCCCCACGGTCCAAAGATGTGCAGGTTAGGTGGGTTGGCCATGCTAAATTGTCCCTTAGTGTCCAAAAAGGTTGGGTGGGGTTACTGGGCTGTGGGGATAGGGTGGGGGTCTGACCCGAGGTGGGGTGCTCTTTCCAAGAGCCGGTGCAGACTTGATGGGCCGAATGGCCTCCTTTTGCATTGTCGGGATTCTAAATGGTTGACCTCTTATCCTTTAGTTCTAGACTCTCTGCAGGGAAATAGCTTCCCTATTAATCCCTATTAAAAAATATTACACATTTGTAAGAGATCTCCTTTCTCTAAACCAGAAAGAATATCAGCCCACTCCATTCAGTTGCTTCTCAGAGGACAGCCCTCTTCCCCGGGAATCAATGTAATGAATCGATTCATAGACCAGAGCCTCATTTATCTTCCACTCATCAGCTATGGGCGACTGAGCGAATCTCTTCAGCTCTGGGACGTAGGAAATCAGCCCCTCCCATGTTGTGCTTGCCAGCAGCCGAGACATTGAGGAGGGGGGGGGGGGGCGAGCGTGGGAGAGAGGCGACCTTCTGTCAGGGAAGGGGCCAGGTAGGCCGAAGCCTGGATTTGAGTTTGCGCTCCAGCAGGTGTCCTGCTGCTCTCTCTGGCCCCAACAAAATAAATAAACTAGGATGTATCCCAGGCTGTTTTGCCCGTGGGCAGCAGTGACTGTTTTAAAGAGTGGGCGCTCAGCACAGAGTGGAAGTGGGTGGAGTGCGCACAGTGCACGCTTTGTCCAGTTATACGTAAACTACTGCCTGGCTCCTTTGCACATAACTCTCATCCGTGCCTCTGTTATCTCTAGATGTGACCATTCCAATGCATTCCTGGCTGCTATTCCCTATTCCCCGCTCCGTAAACTTAAGGTCATCTGTGTCCGGGTTTTTAACTCGTTCCCCTATCTCCCCGGTGTTCTCTGACCTACACCGCTGACCCAGTCGAGCAACGTCATGTTTTTAAAGATCTTGGGCTTGATTCTCCGCTGCCGGGATTCTCCATTGCGCTGGCGGCCCAGGGGGTTCCTGTCGGCCTCGGGCTGCCCACAATGGCCATTGGCCGACTGGCAAGGCGGAGAATCTCAGGGGCACGCCGCACCAGAGCGGGACGGAGAATCCTGCCCCAGATCTTTGTTTTCAAATCCATCCAGAGCCTGACTCCTCCCTATCCCTATAATCCCCTCCAACCCTACGATCCACCAAGTATCTATGCTCCTCTAATTCTGGCCTCTTGCGTCCCCCAATCATCATTGTTCCACCGTCAGTGGTCATCCCATCAGCTGCCAAGGCCCCAAGCTCTGGAAATCCCTCCCTACACCTCCCTGCTCCTCTTCTCCTTCGTTAAGACCTTCTTAAAACCTACCCCTGCGACCTAGCGTTTGGTGCCCTGCCCTAATACCCCCTTATGTGGCTCGGTGACCTGGTTTGTTTTATATGGTGGGCGGCACGGTAGCACAGTGTGGGCAGCACGGTAGCACAGCGTGGGCAGCATGGTAGCACAGCTTGGGCAGCACAGTAGCACATTGGTTAGCATCCCTGCTTCATAACTCCAGGATCCCAGGTTCGATTCCCGGCTTGGGTCGCTGTTTGTGCGGATTTTCAATGTTCTCCCCATGTCTGCGTGGGTTTGCTCTGGGTGCTCCGGTTTCCTCCCACAAGTCCAAAGATGTGCAGGTTAGGTGGATTGGCCACGCTAAATTACCCTTAGTGTCCAAAAAGGTTCGGAAGGGTTACTGGGTTATGGGGATAGGGTGGAGCTGTGGGCTTAATAAGGGTGCCCTTTCCAAGGGCCGGTGCAGACTTGATGGGCCGAATGGCCTCCTTCAGCACTGTAAATGCTATGATTCTATGATACCGCTCCTGTGAAGCGTGTCAGGGTGTTTCATTACCTGAACGGTGCTATCATTATAAGTGGTTGTTGTTATAGTGGGAGCCGAATCGCATGCTTTGACTCCGCTCCCACTGGCTTCAGGAGGGCACGGAGTCTGGCCTCATGAAGGCCCCAGGCAAAATGGCGGCGGGGCGAGCAGCGCAGGAAGTCAGCCACAAGTTTTCAAGCTGCCGTTGCTTCTGAACAGGGGAGAACCGGGGTTCAATCACCCACACAGCGCATTGTCTCTTTAACTGATCCCCCCAATTGTGCGAGTTGGTGATCCGTTAAGTAAAGACTTGAGTAAGGACAACCAATTAGTGGTTGGCGTGCTGCCAGGATTGGCTGCGTTGCTGTGGTAACCTCACGAATGCCCACAGTCTCATCGGGGTGCCAGCGCTGTTAATGAAAGTCGGTGACAACCACTTATGCTGAGGAACAGCCCTCCTTAATCCGCCCACATGTTCCCTCTGTCTTAATAACAAGAATAAGGACATGATCTTCCACTCGCTCTTACATGTTCTTCCCCCCTTTCTCTTTCAGACACGCCTCAGGAAGCTGGACTATGTGGTATGTTAACACTCGTTTTAGTTATTTGCAGGTGACTTTTGGGTTTTACGATGAGCGACAGAAAACGCCCAAAGGATTTGACATTTCCCATCAGTCCCATCAGTAACAAACATTAAAGTAGAAACAAGAAATGGTGTCGCAACTGTTCTAATGTTTTTTTCACGAACTATCTCGGCTTACCTGTTACCGGGTGACTTACACCAGAGAAACGGGTCACTCGGCCTACTGGGCCTTTGTTGGTCTTGACTTTCCCTTAGAGCCTCTATCCTCCTCAATTCATCTCGTGCTGTTTTTCCCCATTAACAGGGAAAGGTATTTGTCTGATTTAAGGTGTTTACAATTTGCCAGAAGTTGACAAGAAAAGTTTGGCAGTGCAGAATGTCATGTTGCCAGAACTTGGGGAACATACAGTTCCCCGTGGCTTTTCTCCATGGCAACGCTGGAGCCAATCAGAGTTGACTGGCCTATCAATCAGCACTCTTTTATCCTGTAGTATAAATTGGGCAGCACGATAGCATAGTGGTTAGCACAAATGCTTCACAGTTCCAGGGTCCCAGGTTCGAATCCCGGCTTGGGTCACTGTCTGTGCGGAGTCGGCACGTTCCCCCCCGTGTGTGCGTGGGAGATATAGGAGGGATGTCCGAGGTAGGTTCTTTACTCGGAGAGTGGTTAGGGTGTGGAATGGACTGCCTGCTGTGATAGTGGAGTCGGACACTTTAGGAACTTTCAAGCGGTAATTGGATAGGCACATGGAGCACACCAGAATGACAGGGAGTGGGATCGCTTGGTCTTGGTTTCGGACAATGCTCGGCACAACATCGAGGGCCGAAGGGCCTGTTCTGTGCTGTACTGTTCTATGTTTCCTGCACCTTTCTCCTCTTTGCTTCCCCCTTCCCCTCCCCCACACCTACAGATCATCCTCTGATGTTAGTTTCCCTGCTGTTTGACCTTTCACATCTTTTGTCCTCTCTGGTGACTGCCATTAACACTCTTTCCTCTTCGTATCTGTGGCCATTCGCACCCGGTTTCCCTGGGTTTCTGTGGCTATGACTCATCTTTCATTCTCACTCCACAGTATAAATATTTCCCACTTTCTCTGCCTGTTAGCTTTGACAAAGAGTCATCGGACTCGAAACGTGAGCTCTTTTCTCTCCCTACAGATGCTGCCAGACCTGCTGAGATTTTCCAGCATTTTCTCTTTAGCTTTACTTTATATTCAGTTCCTCTCATAACAAAGGGTGTTTATTATTCCACTAGCCTTCTTGATTACATGCTGTATCTGCTTATGACTCAAGACGAGAACACCTAGATTCTTCTGCACCTCGGAATTCTGCAGCCGTTCTCTATTTGAGTAATCCTCTGCTTTTTTTATTCCACCGTTCGATAGTGAATAGCATTGGGGTTAGGCTACGGTAGTTTGGGGACTTTCTCCAACAGTCCTACTCCTTGGCTGAATCGACATTAGTTTCAGAAGACCCTGTGGAGGAGAGGCGAGAGCAAGGTGTCTGTCCAGCTCTCCTGAGACGGCAAGTTAGGAGTTTGGGCGTCATTCCAGAGACTGCGGCACTGAACCTTAGCTAAGGCTCTATTATTGTACCGAGAGAGCTCTGCACTGCAGGGCGGGGGTGTGGGCGTTAAATCGAGACCTTGTCTGCCCCCTCGGGGAAGATTCCAATCCACCACTTCAAAGAGGAACAGGGATTTCCCCTGTGCCCTGACCAATATTACTAAAAAAAAAGGATGTGTGGGTTTCCTCCGGGTGCTCCGGTTTCCTCCCACAGTCCAAAAACGTGCAGGTTAGGTGGATTGGCCGCGCTAATGACCCTTAGTTTCCACAAAGGTTAGGAGGGGTTATTGGGTTAGGGTGGAAGTGAGGGCTTAAGTGGGCCGGTGCAGACTCGATGGGCCGAATGGCCTCCTTCTGCACTGTACGTTTTATTATCTGCTCATTGTCACGCTGCTTTTTTCAATGGGAGCTTGCTGTGCTCAAAGAAGCATTTCCAGGGGGTTTTCAGGGGTGTGTGAATACTGACTGGGATTCACAAGCTCCAGCGTCCAAATGCCTCAGTGACTTGCAGCCAATTCGTACATTTGATTCAGAACCATTGCTGTAAAGTAGGCGTTACAATTTCCAGCTTTACTCAGCCATTCCACTCTCACTGAATATCAAAGAAAAACCCCCGTTTGGTAAGTTCCTGCTATCTCCCAATCAAAGTGAAACTTCGCACAGACAATGCCTGGAAATGTGGTACTGAGCTTGATCAGAGTGGAGTTCATATTGCTCTAATTAGGTCACCGAGTTGATGCAGAGTCCTTCGTATTGACCTAGGCTTCCAGAGAGCAGAGCAGTAAACGCTTTGTCAGACCCTGTGACTTTGACGATAAACTCTAAATCGTGGACTAAAAGTAAAAAGTCAAAGAAGGTCAGTCAGAAGGTGTCACCGTCTAAACCTCAACCTACTGCTAAAGGAGGGGTGTGACACGTGCAAATGGGCCTTCCTGCCCAGCTCCCTAAAACCCTGTCATCTGAGGGGATCTCCAATTCATCACTAGCTCCGTAAAGTCCCCCGGTATCTGACTGCCCAACCCGCCACCAGACAGAAAGAGCAAGAATTGTTTTTGTTAAGCTCATTTAAGGGACGTTGGCGTCGCTGCCTCGACCGGGATTTATTTCCCATCCCTAGTTGCCCCTGGGATGGTGGTGGTGAGCTGCCTTCTCGCAGTCCCTGAGGTGTAGGTATAGGGCAGCAGGGTAGCATGGTGGTTAGCATAAATGCTTCACAGCTCCAGGGTCCCAGGTTCGGTTCCCGGCTGGGTCACTGTCTGTGTGGAGTCTGCAAGTCCTCCCCGTGTGTGCGTGGGTTTCCTCCGGGTGCTCCGGTTTCCTCCCACAGTCCAAAGATGTGCGGGTTAGGTGGATTGGTCATGCTAAATTGCCCGTAGTGTCCTAATAAAAGTAAGGTTAAGGGGGGGGGGTTGTTGGGTTACGGGTATAGGGTGGGTTTGAGTAGGGTGATCATGGCTCGGCACAACATTGAGGGCCGAAGGGCCTGTTCTGTGCTGTACTGTTCTATGTCTATGTCTATGTATACCCACAGTGCTGTTAGGGAGGGTGTTCCAAGGGTTTGACCCAGTGACAGTGAAGGAACGGTGAAATATTTCCAGGTTGTGGGGGGGGTGGGGGTGGGGGGTTTGAGTGACTTGGAGGGGAACCTCCAGGTGGTGGGGTTCCCAGATATCTGCTGCCCTTGTCCTTCTAGATGATCACGGTCGTGGAGTTGGAAGGTGCTGCCTCAGAAACTTTGGTGCGTCCCTGCAGTGCACCTTGTAGATGGTATGCATGGTGGCTACTGTTCGTCGATGGTGGAGGGTTTGAGGACAGGGGAGCAATCAAGCGGGGCCGCTTTGTCCTGGATGGTGTTGAGCTTCTCGCGTGTTTTGGAGCTGCACTCATCCAGGCAAGCGAAGACTATTCCATCACACTCCTGACATGTGCTTTGTAGATGGTGGATAGGCTTTGGGGGGTCAGGAGGTGAGTTACTCACTGCAGGAATCCAAGCCTTTGACTTTTTTTTTAGAACAGTACAGCACAGAACAGGCCCTTCGGCCCTCGATGTTGTGCCGAGCAATGATCACCCTACTCAAGCCCACGTATCCACCCTATACCAGTAACCCAACAACCCCCATTAACCTTATTTTTTAGGACACTAAGTGCAATTTAGCCTGGCCAATCCACCTAACCCGCACATCTTTGGACTGTGGGAGGAAACCGGAGCACCCGGAGGAAACCCACGCACACACGGGGAGGACGTGCAGACTCCGCACAGACAGTGACCCAGCCGGGAATCGAACCTGGGACCCTGGAGCTGTGAAGCATTTATGCTAACCACCATGCTACCGTGCTGCCCATTGCTCTGATTGCCTCAATATTTACGTGGCTAGTTGAGTTCAGTTTCTGGTCAATGGCCACCTCGGATGTCGATAGTGGGGGATTCAGTGATGGTAATGACATTGAATGTCAAGGGGCGATGGTTAGAGTCTCTCTTGGCGTTGATCAGTGCCTGGCACAAATGTCATTTCCCACTTGCCAACCCAGGCCTGAATATTGTCCAGGTTTTGCTGCATTTGGACATGAACTGCTTCAGAGTCAGAGGAGTTGCGAATGGTTCTGAACGTTGTGTAATAATCCCTTATTTAAATGAGTACACTGGGCCGAAAAAAGAAACTTGCATTTATATAGGGCCTTTCACAACCTCGGGATGCTCCACGCCCTTTATATTCAATTAAGTACTTTTGTAGTCACTGGTGTAGTGTAGGGAATGTAGCAGCCAACGCACGCACAGCAAGATTCCACAAACAGGGCTGCAATGCTGACCGGATTGTTTGTGGCGTTGGTTGAGGGATGAATGTTGGCCAGGACACACCCTTGCTGATCTGTGGGTGGTACCGGGGGATTGTTTTAACGTCAACCCGAGAGAGAAGTCGGGGTCTCAATGTTCCGCCTCATCTGTAAGACGGCGCTTGCTGACAACACCACCCTCCCCCAGTGCTGTGCTCCAATTTGTCAGCCTGAATCTAATGTTCAGGGTTCAGGAGTGGGAATTCAGTCTCCTGACTCGAGGGTGAGGTGCTGGTCTTTCTCCACCACTCGATCCCTGTAGCCCCCCCCCCCTCCCCTCCGGACATTTTGGACAGTGACCCCCGCCCCCCCCCTCCTCCTTTGGCACCAATCGAGCAGTAACCTCTGTACCCCTTTGCCTTTCAGCGACCGACAAAGTGGCGCTGCTGATTGGGAACATGAACTACGTGAATCACCCCAAGCTGGTGGCCACCATGATGGATGTGATGGAACTGTGCAGCCTGCTGCACCAACTTGACTTCCGGGTTGTTTCGCTGTTGGACCTGACCAAAGACGAGATGCAGAGTGCCGTCGAGCAGTTTCTCCAGCTGCTGGATCGTGGGGTCTATGGTGAGTGGGCCTGAGGCCAACATGCATTCCATTGGAATCTCCACCATTCTGAACACAGCCCATGGCAACGAGGCAAACTTGTTTTTGAAAGTTACTGACTGGACAGCGAGGGGGAATTGTTTTGAGCTTGGGTCCGTCTGACCTACTCTGGGGAAGGCACTTGCGAAGCATTTAGAAATGAAAATGAAATGAAATGAAAATCGCTTATTGTCACGAGTAGGCTTCAAATGAAGTGACTGTGAAAAGCCCCTAGTCGCCACATTCCGGCGCCTGTTCGGGGAGGCTGGCACGGGAATTGAACCATGCTGCTGGCCTGCCTTGGTCTGCTTTAAAAGCCAGCGATTTAGCCCAGTGTGCTAAACAGCCCCTTAGATCACCATAGCATACAAGTGCGGGGAAATGGGATTAGAATAGATGGGTGCTTGATGGCCGGCGCAGGCTCAATGGGCCGAATGGCCTCTTTCTGTGCTGTCAAACTCAATGAGTCTATGACACTACAGCAGGCGCTGCAGGGCAGATGCACTCATTCTTGAGTCATATCTTTAACATGGTTGCTGCTAACTACTCCCTATATTTGTGTGTGTTTCCGGATGAATGAATGAATAATATAATTAAACAAAAGACAGTGAATTCAATTGATGGTTAAACGGGTGTTCTCTTCAGCCTAGATGCTTTAAGAAATATTCCGCCAATCTATTTAATGTTCTCAGCCTCAACTCGCTGATGAATCCTCTGGGAGAATTGGTGTTCTCTTTCCCCCCCCCTCCCCCACCCTCCTTGCCGCACTCTTCATTTCTCAGCCACCGGTTCCATCCCTCTCTGCGGCATTAGTCTGAACCAGGTTGCTCAGAACCTTGGCATCTTATTGGACAGGTCAAGAGTTGACCCCACATTTTCTCCGTTATCCCAAAATCTTTCATCTGCCAACATGGCCGCCGGCCTCGGCTCCTGCTTAAACCCCCCCTGGCAGCTGTTTGAAGGTTGAATCCTGGATCGTCGGTTGGTGTGGAATGTTACAAGGTTCAGACGGAACTGGAGGCAGAGGGGAAATTAAAAATTAACAGCGATGTAAGAGTGGATTCCCACGCCTGGAGTGATACGCCCAACAGTCGGGGGCATGTCGGAATATTGGGCACTGTCCATGGCAGGGGTACTCCCTGGTATTCCATCTTGTCACCTTGTGGCGCCCTAAGGTAGACATTCGTCCGTTTCCATAGCTAGTTATCCGCAGAACAGGTCGCTAGTCTGTCACTAGGGGCTTATAGCTTGAGGGCCACCGCTCCACATCAAGCGTCACTGACCAGGAGCCCCTCCCAGTCTTATCGCCAGCCATTGACTTGTGTTTGGAAGGATTTTCCCGGTTGACGCACTCAACCTGTCGGGCTGCGTTCCGAACGCACGTTCCTTGGCCATCAAGTCCCGGGGTGGGATTCGAACCTAGAGCTTCCGGCTCAGAGGCAGGGAGGCTTAACCCACTGCACCGCAAGACCTAATCCCTGCAATAGGTATCCTGTAATGGGCAGCAGATGTTCCCGGATGTGCTGGGAGCAGGATATCACGGTGCCAGCCGTGGCTCCATTGGTAGCGCTTCTCCCCTGAGTCTGAAACTTGTGGGTTTACGTCCCAGGGACGTGAGCACAACGTGACGGACACGCTCTAAGACAGTGCCAAGAGGGTACTGCACTGCTTCAGGGGGGGAAATGTATCTCCCCCTCTCTGGGGGATGTGGAAAATCCTGTGGCGCTCTCCTGAAGAAGAGCAGGAGGAGAGTTCTCCCTTGGCAAATATTTATCCCCCAACCATCATTAAAATAGATTGGCTGTTCATTTTCACATTGTAGCTAGTGCAAGTTGAAATCGTGTGGGATAGCTTGCACTTCTAATCTATCGATCAATGTTAATGCGTCACTCCTGTAATTATAAACTGTGACACAATCAACAGAGGTCTCGGAAAGTCATCGCGAGCCAAAGTTCCCCCATCTGTTTCTCTCGTTTTCCATTGGGTACATGTCTATACTTGGTGAGGTATGTGTCCAGCTCCTGGTGGCGAAATTATTGAACAGCTCGTCGGCAGCCCTCTAACCCAACAGCGTTCACCGTGCCAACAGGGGTGAAGCATGGCTCAAAGCTGGCACAGCACGCCCAGGGCTAATTCTCAATCGAGGCGGGCACAGCTCGGGGAAAGGGGCCACCGAGTTAAAGTCCCGACTCGATGGTTTGATGGCGTTCCCCAGCAACCCGAAGCCTCTGAGAATAAACCCTCTGGAGCCTGTCCCCGAGGAAGAGGAACCGTGAGGCTGTCTTAAGAACTTTGGTGCCCGCCTCGCGTTCTAAATAGGGGCAAAATGTATGGCTTTAAAGGAGAGATGCAACGACATGTGTGCACCCTGGCCCAATCCTCCCCTACCCTCATAGAACATAGAACAGTACAGCACAGAACAGGCCCTTTGGCCCTCGATGTTGTGTCGAGCAATGATCACCCTACTCAAACCCACGTATCCACCCTATACCCGTAACCCAACAACCACCCCCCCCCCTTAACCTTACTTTTTAGGACACTACGGGCAATTTAGCATGGCCAATCCACCTAACCCGCACATCTTTGGACTGTGGGAGGAAACCGGAGCACCCGGAGGAAACCCACGCACACACGGGGAGGATGTGCAGACTCCACACAGACAGTGACCCAGCCGGGAATCGAACCTGGGACCCTGGAGCTGTGAAGCATTTATGCTAACCACCATGCTACCGTGCTGCCCCTAATACCCCTCATACCCCTTTCCACTTGAAGAATGCCCATTGTTTTGAATGGATTGAGAGATTGCCTGTTGACTAGATGAAGGAAGAAGTTGCATTTATATAGTGCCTTTCAAACAACAACAAATTCTACTTGTAGAGCAGTCTTGGTTGGTAAAGCATCCCGAGACGATCTCAATGCCCGAAAGTGCCTTCCAGCCAATAGCAGACCGTTTTTACAGTTGTCACCGTAGTAGTGTGGGAAGTACAGCAGCCAGTTTGACCAGATCGCGGTCCCACAGCCTGGACACCAGGGAGAACTGCCAATGCTCCTGGGAACCACATTCACTAAAGGCACCAAATAAACACAAGCTGTCGTTGTGTCCTTGATTCCAACCTTGGCCAAGTGTCACCAAAGTCTTTACAATCGGCATCTCCGATGTTGCTTCGCTTTGTTTCGAGGAATTTGGCGCTGAGCCCAGGACCGCCCCCCCCCCCCCGACGTCCCATCGAGCCGAGCAGGCCCGGTGTCGGGCCTTGATTTTCCGTTCTCTCCCAGCCAGGATTCTGCAGGCCTAGCCCAGCTGGGACTGTGCTCTCGAGAATCTACTGAACCACATCCCCCCCCCCTTTTCCTTCCTGCTGCCTTTCCGGAGAGTTCCGGAACCGCTGTACTGTGTGAATTGAGAGGCTGCAGAAAAGCCTCCGCTCCTGGCCTATGGATCGATATTGATGGCTCAATGGTCAGGGGTCACTGTTGCCCTGTGCTCGTTTCGCACATCCTCGGCAAAAACTGTCCAGGGGTCAACTCACTTCAGAAAGGCCTAGTTTTTCTGAATTTTAACAGTGATCCCCACAATCCCCCCTCCCCCCCCCCCCCCCCCCCCCCCCCCCCCGGCTTCCCCTGGGGTCAGTTCTGACAGATAGGAGGAAGGCAGTAGGAACCAGGCCGCAGCCTGTGTTGAGGCAGTGGGGTATGCGCTATTTCTGGCCTGCCACTGTTTCACCTCCTTGTTTGGTAATGGGGAGGGAACGAAAGGGAGTGAGAGAAAGAGACAGACAGAGAGAGAGAGAGAGAGAGAGAGCGAGTGCACCTCTTGCTCTGTTTGTTGCCTTGAATTATTTTTCTCGACGTCACCAGGAGAGGCAGAGATCCCGCTCTCAGACGGGGCGATTGAGAGGCGTTGACAGGAAGCTGACCACAGCGGGTTGCTCTGTTGTTTGTCTCGTTTTGACAGTGAACTG
Source organism: Scyliorhinus canicula (assembly GCF_902713615.1). Classification (NCBI taxonomy): domain Eukaryota; kingdom Metazoa; phylum Chordata; class Chondrichthyes; order Carcharhiniformes; family Scyliorhinidae; genus Scyliorhinus; species Scyliorhinus canicula. The sequence continues at coordinate 22,189,757 of NC_052169.1, read as the reverse complement.
CCTGAGCGCGGTTTACATAGAATTGTACAGAACGTACAGCCGGGAAACAGGCGTTTCATACAAAATGCAAACGGGCTTTCCAGCTCAGTTGGCTGATTTTCTCCCAACCTCAGTACCTGACTCCAGCAACACCAAGCTGTTATTTTCTCCCTCGCCTTCTTCGCTTGAAGTGCCTTTGCACTTTTCACCTCATCCACTCCCCTTGTGTGTCCAAAAATAGACTTTGTCCGGAAAATTCCACTTGGCCCAGCAGGCTGGGGCGGCTGGTTCGTGATGCGGAGCTAGGCCAACAGCGCGGGTTCGATTCCCCGCAGCGGCTGAGGTCATTCGTGAAGGTCCCGATTTCTCAACCTTGCGGTGACCCTCAGGTTAAATGAATGAAAATTACTTATTGTCACGAGTAGGCTTCAATGAAGTTACTGTGAAAAGCCCCTAGTCGCCACATTCCGGCGCCTGTCCGGGGAGGCTGGTACGGGAATCGAACCGTGCTGCTGGCCTGCCTTGGTCTGCTTTAAAAGCCAGCGATTTAGCTCAGTGAGCTAAACCAGCCCCCCTAAATCATCACCTGTCGGCTGTCCCCCCCTTCAAAGGGGGGCAGCCTCTGGTCATCTAGGACCATGGCGACTTTACCTTTACAATTCTTCTGATATTTTCAATTCAACGTCCCTTCAGCGCACAGCACATGCCTCTCGAAGATGTATCAGTACCGTTGTACTCCTACTCAATGCTAGGCATAGAGTCTGCAGTGGGGGGGGGGGGGGGGGGGGGGGGGGGGTGGGGGGTGGTTCTGTCAATTTTCCAACGCCTCTATGGCTGTTGGCCTGTCACAACCAGCACCAGGTGCTACTCCCCAAAATTTGTCGACCCCGGCGTGACCCCTCATCCAGGCAAGTGGAGAGTATTCCATCACACACCTGAATTGTGCCTTGTAGATGGTGGACAGGCTTTGGGGGAGGGGGGGTCAGGAGGGGAGTTACTTGCCGTAGGATTAGAACATAGAACATAGAACATTACAGCGCAGTACGGGCCCTTCGGCCCTCGATGTTGCGCCGACCTGTGAAACCATCTGAAGCCTATCTGACCTACACTATTCCATTTTCAGTGGCCACTTAAATGCCCTTAAAGTTGGCGAGTCTACTACTGTTGCAGGCAGGGCATTCCACACCCCTACTACTCTCTGAGTAAAGAAACTGCCTCTGACATCTGTCCTATATCTATCACCCCTCAATTCCTAGCCTTTGACCTGCCCTGGTAGCCACAGTAATAATGTGGCTAGTCCAGCTCGCTTTCTGATCAATGGTAACCCCCAGGATGTTGATTGTGGGGGATTCAGCGATGGTAATGCCATATGCTACCAAATTCCTGAATGACCCTCTTATGGACTGAACTGATCTCTTCGCGCATCTTCTCCAGTGAACAGTACTACACTCCTTACGCTTCACCCACTGCCTGTGCCTATGTATTTACATTGCGTGTCCATGTCGGTCCTTTTTTTTCAGGTACGGAATGATGTGTCTGGACTGTAAGCAGAACAATACTTTTCACTGTACCTCGGTACACGTGACAATCCAATCCAATCTAATCCATTCTGTCGTGCCAATGACGCCCTTTCCCCAATGCGCACATATTGCGATTCGCAATTCTGTTGATTAACAATATGAGCCAGTATTGATACGATTGGAGAGATTGAGAATGATTTCCTTGGAAGTAGGAAGGCTGAGAGAAGAGTTGTTGGAGATATTCAAGGTCCTGAGGGGTACGAACAGGGTAAACTGTGAGAAACTGTTCCCCCTCAAGAGAACATCAAGACCCAGAGTGCACAGATTTAATGTAATGGCTAAAAGAGGCACAAATGATGTAAGGAAAAGAATTTTCACCCAGAGGGTAATTGGAGTCTAGAACAAACTTCCTGAGAGGGTGGTGGAGGTTGGTTTGATCAAGGTATTCAAAAGGAAATTGGATTTCTATCTGAGAAGAAAGAATGCGTACGGCGACCGGGTTGAGTTAGGGGTGTGGGAGCGGGCAGAATGCTCTTTGAGAGAGCCAGTTTCGACTCGATGGGATGAATGGCCTCCTTCTTGGGGGAATGCCTCACAATAAGGGGAAGTAGGTTTAGGACTGAGCTTAAGAGGAACCTCTTCACCCAAAGGGTTGTGAATCTATGGAATTCCTTGCCCAGTGAAGCAGTTGAGGCTCCTTCATTAAATGTTTTCAAGATAAAGATAGGTAGTTTTTTGAAGAATAAAGGGATTAAGGGTTATGGTGTTCGGGCCGGAAAGTGGAGCTGAGTCCACAAAAGATCAGCCATGATCTAATTGAATGGCGGAGCAGTCTCGAGGGGCCAGATGGCCTACTCCTGCTCCTAGTTCTTATGTTCTTATGTTGGCCTGGCTTTTTAATCTACTTTTTCACCTCTCCCAGGAGATCACTTGGGTTGTGGATAGGGGATATGGACACCGGCATTAGGACAGGCTGGATGAGCCTTCTCCTGTCGGTCAAGTTGGATTTGGTCAGTTTCGTGGGATGTTTAAATCCACTTGAGGAGGCAGAGACGGTCATGGTTTGACATCTCGTTTGAAAGATGGCAAAGTCCAAAGATGTGCAGGTTAGGTGGATTGGCCATGATAAATTGCCCTTAGTGTCCAAAAATGGCCTTAGTGTTGGGTGGGGTTACTGGGTTATGGGGATAGGGGGAGGTGTTAACCTTGGGTAGGGTGCTATTTCCAGGAGCCGGTGCAGACTCGATGGGCCGAATGGCCTCCTTCTGCACTGTAAATTCTATGTAATTCAATGTAATCTGACAATGTGGCATGCATGAAATTGTCATCTTGTGAATTATGTGCTCAAGAGTCTGGAGAAGGGCTTGAACCCCACAACCTTCTGACTCGACGACAGGATGAAATGAAACTGGGTTATTGAGATAGGGTCGAGGTGTTGACCTTGGGTAGGGTGCTCTTTCCAAGAACCGGTACAGACTTGATGGGCTGAATGGCCTCCTTCTGCACTGTGAAATGAAATGAAATGAAAATTGCTTATTGTCACGAGTAGGCTTCAATGAAGTTACTGTGAAAAGCCCCTAGTCGCCACATTCCGGCGCCTGTCCGGGGAGGCTGGTACGGGAATCGAACCGTGCTGCTGGCCTGCTTGGTCTGCTTTAAAAGCCAGCGATTTAGCCTGGTGAGCTAAACCAGCCCCTGGTTTGGGTTACCACGTGAATCACTGGTTTGAAATGTGGTAGGTGGATACATGGGGCTCCATGCTATCTGTGTAAGAGTCTCTGTATTAATGATACATTAGTTATATTGGCAACATACCCAGGTTAAGGGCGTTTCTTAATTAAGTACTTAGAGCACATATAAAGAGAGACTACTGGGACACTGGATTGGTGGTTAGGAAGCACACTCCGTGTAATGCTGTATTCTGTGAATAAACCTATTATCAAGAGAAGTATTAGTGTCTAATTTCTTACCTCCCTAACTGGCTATCTGATTTGCATGATGGTTTTGAAATCATTGTTAAAACTATGATGTAACACAGGGAGTCAACAATGAACAAAGAAAAGTACAGCGCAAGAACAGGCCCTTCGGCCTTCCAAGCCTGCGCCGACCATGCTGCCCGTCTAAACTAAAATCTTCTACACTTCTTGGGTCCGTATCCCTCCATTCCCATCCTATTCATGTATTTGTCAAGATGCCCCTTAAACGTCACTATCGTCCCTGCTTCCACCACCTCCTCCGGCAGCGAGTTCCAGGCACCCACTACCCTCTGTGTAAAGAACTTGCCTCGTACATCTCCTCTAAACCTTGCCCCTCACACCTTAAACCTATGCCCCCTAGTAATTGACCACTCTACCCTGGGAAAAAGCCTCTGACTATTCACTCTAAATGCCTCATAATTTTGTAGACCTCTATCAGGTCACCCCTCAACCTCCTTTGTTCCAGTGAGAACAAACCAAATTTATTCAACCTCTCCTCATAGCTAATGCCCTCCATACCAGACAACATCCTGGTAAGTCTCTTCTGCACCCTCTCTGAAGCCTCCACATCCTTCTGGTAGTGTGGCGACCAGAATTGAACACTATACTCCAAGTGTGGCCTAACTAAGGTTCTATACAGCTGCAGATGACTTGCAAATTTTTACACTCAATGCCCCGGCCAATGAAGGCAAGCATGCCGTATGCCTTCTTGACTACCTTCTCCGCCTGTGTTGCCCCTTTCAGTGACCTGTGGACCTGTACACTTAGATCTCTCTGACTGTCAATACTCTTGAGGGTTCTATCATTCACTGTATATTCCCTACCTGTATTAGACCTTCCAAAATGCATTACCTCACATTTGTCCGGATTAAACTCCATCTGCCATCTCGCCGCCCAAGTCTCCAAACGATCGAAATCCTGCTGTATCCTCTGACAGTCCTCATCGCTATCCACAATTCCACCAACCGTTGTGACGTCCACAAACCTACTAATCAGACCAGTTACATTTTCCTCCAAATCATTTACGAACTACGAACAGCAAACTCAGCACTGATCCCTGCAGAACACCACTAGTCACAGCCCTCTAATCTGAAAAGCACCCTTCCATTGCTACTCTCTGCCTTCTATGACCTAGCCAGTTCTGTATCCATCTTGCCAGCTCACCCCTGATCCCGTGTGACGTCACCTTTTGTACCAGTCTGCCATGAGGGACCTTGTCAAAGGCCTTACTGAAGTCCATATAGACAACATCCACTGCCCTACCTGCGTCAATCATCTTTGTGAGCTCCTCAAAAACCTCTATCAAGTTAGTGTGACACGACCTCCCCTTCACAAAATCGTGCTGCCTCTCGCTAATACGTCCACTTGCTTCCAAATGGGAGTAGATCCTGTCTCGAAGAATTCTCTCCAGTAATTTCCCTACCACTGACGTAAGGCTCACCGGCCTGTAGTTCCCTGGATTATCCTTGCTCCTCTTCTTAAACAAAGGAACAACATTGGCTATTCTCCAGTCCTCCGGGACATCACTTGAAGACAGTGAGGATCCAGAGATTTCCGTCAAGGCCTCAGCAATTTCCTCTCTAGCCTCCTTCAGTATTCTGGGGTAGATCCCATCTGGCCCTGGTGATTTATCCACCTTAATATTTTTCAAGAGTTAGAAAAAATATCACTCGATACCGAAAGATATGGGTCTTTTAATTAAGGGAGTGTCGCAAAGTCTGCCGTGTGAAGCTGGTAGTTATGACTGTGAGGGTTTCCTAGCATGTCGGACCCTCTCTCGGTGGGGGATGGATGTCTGTGAAGATAGTTTGGATACGTTTCACTCTCTCATTCCTATTTTCGACCCACTAGCTCTGTTTTATTATGCTGGGCATGGCTACGAGTGCTCCGGCCGGAATTACATGGTGCCGGTAAACGCTCCGAATCCGTACAGGCCGGAGAATTGCATCAACGTTCAGAAAATCCTCTGCCGGATGCAGGTGAAGAACACAGCCTTGAACGTCCTCCTGTTGGACATGTGCCGGAAATGGTACGGTGCTTTGCTCTCCTTTCTGTTTTGCATCATTGCTGTAAGATATTGCACTCAGGGGCAACACGGTGGCCTAGTGGTTAGCACAACCGCCTCACGGCGCTGAGGTCCCAGGTTCGATCCCGGCTCTGGGTCACTGTCTGTGTGGAGTTTGCACATTCTCCCCGTGTCAGCGTGGGTTTCGCCCCCACAACCCAAAAATGTGCAGAGTAGGTGGATTGGCCACGGTAAATTGCCCCTTAATTGGAAAAATAATTGGCTAATCTAAATTTACAAAAAAAAAGATATTGCACTCACAATATAATAATGCCGACAACTGCTTATGTACCGTCAAGATTCCTGCTTGTGTGTGAAGATTGAAAGACCCTCCCATCAGTGTGCACAGCGTATTGACAATCCTTTTGAATATGACTAACGAACACAGCAGTAGTTAGACAACTGGGAGTGTAGAAATGGGGGAGCAACTATGCAGCCAAATTGCTGAAAAGTGGTTTGAAACAATAGGAGAGTTGACAGTGAGGTCAGAACAGAGGAGGTAAGTCGTAGACTGCAGGAACATATCAATGGACTTAACCATTTGACAGGAAAGTGGGGAATGGAATTCAGTCTTGAAAAAGAATAGTACAAGGGCTTGAGGACATAGTTTTAAGATTGTGGGGAGGAGAACCTTTTACGCCATGAGCGTGAATGACTTAGAACCCACTGCCTTGGAGGGCGACAGTCAGTGATTTCAAAAGGAAATTGGATGAGCGCTTGAAGGAACTGAAGTTGCTGGGCTGTGGAAAAGGGGTGGGGATGGGGGACTGACTGGATTGCACTGCAGAGAGCCAGCATGGACTCAATGGGCAGAATGGACTCCTTCATTGCCGTAAAGACTGTAAATGTGATGTAATTTGAAAAGGATAAACAAAGCAAGAGAATACACAATAGACACCGGGATTCTGAGCAGTGTAGAGGACCAAAAGGACATTGTACATCTACAGATCCCTGAAGGAAGCAGGACAGGCAGATTAGGTCACTAAGAAAACAGGTGGTACTTTGTACTGTTATTAGAAAATAGAACATTACAGCGCAGTACGGGCCCTTCGGCCCTCGATGTTGCGCCGACCTGTGAAACCATCTGAAGCCTATCTGACCTACACTATTCCATTTTCATCCATATGTCTATCCAGTGACCACTTAAATGCCCTTAAAGTTGGCGAGTCTACTACTGTTGCAGGCAGGGCGTTCCACACCCCTACTACTCTCTGAGTAAAGAAACTGCCTCTGACATCTGTCCTATATCTACCACCCCTCAATTTAAAGCTATGTCCCCTCGTGTTGGTCATCACCATCCGAGGAAAAAGACTCTCACTGTCCACCCTTAACCCTCTGACTATCTTATATGTCTCTATTAAGTCACCTCTCAGCCTTCTCCTCTCTAACGAAAACAACCTCAAGTCCCTGAGCCTTTCCTCGTCAGACCTTCCCTCCATACCAGGCAACATCCTAATAAATCTCCTCTGAACCCTTTCCAAAGCTTCCACATCCTTCCTATAATGTGGTGACCAGAACTGCACGCAGTACTCCAGGAGTGGCCGCACCAGAGTTATGTACAGCTGCAGCATGACCTTGTGGCTCCGAAACTCAATCCCCCTACTGATAAAGGTTAGCACACCATATGCCTTCTTAACAGCCCTATTAACCTGGGTGGCAACTTTCAGGGATTTATGTACCTGGATGCCGAGATCTCTCTGTTCATCTACACTACCAAGAATCTTGCCATTAGCCCAGTACTCTGCATTCCTGTTACTCCTGTTACCTATTGGTCGAGGTTTTGAATACAAGAGCAGAGAAGATTAGCCAGAACTGTATAAAACACTAGATCACAACTACAGTACTGCATCCAGTTCTGGTCACCACATTACAGGAAGGATGTGATCACACTGGAGAACATACAGAAGAGATTTAACGATGTTACCAGGAACAAAGAATTTTGGTACGAGCAAAGATTGGTTATTTTCTTTGAAACAGAGAAGGTTGAGGGGAGAATTAATTGAGATGTGCAAAATTAAGAGGGGCCAGGTGATAGAGTGAATAAGAAGGATCACATTTTCATTAGCAGCGTGATCAATAAGTGGAAGACATAAATTCAAAGTAATTGGTGATGAGAGAGGAGTCGAGGAGGATTTCCTTTACCCAGAGGGTGCTGTGATGTGGAACTTGCTGCCTGAGAGGGTGGTAGAGGCAGACCACAGGATGAAAAAGTTTGTTTGGGATAAAAGCAAAGAGCCATATATATATACAACATTTGGGATGGGACAAAGCGTTCCCTATAGCACTGGAACATGAAACTCATTTCCCGTGTTAGTAATGAAAATAAGTTGGCGAAGGGGATTGAAGTGACACCAGAACTGAGACTGGAGCTTGAACACGAAGGAAACACGAGCATTGATCGGTGCAGCCAAATCCCATTTCCATGTTGCATGTTTCATACGTGTTTCAGCTGTTCTTCCTTGGATCCATACATTCAGTCGCTGTAATTCACTCCTGTCTTGCATGTGTTTGTCATTTCCATTTCAGTTTATATTCTGTCAATTTTTTCAGCAAGGTATTTTCCTAATCAGAAAGGTAATTGGCTACACCTAGGTTCTCGATTAGCTACCAATAGCTCAACATTCAGACAACACTGCCCAAACGGGCTCTGATTCTTGGCACCACTGTTCCTCGCCTTCAGGTGCTGCCACAGGCCCTCCACGTCCTGCCTGCCGCATCTGAGCATTCCACCTCCCAGATAATCGAGGGACAGGTTTCTCATAGTATCCCTGCAGTGCAGAAGGAGGCCATTCGGCCCGTCAAAACTGCACCGACTCTCTGAAAGAGCACACGTAGATTTTCATAGCATTTACAGTGCAGAAGGAGGCCACTCAGCCCATTGAGTCTGCACCGGCTCTTGGAAAGAGCACCCCACTTAAGCCCACACCTGCACCCTATCCCCATAACCCAGTAACCCCCCCACCGATCTGGATCGGCGCAGACTGGGAGGGCCGAAGGGCCTGTTCCTGTGCTGTAATTTTCTTTGTTCTAACCTAAGGGCAATTTAGCATGGCCAATCCACCTAATCTGCACATCTTTGGACTGTGGGAGGAAACCGGAGCACCGGGAGGAAACCCACGTGCAGACTTCGCACAGACCCAAGCCAGGAATCGAACCCGGGGCCCTGGAGCTGTGAAGTAACAGTGCTAACCACTGTGCTACCGTGCCCCTGCTCCATCCCTGTAACCCCACCCAACCCACTCGTATGGACACTAAGGGGCAATTTTACCGTCTTTGCACTGTGGGAGGAAATTGGAGGAAGTCTACGTAGATACGGGGAGAATGTGCAGACTCCACACAGTCACCCCAAGGAGCGGATTGAACCCGGGTGCCTGGTGCTGTGAGGCAGCAGTGCCAACCGCTGTGCCACCGTGCCAGCCCACCTTGGCTACACACTAAATTGAGATTCGGACCAAAATGCGTCTGGTGCCACTCTGATCGCCTTGAGTCACAGCCTCGTGCTCCCATCCTCTAGTTTTCATTCTCTGCCAAGCCCCTCCCACACATCGCCCATATTCAGCTCAGCCACGCCACAGTGTAACGCATGAATATCTCCTCTTTTGAGATACTTGCGATATGTCAATGAATCCTTTCTGCATTTGCTTTCTAGGTATAATCAGACGTACCTTCCCTCCGATCTGCAACCACTTGCTCCCACTGGGAATATCGTCTATGGATATGCAACGTGAGTATCCTCCTGGTATTTAATTTAAGGAGGTGATAATGATTTGCAGGCAAGATCCCTCAGAATCATCGAATTTACAGTGCACAAGGAGGCTATTCAGCCCATCGAGTCTGCACCGGCCCTTGGAAAGAGCACCCGACTTGAGCTCACGCCTCCATCTTATCCTCATAACCCAGTAACCCCACCTAACCTTTGGACACGGAGGGCAATTTAGCCTGGCCCATCCACCTAACCTGCACATCTTTGGACTGTGGGAGGAAACCGGAGCACCCGGAGGAAACCCACGCAGACACGGGGAGAACGTGCAAACTCCACTCAGACAGTCACCCGTGGATGGAATTGAACCTGGGACCCTGGAGCTGTGAGGCAGCAGTGCTAACCACTGTGCCACCCCACTTGGTATCCGATCTAACGGGGCTGGTAGATCAGAGGCATGACTAATTTCTGCCCCCCCCCCAACCGACCACTATCTTCACAACCTCACAAGATCCTGCCTCTCTCTCTCACTCTGTGATTTGAGAGCAGGAGAAAGCCATTCAGCCCCTCTATCCTGACCGTCCTCCAGTGTGATCGTGCCTGATCTGTATCTTAATTCTATTGACACCTCTTGATTCCAACGCCGACTAACTGAAACAAAACTTCGTCACCTCAATTCCTTCTGTTTTGACCCGGTTGTATGTACGTTACACAGACCCATCCCATGGGCTTTCATGTTTTGGAAAATCCTGACTGACATTAGATTTTCATTGGGACTGGCTAACCTGAATCTAAGTTGTGACGGAGCTCGGCAGAGGCGGGTTGAGTGGGGTGGTGGGCAACGGCAAAGTTTCTTTTCTGCGTCATTCAGGCCGATGGATGAGAACCAGAGTTTGCTGTGTCAGAATTATTAGCGCCATGGTAACCTGGGTGGAGCTGTAGCTGCCATATTGTATGTACCAGGCCTGCCAAGGGGATTCTGCATGCTGTTAATTAATATTAGCCGCTTTCTCGAAACACATAATTCTGCTCCTATGTCTTATGGCCTTATAGATAGGTTCTTGATTAATAAGGGGATCAGAGGTTATGGGGAGAAGGTAGGAGAATGGGGATGAGAAAATATCAGCCATGATTGAATGGCGGAGCAGACTCGATGGGCCGAGTGGCCTAACTCTGCTCCTATGCCTTATGGACCCGGCAAGGTGATGCTCAGACACCAGCAGCAATCTTTCCTAATACCAGTTCTGCAGTTTCATATTCGACTCTCCCAGAGTTACTGGGTTGCTTGCTGATCAGCCTGAGGCCTGCACAAGGCCTCCCCAAAAACTGGCCATCCCAGCGGACGGCACGGCGGCGCAGTGGTTAGCACTGCTGCCTCTTGGCCCCGAAGGTCCCAGGTTCGATCCCGGCCCCGGGTCACTGTCCGTGTGGAGTTCGTACATTCTCCCCGTGTCCGTGTGGGTAGATGTGCCGTGTCGGTGAATGGGCCGCACTAAATTGCCTCTTAATTGGAAAAGAGGAATTGGATACTCTAAAGTTAGTTTTACAAGCTGTCGATCCCTTTGGATAACTCCAGGAACAGCAGTGGCCCATTGTGATCCGAGGCTAAGTCAAATATAGTCTCCGGCACAGGCTAAAGTCAACATTCTCGCAACTGGCGGTTATAGACAGATCATCCCAGTCACTAAGCAGAAAAGACGGCATTTCTGCAGTACCTTATTTCATAGAATCTACACTGTAATTTCATAGAATTTACAGTGCAGAAGGAGGACATTCGGCCCATCGAGTCTGCACCGGCTCTTGGAAAGAGCACCCTACACAACCCCCCCCACCTCCACCCTATCCCCATAACCCAGCAACCCCACCCCACACTAAGGGCGATTTTGGACACTAAGGGCAATTTATCACGGCCAATCCACCTGACCTGCACATCTTTGGACTGTGGGAGGAAACCGGGGCACCCGGAGGAAACCCACGCACACACGGGGAGAACGTGCAGACTCCACACAGACAGTGACCCAAGCCGGGAATCGAACCTGGGACCCTGGAGCTGTGAAGCAATTGTGCTAACCACTATGCTACCGTGCTGCCCCTCAGCGGGTCCCAACGTGCTAGACGGCCGATAAAGTACCTGTTGTAGGAAACATGGCGACCAGATTTCACACACCATCCAGATAATCTGTTCGGTGGTGTTGATTGAGTGGCGGACATTGGCCTGGACATTGATAAGCACAACCTGCTGCTGCTTGTCAAATCAAGCGTTACATTTCAGGCTAGACTGGGCACCAATCTAATGCCTCGTCCAAAAGGCAACGTGCTGGATTCTCCTCTTTCCCCCAGCCGCATGTTTCTCTGCGGTGTGCCGTTCCCTGGCAGTGGGATGGTCGACTCCCGCCGCTTGCCAATGGGAGTTCCCATTGAACCCCCCCCCCCACCGCGCCTCCGAAAGCGCACTGCCGGCAGAAACAGAATCCCAACAGCCGGGGAGCTTGCTGTTCTGAATAGGCTAACAAGAGGTGAGGCCATATTGGATTTGGTACTGGGTAATGAACCGGGCCAAGTGTTAGATTAGTTTGTGGGAGAGCACTTTGGAGATAGTGGCCACAGTTTGGTGACTTTCGCTATTGCAATGGAGAGGGATAGGGCCATACGGCAGGGCAAGGTTTATAATTGGGGGAGGGGAGGGGCAGCACGGTGGCACAGTGGGTTAGCATTGCTGCCTCACGGCGCCGAGGTCCCAGGTTCGATCCCGGCTCTGGGTCGCTGTCCGTGTGGAGTTTGCACATTCTCCCCGTGTCTGCGTGGGTTTCACCCCCACAACCCAAAGATGTGCAGGTTAGGTGGATTGGCCACGCTAAATTGCCCCTTAATTGGAAAAATGATTGGGTACTCTAAATTTATAGAAAAAAAAATAATAATAATTGGGGATGGGGTAATTATGATGCGATTAGGCAAGAATTAGGGAGCATAAGATGGGAACAGAAACTGTCAGGGAAAGGCACAAATGAAAAGTGGAGCTTGTTCAAGCAATAAATACTGCGTGTCCTTGATAGGTATGTCCCTGTCAGGCAGGGAGGAAATGGCCGTGTGAGGGAACCATGGTTCACAAAAGAGGTTGAATGTCTTGTCAAGAGGAAAAAGGAAGAGTATGTAAGGATGAGAAAACAAGGTTCAGTTGGGTCGCTTGAGGGTTACAAGGTAGCAAGGAATGAGCTTAAAAAAAAAGGGCTCCGGAGAGGTAGGAGGGGGCATGAGAAGTCCTTGGCGGGTCGGATCAAGGAAAACCCCAAGGCTTTTTACTCTGATGTGAGAAATAAAAGAATGACCAGGGTGAGGTTGGGGCCGGTCAAGGACAATAGTGGGAACTTGTGCATGGAGTCAGAAGAGATAGAAGAGGTGTTGGATGAATACGTTTCTTCAGTGTTCACCAAAGAGAAGGGCCATGTTTTTGAGGATGAGAGTGTGATAGAGGCGGGTAGGCTGGAGGAGGTAGATATTCGAAGGAAGGATGTATTAGCAATTTTGAAAAACCTGAGGGTCGACAAGTCCTCTGGGTCAGATGGGATATATCCTAGGATTCTTTGGGAGGCAAGGGATGAGATTGCAGAGCCTTTGGCTTTGATCTTTGGGTCCTCACTGTCCACGGGGATAGTGCCAGAGGACTGGAGAGTGGTGAATGTTGTTCCTCTGTTCAAGAAAGGGAATAGGAATGACCCTGGTAATTACAGGCCAGTTAGTCTTACTTTGGTGGTCGGAAAGTTAATGGAAAAGGTTCTGAAGGATAGGATTTATGACCATTTGGAAAGATGCAGCTTAATCCGGGATAGTCAACACGGATTTGTGAAGGGTAAGTCTTGCCTCACAAATTTGATTGAATTCTTTGAGGAGGTAACTAAGTGTGTGGATGAAGGTAGAGTAGTTGATGTCGTATACATGGATTTTAGTAAGGCGTTTGATAAGGTTCCCCATGGTCGGCTTATGAAGGAAGTAAGGACATGTGGGATAGAGGGAAATTTGGCTGATTAGATCAGTAACTGGCTATCACATAGAAGACAGAGGCTGATGGTGGATGGAAAATGTTCAGACTGGAGACCAGTTACCAGCGGTGTACCACAGGGATCAGTGCTGGGTCCTCTGCTATTTGTGATTTTTATCAATGACTTGGAGGAGGGGGCTGAAGGGTGGGTCAGTAAATTTGCTGATGACACCAAGATTGGTGGAGTAGTGGATGAGGTGGAGGGCTGTTGTAGGCTGCAAAGAGACATTGATAGGATGCAGAGCTGGGCCAAAACATGGCAGATGGAGTTTAACCCTGAAGTGCGAGGTGATTCATTTTGGTAGTAAAAATTTGAATGCAGATTACAGGGTCAACGGCAGGGTTCTGAGGAATGTGGAGGAACAGAGAGATCTTGGGGTTCATGTCCACAGATCTCTGAAGGTTGCCACTCAAGTGGATAGAGCCGTGAAGAAGGCTCATAGTGTGTTAGCGTTTATTAACAGGGGGCTTGAGTTTAAGAGCCGTGGGGTTATGCTGCAACTGTACATGACCCTAGTGGGGCCACATTTGGAGTATTGTGTGCAGTTCTGGTCACCTCACTATAGGAAGGATGTGGAAGTATTGGAAAGGGTGCAAAGGAGATTTACCAGGATGCTGCCTGGATTGGAGGATAGGTCTTATGAGGAAAGGTTGAGGGAGTGGGGCTTTTCTCATTGGAGCGGAGGAGGATGAGAGGCGACTTAATAGAGGTTTATAAGATGATGAGGGGGATAGATAGAATAGACGTTCAGAGACTACTTCCTTGGGTGAATGTAACTGTTACAAGGGGGCATAACTATAAGATTCAGGGTGGGAGATATAGGAGGGATATCCGAGGTAGGTTCTTTACTCAGAAAGTGGTTAGGGTGTGGAATGGACTGCCTGCTATGATAGTGGAGTCGGACACTTTAGGAACATTCAAACGGTTATTGGATAGGCACATGGAGCACACCAGAATGACAGGGAGTGGGATAGCTTGATCTTGGTTTCGGACAATGCTCGGCACAACATCGAGGGCCGAAGGGCCTGTTCTGTGCTGTACTGTTCTATGAACTGGCACGTCATCCTGCATTTTGTGAAGGGCTTGAACCCATAGCCTTCTTTCTCTGAGGCGCATGTGGTACCACTGATTAGATAAGGTGACAGCTCCTGTAAGACAATGTTGCTGAATAGAAATTGCTAATACGCAACATGACTGATTTCAATGACACAGTTTTAGCCACACATGCACTGACTGCCTAACACAGGCTGACACGATATTGATGAATATACTTGACATATTTCATATTTTTTCCGGTTGAAAGATCCCACACTGGCCAGGGAAATGAGACTCTTAAAGATTTAAAATGAATGCCCACACTCTGCTTTCTGACTTCACCCAATCACCCGCCTGCACCATAAATACTGAGATGGCACGGCCACGAATGGCAAATCTGGCCCACTCTCAATTTCCCATTCTGAAATGCAACTGGGCCACCGGGGATTTTTTTTTGGCGACTCCGATTGGGCTAGCCTATTGGGCCGTAGGCCCGGCCTTCAGGGAGTGGAGAGGGGAAGAAAGGGCAAAGAATTGGAGCCATCGTAAACGTGTACGATATCTTTTCCTGGGTGCCGGGGCTGCAGGTGTGAAGATGCGGAGGCGTACGAGGTGCAGGACGGAGAGCGCAGCTCGGGAATCTTTATGAAGTACCTCAAGAGGCACATCCTGAAGAAGGAGAAAGTCACGCAGATTTTGGAGACTGTCTCTGAAGGTGAGTGCGGTCGTTCTCTTCAGACAAAGGGCATCCTTTGCTGAAAACGTGTTGCCTAGCTTTGTGCTGCCTTGCATTTATGTAGCGCCTTTTCATAACCTCATCCATTCGCAGCCAATAAAGTACTGTTTGAAATAGTCACTGGCACTTTCTGTCTTAATGCTTTACTAAGTTGAACATTCACATGCTTATACTGAGAGTGCGGAGATCACATGGTCACTAATGGTAGAGATTGTTAATTCCCACCTGATGCACAGGAAGCTCCCATATGTTTTGTTTATCATTCATTACCGATCATTTATTGAACATTATTCAGAGGGCATTTAAGATTCGGCCACATTACTGTGCACCTGGAATTCATAGAATCCCTACAGTGGACAGGGAGGCCATTCGGCCCATCAAATCTGCACCGACCCTCTAAAACAGCCCCCTATCTGGGTGCACTCCACCGTCCTATCCCAGTAACCCAACCTAAGCTGCACATCCATGGACAGTAAAAGAGTCATTAGTGAAGTTTCTACAATAATTGTTGTTGATATGGGCATCATTAGCATTTGAGCTCCAGTTTTGTATTGAATTCAATTACCTGTCATGGTGGGATTCAAACCCAGATCCCCAGAGCACTACCCTGGGCCTCTGGATTACAAGCCCAGTGACAACACCTCTAGACCACTGCCTCCCCGATGCGATAATTTGTTGGGAAACATCCCATGGGGCAATTGGCAACAAAGGAGGGCACTCCCATATTGTGAGCCACATTTATCGGCCAATCAGTTTCGCCTCAAAAAGTAATTTATCTCACTTTTGTGGGATCTTGCTGTGCCCAAATTGGCCGCCGCATTTCCTACGTTACTTCAAAAAGTACGCCATTGGCTGTAAAACCCTTTGGGGGTCCTTATGGGCGTGGAAGGTGCTGTAGAAATCCAAGTTCTTTAGCGATGAGGCGTAAAGGGAAAACAGGCAGAGCCAGGGTGAAGTGCCACTGGGTATGATGCAAGCGATAAAGTCTCTTGTTACCAGTTGTCTGCAAATAGAAGCAAGGAAACAGTCCAGGTCATGTAAACAGACACGCGAATGCCTGGAAAGAGGACAGCAAAATAAGCCAGCCCGAGTTTCCATTGATCAGGCCAAGAACAAGGAGTTACCTTGGAGCCATGTGACTGGGCATCTAACGATGTTGCCCTTCAGCGCCTTGGCTGGCCAATATTTTGCTCGGGAAGTTGCTGGAAGTGTGAGCCGATAATGGCGCAGTGAGGGGACCCCGTGAATCTAGGGAACCGCGTCAAAGGGGCAAGTAACTGTGCACCTCCTTAGCCAATTGAAATAAAGAACACATGGGTGGAGAAAGAAGTATAATTGTGATTGGATTCAATGTCAAATCAAATCGAGAGGAAGAAAACAAAATTTGGATTATTTTTTAAATCTCCCACAACGATTAAATGTTGACGCACATTACTCCACACTTGTAATAGGTCATTACCAGTGCCAGAGGAGCTGGCTGGCAATAATTAGCAAATTATCACATCATTAAAAGGATGTGGAATGGCCAAGACTTAACTCTCAGGGTGAGCTTAGTTCGTACCTACTGTCCAAATGTAGTTACATCATATCACTCGATGCAGTTTAATGATGACGAGACAGGCAGTGAGGTGCTGTCTTCGTGGCGCTGTCTTTTTATTCTTTTATGGGACGTGGGCATTGCTGACTATGCCAGCATTTATATTGCCCTCCCCTTGTGTGAGCTGCCTTCATGAATCTCCGCAGTCCGTGTGGTGCAGGTACACCCACAGTGCTGTTAGGGAGGTTGTTCCAGGACTTTGGCTCAGTGACAGGGAAGGGATGGCCGGTATATTTCCAAGTCCGGACGGTCTGTGGTTCGGAGGGGGACTTGCATGTGGCAGTCCCATGCATCTGCTGCCCTTATCCTTCTGAATGGGAAAGGTGGTGGGTTTGGAAGGAGCATTGGTGATTTGTTGCAGTGCATCTTGTCGATTATTATTTTTTTAAAATAAATTTTAGAGTACCCAATTCATTTTTTCCAATTAAGGGGCAATTTAGCCTGGCCAATCCACCTACCCTGCACATCTTGGGCGGCACGGTAGCATTGTGGATAGCACAATCGCTTCACAGCTCCAGGGTCCCAGGTTCGATTCCGGCTTGGGTCACTGTCTGTGCGGAGTCTGCACATCCTCCCCGTGTGTGCGTGGGTTTCCTCCGGGTGCTCCGGTTTCCTCCCACAGTCCAAAGATGTGCAAGTTAGGTGGATTGGACATGATAAATTGCCCTTAGTGTCCAAAATTACCCTTAGTGTTGGGTTGGGCTATGGGGATAGGGTGGAGGTGTTAACCTTGGGTAGGGTGCTCTTTACAGGAGCCGATGCAGACTCGATGGGCTGAATGGCCTCCTTCTGCACTGTAAATTCTATGATCTTTGGGTTGTGGGGGCGAAACCCACGCAAACACGGAGAGAATGTGCAAACTCCACACGGACAGTGACCCAGAGCCGGGATCGAACCTGGGACCTCGGCGCCGTGAGGCAGCAGGGCTAATCCACTGTGCCACCGTGCTGCCCTGTAGGTGGCACACATGACTGCCGCTGTGCGTACGCGGTGGAGAGTGTGGATGTTGAAGGTGCTGGCGAGAGTGCCAATCAAGCGGGGCTGCTTTGTCGTGGATGGTGTCGAGCTTCTTGAGTTGTTGGAGCTGCACTCATCCAGACCAGTAGAGAGTATTCCATCACACTCCTGACTTGGAGACGATTCGACGATGGGCAGCCTTTGCGGGGGGGGTCAGGGGGTGAGTTACTCTCCGCAGGATTCCCAGCCTCTGACCTGCTCTGGTAGTAAAACAGGGAACCTCTGAGAGCGACCTTAGCCTGCCCTCGACTGAAGTTAACTGCGGCATTTGCACATAAGTAACAAGTGATGTCAGCCTCACTCTCATTTTGATAACATAGTATGGTTCAAAAACTACCCTCGCAACAGCAAAACAGATCTGAACCATTGCCTGATCTCGAGCAAAATAAAATAAAAATACATCAGTCCCAATCTCAAAGGATTTTACAGTCAATGACGAAACCTTTAGTAATGTAATTTGGAAAACATGACCACTGTTTTGCACACAAGCTCCCAAAGGCAATTCGATAATGACCAGACAACTTCCTCCTTAAGCTGTTGGTTCAGAGACTTAACAGAATTGCTGCAATGCAAAAGGAGGCCATTCGGCACATTGTGTCAGCACCGTACTACGCTGCATACCTGCTGGGTGGCTGTACCTACTATTGAGCTGTAAAGATGAAAAGTATATATGTGGGGAATATTGTGCAGACAGTACTGGCCGCTGTGAGCATCCACTTTTATTGTAAGCCAAAGGTAAAGTCACCACAGTCCCAGATGACCATAGGCTGCTCCGGCGGCCCTGCACGGTCTGCGCAGTGGGCGGGGGGGGCTGACTGGTGGTGATTTAACCTGAGGATCACCACACCTCAGGCAAGGTTGAGAAGGCGGGGCCTTCATGGATAACCTCAGCCGGTGCGGGAATTGAACCCGCCCCTGCAGGCCTGGCTCTGCATCGCAAACCAGCTGTCTGACCCACTGAGCTAAACCCGGGACCCGGTACTGGAATGCTGTTTCACTGAGGATTAGCGCGATGACATATTTTACAAGTGCATTCATAAGAACACGGGGGGGCCGGGATTTTCCAAGCGTCAAGCCGCTCCGAAGCCAGGCTGTCGATTATTTCGGCCGGCGGAGAATCGGCGCCAATCGCGCCCGTGTGGCGCCCAGTTGGGGGCTGCTGAAACAGACCCCGAGGCGATTCTCCGCGGGCGACCGGCCGAACGCCCGCCGAGACCCGCCGGCGTGGTTCCAACCTGGCACCACCCGGCAGGAGGGGGGGAGGGATCTGACTCCGGGGGAGGGCCGTGATCGGGGGCTTCCGATTGGCAGATCAGCAGGTGGCCGCGATCTGGAGGGGGCCTACCTCCTTCTGTGCTGCCCGCTGATAGGTCCCCGACATGTTGCTCCCCGCCAGCACTCAGACGGCCGTCGCGCGCATGCGCAGACCGTGCACGGCCGCCTTTCTAGCCATGCTAGCCCCCTGAACACCGGTGATTTGCTGGGCCAGGAGGCCCGTTGATGGCGCCGTACACCGCTCCGGTGTTTATGCCGCGTCAACAATTGGCCGGGATTTTGGAGAATTCCGGCCAAGAACGAGGAGTCATTCAGCCCTCGAAGCCGCCCCGCCATTCAATATGATCACGGCTGATCTCCCCTGAGCCTCAACTTCACTTCCCTGACCTTCTCCATAACCCAGTCCATTAATAAGAACTGTAGAATGGAAAGGGATAAAACTAAAACAACCCGCCTGGGGTTAAATGCAGTTCCTAAATATAGCACCACAAACAAAAACCGCCTGTTCTACACAATTGTGCTTTAATTGTGTGTATTACGATGCAGGCATGTCCCCGTCCCCTCCACATCCAACATCCCTCAGGCAGGGGGGAGGCCAGAAGGAAATAAACCCTGGTCAATTCCGGAAAGAAATTGTCTGGGAAATTCCTCCCCGAGTCCCTCAGGTGATTGAAATCAGTATAGGCGATCCCAGGTTCTGATTAATGTCACGAAGCTACCTGCCTTTTGTGTGAGCCGATTGTATTTGTGCACTGAGACACACAGACTGGGGGAGTTCCAAATTCATCATCCGGCCTAGACTCAGCCAGCTGATCTAGAGACTGTGGCCGACTGCCAGGACTGGATGTTAGAAAGGCACCAACGCCACCCCCCCCCCTTCCCAAAACCCCTCCCCACTTCTGCTGGAAAATCTGAACCGTACTGTGACAGCAGATGGGTTGGCAGCGGTCACAGTCTTGGCTTGTACGTGAAGGATGGCCCGTAGGAGCAGAACGCTGTAACCCAGCTCAGACTCTGCAGCTGTATTGGGTTGGTGGGTGGGTGGGTGGAGGGTTGGTGGGTGGGGGTCGGGCTAGTTGGTCAGGGGGTAGTCGGGTGGTTGAGAGGGATTGGCGAGGGTTAGAAGGGGGTTAGGTGGACAGTCGGTGGTTGAGGGGCTAGTCAGGTGGTTGGAGGGGGATCAGGAGGCCAGTTGGGAAGGGGGGGGGGGGTCGAGAGGGATTGCTGGGGTCGACCTGAGGATTGGCTGTCTGTGGGATGGGGTGGGGGTGAAGGATTGGTCACTGGGGGTTGATGGGGGGGGGGGGTTTGTCAGGTGGTGGGTCGGGGGTGGTGGGAGTAAGGTGGCACAGTGAATGGGGAGCGGTTGCTGATGGAAATGAAGGAAAATAAATAGGAGTATCAGAGAACCAGGCCAGGTCGATCTCTGGTCTCGACACTGGGGGGAAAAGGGGGGGGCCATTATTTCACAGCACTCAATTGTACCTCCAAACTGAACCAGAAGATGTGTCGACTTTGGGCACGAGTTGCACTTTGCAACTCAGGAGTTGCATTTCTGTAGCGCCCTTCACAACCTCGGGGAAATCGTGGCGTGCTTCCCAGTGTCGCACTTCTAAAACGAGGCCACCGCTGTAATGCACGAGACAATGTTGCCGCGTTGCGCACAGCAAGCTGCCGCAAACCGCAATGAGACAATGAGCGGACGGGCCGAGTGGCCTCCTTCTGCACTGTAAATTCTGTGATTCGACGACTTGAGCGCTCTGTTGTAATCTTGCTGGCTTGAAGGGTCAAGCCTCGTCATGGAGTTTAATGCGGAGAAGTGTGAGGTGATTCACTTTGGAAAGAATAACAGGAATGCGGAATATTTGGCTAATGGTAAAATTCTTGGTAGTGTGGATGAGCAGAGGGATCTCGGTGTCCATGTACATAGATCCCTGAAAGTTGCCACCCAGGTTGATAGGGTTGTGAAGAAGGCCTATGGTGTGCTGGCCTTTATTGGTAGAGGGATTGAGTTCCGGAGCCATGAGGTCATGTTGCAGCTGTACAAAACTCTAGTACGGCCGCATTTGGAGTATTGCGTACAGTTCTGGTCGCCTCATTATAGGAAGGACGTGGAAGCTTTGGAACGGGTGCAGAGGAGATTTACCAGGATGTTGCCTGGTATGGACGGAAAATCTTATGAGGAAAGGCTGATGGGCTTGAGGTTGTTTTCGTTAGAGAGAAGAAGGTTAAGAGGTGACTTAATAGAGGCATACAAAATGATCAGAGGGTTAGATAGGGTGGACAGCGAGAGCCTTCTCCCGCGGATGGAGGTGGCTAGCACGAGGGGACATAGCCTTAAATTGAGGGGTAATAGATATAGGACAGAGGTCAGAGGTGGGTTTTTTACGCAAAGAGTGGTGAGGCCGTGGAATGCCCTACCTGCAACAGTAGTGAACTCGCCAACATTGAGGGCATTTAAAAGTTTATTGGATGAGCATATGGATGATAAGGGCATAGTGTAGGTTAGATGGACTTTGGTGGTTTTTTTTCCATGTCGGCGCAACATCGAGGGCCGAAGGGCCTGTACTGCGCTGTATCATTCTATGTTCTATGTTCTATCTGAAAGAGAGTGCCGCACCCCCTCAGCAGGGCAGCAGAGTGCTACCTTAGATTATGGGCTCAAACCCTTGGACCTTCCGAATCGTCAAGGCCTTGGATAAGAGAATGCGGGGGAGTCGCACGGACGCTGCGGGGCGGGGGGCAAAAATATTTGATACACAGGTAAATCACTTTGTTCGTTTGGAGACGCAGGGCTGTTGATTAAGAACAGCCATTTCTGCTTGGTTGCGAATGTTTTGCCATTTTAAAAGGTCTGTCTGGTTATCAGATTCCTCTCTGTGGGCTGGACCTGTGTAAGCAGTGGCCTCGTTCGCCTGAAATGCACACTGAACTTTCACAGGGGTGGGGGGGGGGCGAGCAGAAACCTGAGCTCCTTGACCTCCTGCCCACTGACAGCTGCGTCTGCAATGGGTCCGCAGCCCGACGCAAGGCAGGGATATGGAAAAGCGATCCCAGCTTTTCCTGGGCCGATGGAGATCACAGGCCCGGCCGGTTTAAATAGAAACAGGCACCATACCCATGGAATCCCTGGCTGGAACTATCGCTCGTGGCAACAAGGGGCCTGTGGAACGGGCCCGAGATATAGGGCTGAAACCCACTGGAAACCTGGACCTTGACGGATTGTAGGTGCCTGCCACAAATTACAGGATATAATCATGGCGTGAGTTACTTCAGCCATTGTTTGGACCAACGCCATTGATTCCTGGGACCCACGGCACTGCTCAACTAGTGGTATCTGACAACGGCGGGATTTATCTTTCCGAGATTAACCTCCCTTAAACTCGTTGTACGGAACTTTGCTGATTTATTTCACTCGTGTAACATTCATTATCTTCCTTTTTCCCACTGGCTGGCCAGAGCGTTTCCTGTTCAATAGAACATAGAACAGTACAGCACAGAACAGGCCCTTCGGCCCTCGAATTAGAATTTTTCAGAACCATTTAACGATTGGATCGAGAATGCCACTGGGTGCGTCGGAATATAATAATGATCTTTATTGTCACAAGTAGGCTTACATTAACGCTGCAATGACGTTACTGTGAAAAGCCCCTAGTCGCCACATTCCGGTGCCTGTTCGGGTACACAGAGGGAGAATTCAGAATGTCCAATTCACCCAACAAGCACGTCTTTCGGGACTTGTGGGAGGAAACCGGAGCGCCCGGAGGAAACCCACGCAGACACGGGGAGAACGTGCAGGCTCCGCACAGACAGTGGCCCAAGCCGGGAATCAAACCCGGGTCCCTGGTGCTGTGAGGCAGCAGTGCTAACCACTGTGCCACCCTATTATGTAGACATTTCTAAAGCGCAATCATTTTGTTATTTTGAACAACAGAGAGAGGTTGGGGAGAGGGTGGGGGGGGGGGGGGGGGGAGTGACGAAGCAAGGCTATTGTACGCCAACGCGTTGTTTTAGGGCCTTATTCACTTTGAATTGGTGAAACTTATTTTCTCCCCACAGACATGGGGAAGGACCAGCTGATTACTGGCAAACAGGTCATGGAGATCAGGCACACCTTGAAGGAGTGCCGTGCACTGACGGATAAGATCTGCACCAGGGGACATACGGTGCAGCTCAGAGTGAGGAACGAACGCTGGAAACGAGCCAACAGTAAGACACTTTGCCAACTATGGAGCAGCCTTTATTGTACTCCCACAATAATCCATCAGGTCGTGTGGGGGCGGACACCCTGTATTATTTTTATTGCATTTTAAATCATACATCCCCACTTTGTTCCAGTTTAATCTTCTTCCCTTGAGCAGCTCCAGAAAATACATTCTGTGGCCAAGATCAGACTCCGGAGCGGTGGTTCGCAACCTTTCATATGTCACAGTACACCGCCAGACTGTAAAAAGCAATTTGAGGCCCACCTTCTGGTTTCTCTGTCTTCTCTCCTTCCTGGGAACTTTGTTTTTAAACTTCTCCCTGTCCTCTCTCCTGTACCTCTCCCTGGTCCCTCTCTCTCCTCCCCGGTTTGTGCACCCTTTTTGAGTTTTCGCTCCTTGTGTGGGCGCTGGGACCTTTGTCTTCAGCTGCCCCGCTGGCCTGACCAACATAAAAAGTCTGAACCAGGCTAGTTGCGGATCTTTCTCAGCCAGCGGGAGCGCTGGAAGAACCAAGATCCGGCGGGTCTTGGGAATGCCAACCACAGGGCTGAAAGGACGGTTACGGTAGCACAGTGGTTAGCACTGTTGCTTCACAGCGCCGGGGTCCTAGGTTCGATTCCCGGCTTGGGTCACTGCCTGCGCGGAGTCTGCACGTTCTCCCCGTGTCTGCGTTGGGTTTCCTCCGGGTGCTCCGGTTTCCTCCCACAAGCCCCGAAAGACGTTCTGTTGGGTGAATTGGACATTCTGAATTCTCCCTCTGTGTACCCGAACAGGCGCCGGAATGTGGCGACTAGGGGCTTTTCACAGTAACTTCATTGCAGTGTTAATGTAAGCCCACTTGTGACAATAAAGATTATTATTATTTCTAAGGTTGTGTTTAGTTTAATTGCAGAAATTCTAAATCATTTTGTTGTGTTATGTAATTTGGAATAACACAAGCTGCCACTTATAAGAACATAAGAACTAGGAGCAGGAGTAGGCCATCTGGCCCCTCGAGCCTGCTCCGCCATTCAATGAGATCATGGCTGATCTTTTGTGGACTCAGCTCCACTTTCCGGCCCGAACACCATAACCCTTAATCCCTTTATTCTTCAAAAAACTATCTATCTTTACCTTAAAAACATTTAATGAAGGAGCCTCTACTGCTTCACTGGGCAAGGAATTCCATAGATTCACAACCCTTTGGGTGAAGAAGTTCCTCCTAAACTCAGTCCTAAATCTACTTCCCCTTATTTTGAGGCTATGCCCCCTAGTTCTGCTTTCACCCTCCAGTGGAAACAACCTGCCCGCATCCATCCTATCTATTCCCTTCATAATTTTATATGATTCTATAAGATCCCCCCTCATCCTTCTAAATTCCAACGAGTACAGTCCCAGTCTACTCAACCTCTCCTCGTAATCCAACCCCTTCAGCTCTGGGATTAACCTAGTGAATCTCCTCTGCACACCCTCCAGCGCCAGTATGTCCTTTCTCAAGTAAGGAGACCAAAACTGAACACAATACTCCAGACGTGGCCTCACTAACACCTGAAACAATTGCAGCACAACCTCCCTAGTCTTAAACTCCATCCTTCTAGCAATGAAGGACAAAAATTCCATTTGCCTTCTTAATCACCTGTTGCACCTGTAAACCAACTTTTTGCGACTCATGCACTAGCACACCCAGGTCTCTCTGCACAGCAGCATGTTTGAATATTTTGTCATTTAAATAATAATCCCGTTTGCTGTTATTCCTACCAAAATGGATAACCTCACATTTGTCAACATTGTATTCCATCTGCCAGACCCTAGCCCATTCACTTAACCTATCCAAATCCCTCTGCAGACTTCCAGTATCCTCTGCACTTTTCACTTTACCACTCATCTTAGTGTCATCTGCAAACTTGGACACATTGCCCTTGGTCCCCAATTCCAAATCATCTATGTAGATTGTGAACAATTGTGGGCCCACTTGATGCAGTTTTGAGTAAAAGATGCTCCAGACTGTGAAGTGAGTTCAATGTGATTTATTGAACTACGAGCACAGTTCTCAATGAGTTCGACTCTCTGCTAATCTAAATGTAGTAACTCAGTCTAACTGAACCAGCCTTGCTCTGAGCCACGTGCTGGGGTGAGATGCTGAGAATACATCCTGTCTCACTCTGTAGAAGTTGGTCTGTGGAAAGAGGTGGGGTGTGAGTGCCTCATCCCTTTGACAGTGAGGTACCACCCCTGAGTGTCCTGACTGCTCATTGGTCATATTCTATGTGTTCATTAGCTGCATGTTTGCATATCATGACACATTTGGAGGGGGGGGGAGGGGTGGTCTTCGCAGACACCAGTGCGGCACACTGGTTGGGAACTGCTGCTGGAGGAGCCAAGTACCTGTGAGGGCTGGTTCAGCTCAGTTGACTGGTTCACGATGCAAGGCCAACAGGTTCAATTCCCGTACCGGCTGAGGTGTGGGTGATCCTCAGGTTAAATCCCCACCTGTCAGCTCTCCCCCCCCTCAAAGGGGAAAGTAGCCTGTGGTCGTCTGGGACTGTGGTGACTTTACCACTTTGCTTTTTATTTACCTGACCGGTGCATTACTGAGGAGCCTCAGGCTGCGTCCCGCTTGATGCACCATCAATTGACCACAGAAGCGAAGTTGTAGTCCGAAACTGAAGGCTTTAATAGACAAGATGTTTCCCCAGCAGCTCGGGTACAGAAAGGAAGCTGTGGGGAACACACGGGCTCTTATACCCCGCCTTACAGGGCGGAGCTACCTTACAGCTCTAACCAATGGGTTACTAGTGTTACATACCATTGGGCCAATGAGCAGCGAGCCTTCTCCACCAATGGTGTCTCGGCATTGCTAGTTACCGTAATACCTCTAGTCATACTGCCACAACGCTGCTGGGATCTTTAACCTGATCTCCATTGTTAACACATCACTGCTTTAATACATTTCTACAAACGAACACCCCCCCCACCTCAATCACTAACCCCAACAACACCCCCCCCTCCGCTCCACCCACTACTCCCAATAGTCCCCCAGCTGATTAGTGATGCTATTCGCTCTTTCTGAGACACATCTCCAAGTATATTTTGTGAAAAGACAGGCTATGTCCATGATTAAGTCTGTTTACTTATAAAAGAAAACAAAAAATGAAGGTAAAACTCCACAAAACTCTGGCAGCATGTGTCAATAGCGTTCGCGTTTTGGGTCCAGTGATTTTTGATGAAGAAAGGTCAACCTTTCGACCTGAAACCCTGTTTCCACCACCACAGATGCTGCCTCACCTGCTGAGATTTTCCGGCATTATTGTTTATTTCTGATTTCACACGCCGGCAGTATTTTGCATTTGCAAGAAAGATTATCCAATTGTCTAGGGTGGTGCTGCCCCCTGCTGGACTGTGACTAACAAAAACGACTTGCGTTTATCAAAGCCATAGAACACCTGCAGTGCAGAAGGAGGCCATCCGGCCCATCGAGTCTGCACCGGCCCTCTGAAACGGCATCCTACCTAGGTCCACTCCCCTGCCCTACCCCCGTAACCCCATGCAATTTTAGCATGGCCAATCCACCTAACCTGCACATCTTTAGACTGTGGGAGGAAACCGGGGCACCCGGAGGAAACCCACACAGACACGGGGAGAACGTGCAGACTCTGCACAGACAATCACCCAAGGCAGAATTGAACCCGGGTACCCTGGCGCTTTGAGGCAGCAGTGCTAACCTCACAGTGCAGCGCTGTGCCACCCCATCAGAAGCCAAGGATCAGATTAAAGACTAAAACTTCAGGCACCTTGATGTGTGTTTTAGGAGTGGTCAGGGATAGATGCCAATCTCCTGAGTTCCTCGAACACATGCTAGTGTAGCACTGTGCGGCATTGTAGGGCAGCACGGTAGTACAAGTGGATAGCACTGTGGCTTCACAGCGCCAGGGTCCCAGGTTCTATTCCCCGGCTTGGGTCACTGTCTGTGCGGAGTCTGCACGTTCTCCCCGTGTCTGCGTGGGTTTCCTCCGGGTGCTCCGGTTTCCTCCCACAGTCCAGAGACGTGCAGGTTAGGTGGATTGGCCACGATAAATTGCCCTTAGGGTCCATAAGACCATAAGACATAGGAGTGGAAGTAAGGCCATTCGGCCCATCGAGTCCACTCCGCCATTCAATCATGGCTGATGGGCATTTCAACTCCACCTACCAGCATTTTCCCCGTAGCCCTTAATTCCTCGCGACATCAAGAATTTATCTATCTGAAGCCATTTAGCGTCCCGGCCTCCACTGCACTCCGCGGCAATGAATTCCACAGGCCCACCACTCTCTGGCTGAAGAAATGTCTCCGCATTTCTGTTCTAAATTTACCCCCTCTAATTCTAAGGCTGTGCCCACGGGTCCTCGTCTCCTCGCCTAACGGAAACAGTTTCTTTGCGTCCACCCTTTCTAAGCCATGTATTATCTTGTAAGTTTCTATTAGATCTCCCCTTAACCTTCTAAACTCCAATGAATACAATCCCAGGATCCTCAGCCGTTCATCATATGTTAGACCCGCCATTCCAGGGATCATCCGTGTGAATCTCCGCTGGACACGCTCCAGTGCCAGTATGTCCTTCCTCAGATGTGGGGCCCAAAACTGGACACAGTACTCCAAAAGGTTAGGAGGGGATAGGGTTGAAGTGAGGGCTTAATGTAGATCGGTGCAGACTCGCTGGGCCGAATGGCCTCCTTCTGCACTGTGTGTTCGATTTCAAATTTCTGTTTCATTGGCAAGCAGGCGTCTCTGGCCCTTGATATTATGATCAACTTTGCCGAGATCGTTGCTGTGACCTCATTGACCTCGAGGTCACTGCTGCCTTCTGACATGTCCGGCTCCTTTGTTATGAAGGTGGGGTGCTTCCTGTAATACTGTGGGCAGGAGCTGTCTCACTCCCTGGCTTGTCGCGAGCTTAAACCACAGGTTTATGGAGCCGAAGGAGATCTCAAAATGTCTCTCTGCCAGAATTGTTATGGCGCAGAAACGAGCATCGTGACTTATTGTCCCCCCACCCCCCCTGGTGTTTCCCGATATCCCTGCACCATTTCTCTCCAGAGAAGCTGCCGGAACTGCTGGCCTTTCCCGGCACTTTCTCTTTTCATTCCATCCTTGCCTACTTCAGTACCTCCCCCGGAGTCCCTCGCCGCCTTTTGCCACCTCCTCCAGCCCCACATCTCTCTGAGATCTCTCCAATTCGGGCCTCTTGTGCATCCTAGATTTCTATTGTTCAGCCATCGGTGGCCATGTCTTCAGCTTCCCAGGGGGGTCCCTCCATAAAGGCAAGATCATAAAAAGCAAGTTAAGTTCTGATGAAGAGTCCGAAAACATTAACTCTCTTTTCTCTCTCCCGATGCCGCCAGACTGGCTGAGTTTTTCCAGCATCTGGTTTCATAAAATTCCACAGTGGCACGGTGGTTATCACCGCTGCCTCACAGCTCCAGGGTCCCAGGTTTGGTTCCCGGCTGGGTCACTGTCTATGCGGAGTCTGCACGTCCTCCCCGTGTGTGCGTGGGTTTCCTCCGGGTGCTCCGGTTTCCTCCCACAGTCCAAAGATGTGCCGGTTAGGTGGATTGGCCATGCTAAAGTGCCCCTTGGTGTCCATAAAAAGGTTAGGTGGGGTTACGGGGATAGGGTGGGCCTTGGGCCTTGATAGGGTGCTCTTTCCAAGGGTCGGTGCTGACGCGATGGGCTGAATGGCCTCCTGCACTGTCTGGATTCTATGATTCTATCCTTTGCCCCTTCCTCCACTGAACCCCAGGGAACCACTTTGGGGTTCTGAAATTCTGATGATCTAACAGGTGAAGAGTTGCTGAGTGCTTTACTTGGTGCCTTTGCAGAGTTGCCGGAGAGGAGAACCGTCCGTTTTCCCTGTGGCGTGGGAGTGGAATTAACCTGCAGCGCCAAATTCTCCAATGTGATGATGGTCTACGCCAAGATCAAGACGCGACCTCCGCAGGTCACCGAGTGCAAAGTTTCCCTTCTGAAACCCGAGGTGAGTGACTGCAACGCGACTGGGGCGGCCCGAGATTGGAGTTGTGGTCCATTGACTCACTGCTGACGGTCTCTTCTTAAGGAACGCTTAAGGACAGATACGTTGTATTACTGCAGCTGAGTGACGTCGGAATGAATTAGGAGTTACTTCTGTTTTGTGACAAATTCTTGCTTTCAGAGCTAGTATGATGATCGTGACTGAGCTCCCGAATCCTCCTATGCGTAGCAGACTCTGAGCTGCTGGTGGGTGGAATCATTCTGGTCATCGTGAGCGACAACGGCCACCTGATGAGCAGCGGTCACCCAAGTGGCAGTGGGCACCCAAGGCGAATCAGTCATCCGAGGAGCATCGACCACTATGTTTCAATGGCACATGATGGCACTGCCCATATGCCAGCAGACCAGATATTCCCAGTGTGTGGGGGAGACATCCCCCCCCCCCCCCCAATCCCCACAGTGTGTGGGATATAGGATGTGATTCCCCCCCCCTATCCCAGTGTGTGGGATACAGGATGTGATTTCCCTATCCCAGTGTGTGGGGTATAGGATGTGATTTCCCTATCCCAGTGTGTGGGGTATAGGATGTGATTTCCCTATCCCAGTGTCTGGGGTATAGGATGTGATTTCCCTATCACAGTGTGTGGGCTATAGGATGTGATTTCCCTATCCCAGTTGTGGGGTATAGGATGTGATTTCCCTATCCCAGTGTGTGGGCTATAGGATGTGATTTCCCCCTATCCCAGTGTGTGGGCTATAGGATGTGATTTCCCTATCCCAGTTGTGGGGTATAGGATGTGATTTCCCTATCCCAGTGTGTGGGCTATAGGATGTGATTTCCCCCTATCCCAGTGTGTGGGGTATAGGATGTGATTTCCCCCTATCCCAGTGTGTGGGGTATAGGATGTGATTTCCCTATCCCAGTGTGTGGGGTATAGGATGTGATTTCCCCCTATCCCAGTGTGTGGGGTATAGGATGTGATTTCCCTATCCCAGTGTGTGGGATATAGGATGTGATTTCCCCCTATCCCAGTGTGTGGGGTATAGGATGTGATTTCCCCCTATCCCAGTGTGTGGGGTATAGGATGTGATTTCCCCCTATCCCAGTGTGTGGGGTATAGGATGTGATTTCCCTATCCCAGTGTGTGGGGTATAGGATGTGATTTCCCTATCCCAGTGTGTGGGATATAGGATGTGATTCCCCCCTATCCCAGTGTGTGGGATATAGGATGTGATTCCCCCCTATCCCAGTGTGTGGGATATAGGATGTGATTTCCCTATCCCAGTGTGTGGGATATAGGATATGATTTCCCTATCCCAGTGTGTGGGATACAGGATGGGATTTCCCTATCCCAGTGTGTGGTATATAGGATGTGGTTCCCCCCCCTATCCCAGTGTGTGGGGTATAGGATGTGATTTCCCTATCCCAGTGTGTGGGGTATAGGATGTGATTTCCCTATCCCAGTGTGTGGGATATAGGATGTGATTTCCCTATCCCAGTGCGTGGGGTATAGGATGTGATTCCCCCCTATCCCAGTGTGTGGGGTATTGGATGTGATTCCCCCCTATCCCAGTGTGTGGGGTATAGGATGTGATTTCCCTATGTCAGTGTGTGGGGTATAGGATGTGATTTCCCTATCCCAGTGTGTGGGATATAGGATGTGATTTCCCTATCCCAGTGTGTGGGATATAGGATGTGATTTCCCTATCCCAGTGTGTGGGGTATAGGATGTGATTTCCCCCTATCCCAGTGTGTGGGGTATAGGATGTGATTTCCCTATCCCAGTGTGTGGGATATAGGATGTGATTTCCCTATCCCAGTGTGTGCGATATAGGATGTGATTTCCCTATCCCAGTGTGTGGGGTATAGGATGTGATTTCCCCTATCCCAGTGTGTGGGGTATAGGATGTGATTTCCCTATCCCAGTGTGTGGGATATAGGATGTGATTTCCCTATCCCAGTGTGTGGGATATAGGATGTGATTTCCCTATCCCAGTGTGTGGGATATAGGATGTGATTTCCCTATCCCAGTGTGTGGGGTATAGGATGTGATTTCCCTATCCCAGTGTGTGGGGTATAGGATGTGATTTCCCTATCCCAGTGTGTGGGATATAGGATGTGATTTCCCTATCCCAGTGTGTGGGATATAGGATGTGATTTCCCTATCCCAGTGTGTGGGATATAGGATGTGATTTCCCTATCCCAGTGTGTGGGGTATAGGATGTGATTTCCCCCTATCCCAGTGTGTGGGGTATAGGATGTGATTTCCCTATCCCAGTGTGTGGGATATAGGATGTGATTTCCCCCTATCCCAGTGTGTGGGGTATAGGATGTGATTTCCCTATCCCAGTGTGTGGGATATAGGATGTGATTTCCCTATCCCAGTGTGTGGGATATAGGATGTGATTTCCCCCTATCCCAGTGTGTGGGATATAGGATGTGATTTCCCTTCCCTGGTTTGTTGTCTGGCGGAGGTTACAGAGATGGGGAAAGTTGTAGGGTCTGGAGGACAGTACAGAGATAGGTGTGCTGTCGGAGCTCTGGGTGGTTACCGAGATAGGGAGGGTTGCAGGGGTTGAGGTGTTTACAGAAGTAGGGCGGGTTGTGGGGGCTACAGAGATGTGGAGGGTTGTGGGAGCTGGAGGCTGTTACAGAGATAGGGAAAGTTATATGTGCTGGAGGAGTTTACAGAGAGAGAGAGGGTTATAGGTGCTGGAGGATGTTACAGAGATAGGGATGGATAAAGGGGCTAGAAGCCGTTACAGAGATAGGGAAGGTTGTAGGGGCTGGAGGAGGTTACAGAGATAGAGAGGGTTGTAGGGGCTGGAGGAGGTTACAGAGATGGGGGGGGGGGGGTAGGGGCTGGAGGAGGTTACAGAGATAGGGAGGGTTGTAGGAGCTGGAGGAGGTTACAGAGATAGGGAGGGTTGTAGGGGCTGGAGGTGGTTACAGAGATAGGGAGGGTTGTAGGGGCTGGAGGAGGTTACAGAGATAGAGAGGGTTGTAGGAGCTGGAGGTGGTTACAGAGATGGGGACGGTTATATGTGCTGGAGGAGTTTACAGAGAGAGAGAGGGATAAAGGGGCTGGAGGCCGTTATAGAGGTAGGGAGGGTTGTAGGAGCTGGAGGAGGTTACAGAGATAGGGAGGGGTGTCGAGGCTGGAGGAGGTTACAGAGATAGGGAGGGCTGTAGGGGCTTGAGGAAGTTGCAGAGATAAGGAGGGTTGTAAGGGCTGGTAGCGGTTATAGTGATAGGGAGGGGTGTTGGGGATAGAGGAGATTACAGGGTGTTGGGGATAGAGGAGATTACAGGATGCCAAGTTGCCAACGCATTCATTGTAATAATCCAAGTGGGTGAGGCAGCTCATTGTAAGGACAGCTGACACCATCAGGCCAGGAGCACTATTATATACGGCAACTCCCAGATTCCTTTAGCCATCACATGCTTTGAAGGTCACAAGCAGAGGACAAAGATTGACGTAATCCCTGTGAGAAACCTTGTGACCAGGCAGCATATTGCAGAGTGGGTTGTGGAATGTACCTTTTGACAGTCACAAGCTGGCAAGTCAACAACCAGTGGAGGGTCAGCTCATTCCTCTTGGGAAATGGTCAACTGAGCGATGAATGTGAGGTCCTGTACCCGGTTAGTAAACATGAAGAAATCCTCATGTTTATTTGCCCAGCCAGTGCTGGCCTCGTGAGTTCAACAGGATGGGAAGGTGTTTCAGGCGGTCACTCCTCCGTCATCCAAACGGAAAGATATCGTGATTTATTTATTTGCCGTCAAATTGTATCTTCCATGCTTTTGCCTGCTGGGCTCCGACCATTTCAGGGTGAGGGTATTGGAAAGGGCCGCCCTACAATCTCGGTAATGGTACGGAAGGGCAGGAAAATGAAGAATGTGGGCCGAGTGAAGGGAAGAATGAGCTTCAGATGCCTTTTTTTTTTTTTACAATTGTGACGCACGTTGAGTGTCTGTCGGAAGATTGGTAACTTTTTATTTTTCCAACAGGAGCTGGCGCGTGCCCCTTCGGACCTCAGCGTGGGCTCAGCGCAAATGGATACCCTGCTAACTAGTCTGAACGATCGGCAGCAGTCAGACACTACACTCAATCTGTGCGGCCTGCATAAACTGGAGGTAACAAGGGGAAACCTGCATTTATATAGCGCCTCCCACAACCCCCAGCGCTCCCCAAAGCACTTTGCAGCCGATTATCGTCTAGTCACTGTTGTAATGCCGATAAACGACAGGTCAAATTGTCCAGCCCGAGATAAGCTGCAGTTTCCTCTTGTTAAACGTTCGGGTGGCAGAGTACACCGTCTTTCTCTCCTGCCGCAAACTCCATTGCCTCGGCACCCATTTGATCCCCCTCTCCCGGGACGTCGGCTCTGGGTGAACCAGATTTTGGCAGTGTGCCCTGGCCACACCACTAATCCGATATCCCCCCCCCCCCATCACAAAGGCGACCTACTTCCATATCTGTAGCATTGTCCATCTTGGCCCCTGCTTCACCCAGCAGCAGTCAAACCCGTGATCCATGCCTTTGCCAACCTTCGTACTCACCAGCCTACTGTAGCAGGCAGCCCTCCATCACCCTCAGATTTAAAATTTGTATCCTCGTCGTGGTGGCCCTCACGAGACCCCCGGGATGACCTGATTGATCTCCCCTTGGGATGCGTGGAACAATAATTAGAATAATCGCTTATTGTCACGAGTAGGCTTCAATGAAGTTACTGTGAAAAGCTCCAAGACGCCACATTCCGGCACCTGTTCGGGGAGGCTGGTACGGGAATTGAACCCGCGCTGCGGGAATACAAGCTCCCCCACTGAAGGGCAGAGGCTGGAGCTCGTGAAACTAACACTTAAAAGCCGGCCCGGATTGGGACCAGCATGATCGGTGGTGCGGGCTGGATGCTGCCTTTGTTTTGCCTTAAGAATAAACCTTCATGGGGCAGCACGGTGGCACAGTGGTTAGCATTGCTGCCTACGGCGCTGAGGACCCGGGTTCGAATCCCGGCCCTGGGTCACTGTCCGTGTGGAGTTTGCACATTCTCCCCGTGTCTGCGTGGGTTTCACCCCCACAACCCAAATATGTGCAGGATAGGTAGATTGGCCATGCTAAATTGCCCCTTAATTGGATAAAATAATTGGGTACTCTAAATTTAAAAAAAAAGAATAAACCTTCATGATCTCACCATGCCTATCTCTGTAACCTCCTCCAGTTCTACGTCCCTCGGAGAACTCTCCGATCTGGCCCACGAAACCCCAACTCCGGCCTATTAATAGTTGTGCCTTCATCTCCCTGGGGCCTGGAGTTCCCTCCCTAAAACCCCTCTGGCTGTGGCGTAGTATCCTGATCCCTGAACCAATAGGTCAGAGTTCAAATCCCATTCTGGATGTTCAAGGATGTCGCATTCACAATGCGACCAAACGGGTTGATTATCAACTTGTAAATCCTTCCAACACAGGCCAATAGCAAGCGGCAAGAGTGGGAGAGGTCCACCACCTGATGGACATAACTTGCCATCGCGAGCCAGAGTTTCATGCATGTAGAAACCGTGTGTAGCCACAGCAACCCGGTCTCCTTGGGGGAGCCAGTTGGCAGGGCGGCCAGTGTGGGTCGGATTGGTGCTAACGACGTGAGGTTGAGTTTCCCCTTGTGGCTGGGATAGATTTGGGACTTGCCCTAGATGTGGTGGAGTCACAAAGCTGTGGAGCGGACCTGCCCCTTCAGGTCAGCCGGGGCGTCACAGATCTGATGCTCCTCCTACTAGGGGCAAGAGTGAGAAGCTATAATTGGTTGAGCCCATATTCAAAATGGTGCCCATGGAAGGGTCAAAGGAAGTTGCCAGCCTTCCTCAGAATGGTAACACTCAAACACTTCCAAAAATCCAGAGCTCGCTATTCCCCATAAATGCTTTGTGTCAATTGTCCGGTGCGGGTGTCAAGGAATGTAGAACAAGGCCTTTGGGAAAATGGTATCAACATCAGCAATGTGGAGACCCAGACTAATGCCGTGGGGACACGGGTTCAAATTTCAAATTCAAATTTACTTTACTAAATCTGGATTTGTAAAGCTAGTCTCAGTAACGAAGGAAATCTGCCGTCCTTACCCGGTCTGGCCTACATGTGACTCCAGACCCACAGCAATGTGGTTGACTCTTAATTGCCCTCTGGAATGGTCTGGCAAGCCACTCAAGCCAGCGCCGCCCACATCCCATGAAAGAATAAAAGACGGGTTAAATGGGGTTGAGGTCCATGATCTAACTGAATGGTGTTGCAGGCCAGGAAGGCTGAATGGCCTCCTGTTCCTTCGTTCCTTATACCCCGAAATAAAGGAGGTGATTTGCACTAACTCCAACTTCATAGAATCCCCGTTGTGCAGAAGGAGGCCATTCGGCCCATCGAGTCTGCACCGACCCTCTGAAAGAGCATCCTACCTGGGCCCACTCCCCCCGTCCTATCCCCGTAATCCCATTACCTCATCTAACCTGAACACCTTTGGACAGCGGGATGAAACCGGAGCACCCGGAGGAAACCCACGCAGACACGGGGAGAACGTGCAGACTCCACACAGATAGTCCCCCAAGGTTGGAATTGAACCCGGGGACCCTGGCGCTGTGAGGCAGCAGTGCTAACCATTGTGCCAGCATGCCGCCCCTACGCGTCAAGCCAAGAATTCCTGTGTGTTTCTGAGCCGGGTTTTTTCTCACACTTCTTCAATATCCGGACCCTGGCATGCACGGCTGACTGGCGTGAGTGACTGCGGTGCATTTGGTGGTTGGCTCTGCAATGGTGATGCTAACATCTGCCACCTTCGCTCGGCCCAGGGTTGACGCTGTGAGCTTCCTGACGTTTGCCATCATTGCTCCTGCTGCGGCTGCATTGTGAGGCGTGTTGCCCTCGTTTCCAGTCAGTGGGCTGGATTCTCCGCTGCCTCAGCCTCGGCGGCGCGCCGTTCGCTGGCGGCGGGATCCTCTACTCCCGGCGCTTGTCAGTGGGATCTCCAGCGTATGGCCCGCCAGCGGGAACAGGGAATCCCAAAGGATGGAGAATTTCAGCCTCACTGTCTCACTATCCCAGTCACTATCTCACTGTGTCACTTGACATGTTTGTTGCTGGCCGATTGCCCGCAAAGGAATTGCTTTAACCATCCTGAATTGACTCAAGGTCACGGCGAGGCCATTTGGTGCCTCTCCCACTAGATTCTGGCTGATTTGTAAGGAAGGCAGATTTCCCTCCCTCAAGGACATTAATAAGCCAAATGGATGTTTACGAGAAGCAGTAGACTTGACCGCTGATAGTTTCATGGTCACTGGGACTAGCTTTATATTCCAAATTTATTAATTGAATTTAAATTCCACCAATTCCTGCGGTGGGATTTGAACCCTGTGTCCCCAGAGTATTAGATGGGCCTCCGGATTTCTCGTCCAGTGACACTACCACCTTCTTAATAGCAGGTGAATTTTCTTTAGCATCTTTTTGTTTGGTTTAGTACGTTGTTTTTCAGAACAGGATAAGGTTGGTAAAACAGGGGACGGTGTACGTTACCCAAAACGGGAAACAAAGCCGTTTTTCGTGGGAACTCGTCTTAATCCCTATTTCTGTTTCTATAGCAACCTTTGATCCTCCGGGTGACCGTCCGGTACCGCCTCTTGAAGGAGAACCCAAAGCTGGAAGAAACGGCAGCGGTGAACTTGGGCCACCCTTTGATTGCACGGCTGGAGCTGTACAGGACAATGCCCGCCGCCCGTGTGGAAGCGGATGCCACCAGCACGGCCTGCGGGTCAGGAACACGGACAGGTGCCAACAAGCGGGAGGTCAAGCCGCCGGCCTGCCCGGCTCGAATGTCCAATCAACCAGAGGAGAATGACGAGAGTGACGTATCAAATGGGAGTTGATAGCACTTTCTCCTAATATTGAACCGAAGGGACAAATCCAGCTTTCTTCAGAGAGTGCTCAATATTAATATTTGTAGTTATGCACTCAACAGAAACATTACACTTAGGTCAGCTACTTATGTTTTTGGTAGGGTTGCTGGCAACTCCTCCCCAGTTCCTGGGCTCCGTTATTACTATCGGGAGGTAAAACTTTATGAATTCAGTAATGGTTCACTTTGTCAGCCTGTTGAATTTGCCTCCTGGAGCCAATCAAATTGTTACTTCCAATCCTGGAAATGACTGTACGTCTTTGGAATCAGATGGCGTCGTCTCCGATAGGCAGCCCTCTGATGCCAAGTGGGATTCAGGCAAACCCATCGGAAGTCCGCCGGGAAGGGAACCTAATGCCTGGGTTTGTCTTTGCCAATGCCTGGCTGTTATCTGGACGCAACGGACCATCTCTTTGTCGTGAACCGCTTCTAAACAGCTCGATTCTTGGCTTATGAAGTTGGTGGCACGTTGACAAGTCGTCATTACTGGAGAGTGAATAGCTCTCCTCGAACTCCGCACCCACCCATGGGCATGCCACGCCAGACACTTGGGGGTGATATGTTGGCTGGATTTATACTCCTGTCACCTCCACTGACTGCTGCTCCCGCCAGCACCAATCCTAAAGTTGTTGCTTATTTCTTCTGAACATTCAGTCGGTTGGAATCTATTCAAGACAATGTCGGGAAGTAAATGTGCCATAGACGTAGCGTTCCACAAAATCCCGGAGCAAGATCTCCTGCAGCAAGTGATTCGACTATAGTCCGCAAAGTACCATAGACATTTCTCTAAAGAGAGATCAATTGGCTAAAGAGACAAGGTTGAGGAGGCAGGGCCTCAATGAACTACCACAGCTGGTATTGAACCCGTGCTGTTGGCGTCATCCTGATTTGCACTCGGCTCATCTAGCCAGCTGAGCTAACCGACCCCCACGTTTTTCTGTACTACTCCGGACAATCTGACCCGAATTATAGATCTCGCCTTAATCGCTGTTGCATCCTGTACCAGGCTAAGTGTTTCAGGGTCACTTCTTTTATTCCTGATCATTGTCCCTAATGGTGAGCAGTGTGTCAGATATAACTGACAGCACATTTGAGGCTTCATGGGTTTACTCCTGTCCATAATACTTACACCTATGTTGGAAAGCTGGACTCAATCCGTTCCTTATGTTTACCAACAGAGTGCAAGTGTCCAGTACTCCTGGGCGAACGGGAGTGCTGTTAAACTTGGACGCACGTGACCAAACCCAATTGGATTGGATTGGATTTGTTTATTGTCACGTGTACCGAGGTACAGTGAAAAGTATTTTTCTGTGAGCAGCTCAACAGATCATTCAGTACGTGGGAAGAAACGGGAATTAAACAAAATTCAAGAAAATACATAATAGGGCAACACAAGATATACAATATACTCATGGAAGTAATTTCCATCAGAGACGGAGGGTAAGGATCAACAGCGTCTTTCCCTCCTTGCTGAAGGTGAAGCACAGGAACAGTAGGAGGCCATTCAGCCCCTTGAGCCAGTCCCGCCATTCGCTGAGATCATGGCTGATCTGTGACCTAACTCCATATATCTGCCTTTGAGCCATATCCCTTCATATCTTTGCCCAAAAATAAACGATCTCTTTCAGATTCAAAATTAGCAACTGATCAGCTGATTGTGGGAGAGAGTTCCAAACTGCCACCACCCTTTGAGTGAAGAGGTTCACGGGCAGCACGGTAGCATTGTGGACAGCACAATCGCTTCACAGCTCCAGGGTCCTAGGTTCGATTCCCGGCTTGGGTCACTGTCTGTGCGGAGTCTGCACATCCTCCCCGTGTGTGCGTGGGTTTCCTCCGGGTGCTCCGGTTTCCTCCCACAGTCCAAAGATGTGCAGGTTAGGTGGATTGGCCATGATAAATTGCCCTTAGTGTCCAAAATTGCCCTTAGTGTTGGGTGGGGTTACTGGGTTATGGGGAGAGGGTGGAGGTGTTGACCTCGGGTAGGGTGCTCTTTCCAGGAGCCGGTGCAGACTCGATGGGCCGAATGGCCTTCTTCTGCACTGTAAATTCTATGATAATCAACATCTCTCCTCATCCGCCTGGCCCTAATTTTTAGACAAAGTCCCCTAGTTCTAGAATCTCCAACCAGAGGAAGCAGTTTACATTCATCGACCCTGACTTTTCCTGTTGAAGTTGCTTTTTCCTGCAATAGCACTTCCAATCCGAAATCGAACCTGGGCAAATATTGTACTATACTGGATTCACTGGTGACACTCACTGAAAACAAGATACGTTTTAAGGCAGATTGTGCAAAGACTTTGTTACTCCTAAGTGACAGACTATAGTGCATTCATTATTGAATGTCAAGACAGTAAAATGGCAGCAAGCAGCCCAAGATATTACAGTTGAGGTCAATTCCTGTTTAAGTCGATTAGCGATCGAATCATGTTTAAAAATCTGATCCAGTTTTATTCTCCTATTTATTTGTTCGAAGCTCAATGGTTTGTAAACAAGAGCTTCCTCTTCACACTTAATACCACTAGGGTCACAGAGATTTGCAGCACAGGAAAGGCCGTTCAGCCCATCGCACCTGTCCTGGTCCAAAACCGCCACCGAAGTATTGTTTTTGTTTATGAAAGGATTTCCCGTTCCTGATGGTTGAAGCTGATGACGGATCCCCTGACAGGAGAGGAGGAGGTCGGAGGCAAGATTGACAACTCTGTCTTTGGAGGGGATAGCACTGGACGTTGCACATCTCCATTCGAGAGAGGAGTTGACCGAGCCCAGGGAAGGAAAATGGCATCGATGCTTTGCAACTCCCCCTCGGGAGGAGTTGGCACTGCACATTAAACCATCGGGGTCGATTCATGTTACGATTTGTCCGTCGGAGTTAATTAACAGAAACGTTTAGGTATGACCATCCTCCTACGTCTTGGCGTGTGTTGCCAATATGTGAACCTGGAGAATGAGAGATGAAAATGTTCTCCCGTAAATCCTGTTGGCATTTGCTTGTTGCATTCAATGATCCAGACCCCAGCATTGCGAATGAGCATTAATTCCATGAAGCATTTCGGAGACACATTCACAAAGTCAACTGGCGTTGGCAGAGTTTCTGGACTCTTGTGTGATCTGGAGCTCAATTTTCACAAAATGCATTCAAACCAGTTTATAAAAGGGAGCGGGGAGGGGGGGTCATCCAGGCTCTGTGGCATGAGTCAAAGGTTCCACAGGTTTGCCTCTGCAAGTTCCCGATATCGCCAGTTCCTCAGGTCAGCGGAGACAGGTTCCCAACAAGAATCATACAATCCCCACAGTGCAGAAGGAGGCCATTCAGCCCATCGAGTGTGCACCGACCCTCTGAAGGAGCACCCGCCTTGGCCCACGGCCCCACCCTATCCCCGTAACCCCAACAAACGTTTGGACACCAGGGGGCAATTTAGAATGGCTGCTCCACCTAACCTGCATATCTCTTCAAGACTTGATATTCATTCCGCACAGAAGGGAGGGTAAATAAAGATCCTTGTGGGTCGCAATATTAGTTAGCAGGGGAACCACGCCCAGGTGAACCCCATGCATAGCCGTGTGTTTTATGCAGTGCACATGTGGGAAAAATGCATTATATAAATAATATTCAGAACTCTAATGATTGTGAGATAACGTGGTATGGTGGCACAGTGGTTCGCACTGCTGCCTCACAGTGCCAGGGTTCAATTCCAACCTTGGGTGACGTGCCTGCGTGGGTTTCCTCCGGGTGCTCCGGTTTCCTCCCACGGTTCAAAGATGTGCAGGTTAGGTGGATTGGCCGCGATCAATTGCCCCTTAG
The DNA here is from genome assembly GCF_902713615.1 of Scyliorhinus canicula. Lineage (NCBI taxonomy): Eukaryota > Metazoa > Chordata > Chondrichthyes > Carcharhiniformes > Scyliorhinidae > Scyliorhinus > Scyliorhinus canicula. The sequence continues at coordinate 22,148,896 of NC_052169.1, read as the reverse complement.
TGTCCAGGGATGTGCAGGTTAGGTTACGGAGATAGCGCAGGGTAGCTGGGAAGTGGATGTAGGGAGAGTGCTCTTTCGGGGAGGGGATCGGTGCAGACTCAATGGGCTGAATGGCCTCTGCTTGTACTGTTACGATTCTATGGTACAGTGTGAGAGCCAACATGCATTTATTCGTCGGAAAATCAAAATTATTCCTTATCCTTTCATAGCGCACAGTGGCATAAACCTCTCAACTGATTTTCTGGTTACACCCCAGGTTGGCAAACAGCCCATCGGCATGACGTCGGACATTTTGATATTTTCCACAGCAACGGATTAGAAATGAAATTTGAAAATGTTGTCTGCTCCAGGGTTAATCGACTGCGCTGACTTCATCGGCCCAGATGCCACTGCATTCTCGACTAGCTATTGGATCTTTCAGTAGATTTTATGAGGCCGTATTTATTTTCATGTGGATGTTATTTTTGGTGACAATTAAAGTTCTCAGGCTACCAAAAGACTGGAGGCCGGCCCTCAATTACAGTTCTCATTCCCCAGTCTATGGAGCACATATTTGTAACTGGGTCCCATATCTTTGGAGGAGCTGGTACGAGATTTTTTTAAAAAACGAGTCAAATGGCGACAAAGAATTCTTGTTTTGTTTTTCTGTGACTGACATTTTGTTCTGATGGTGCTGCGGGTGGGGGGGGGAGGGGGAGTGGAAATGGGAAAGCCATGGGGGGGGGGGGGGGGGAATATAGAGCAGAATTGTCTGGTAGGACAAGGGGACGGGGGGGCTGTAATATTCCGCCACAGGACTGACCACCCCCTCTCCCCCCAAAAAAGTATCGAGAGCTGTATCAGCGCAAAGGGTCACGTAGACCTCGAACTCCGGGGGAGAATGAATGTGGCTCGAAGCAGCCTCACTTTTGAATTTCTTTTTTTTTAATGGTTATGGGGCTGGTTTAGCACAGTGGACTAAACAGCTGACTTGCAAAGCAGAACGATGCCAGCAGCGCAGGTTCAATTCCCGTACTGGCCTCCCCGAACAGGCGCCGGAATGTGGCGACTAGGGGCTTTTCACAGTAACTTCATTTGAAGCCTACTGGTGACAATAAGCGATTTTCATTTTTTCATTAATGTAAATTGAGAGTACGCGATCATTTATTTATTTTTCCCAATTAAGGGGCAATTTAGCGTGGCCAATCCACCTGCCCTGCACATCATTGGGTTAACACAGTAAGAAGTCTGACAACACCAGGTTAAAGTCCAACATGTTTGTTTCAAACACTCGGGTGAGGAAGGAGCAGCGCTCCGAAAGCTAGTGTTTGAAACAAACCTGTTGGGCTTTAACCTGGTGTTGTCAGACTTCTTACTGTGCTCATCCCAGTCCAACGCCGGCATCGCCACATCATCATTGGGTTGTGGGGGCGAAACCCGCGCAAACACGGGGAGAACGTGCAAACTCCACCCGGACAGTGACCCAGGGCCGGGATCGAACCTGGGACCTCGGCGCCGTGAGGCAGCAGTGCTAACCAATGTGCCGCCCGGATTTCCTGAAAATTAAATCTCTGTGAGGTGGGAAATCAGACCAGCGATCCAAACGTATTGGCTTCCCGCCAGCCAAGCTCGTTTAAAATTACCAGCAGGGTTTCAACTTTCTGCTGAGTTTGGGTATGTCACCTCGTTAATTCCTCAATGCTCCCCCTTCAAACCAAATCATTCCAGGAAATCGGGGCGCGGTTCAAGTGATATTCCTTTGGAATGATTACACTGAGATTCCATTTTTCAGTCCTGTTGTTCCCCTCCATCTCTCTAATCTCTGGCTTTACAATTCTCTCGTGAACTCTGTTCAGCCGCCCACTTCCTTCAACCGCACCGCTAAGTGGCCGCGCGGTCAGCCAGCTGGTCTCTTAAACTCTCCTCCCTCCTCCTTGAAGACATTCCTGTACCTCTCCAACCAAGTGTTTTGGCCACCTGTGCTAACAATGCCCTGCGTAACCCAGCGTTAAAACTATTGGTTTGATGAAATGAAATGAAAATCGCTTATTGTCACCAGCAGGCTTCGAATGAAGTTACTGTGAAAAGCCCCTAGTCGCCACATTCCGGCGCCTGTTCGGGGGAGGCTGGTACGGGAATCGAACCGTGCTGGCCTGCCTTGGTCTGCTTTCAAAGCCAGCGATTTAGCCCAGTGTGCTAAACAGCCCCTTTGTGAAGTGCCCATTTTGCTACATTTAGGTGCGATATGAATGCAAATTGTTGACGTAAGTTGTCTGGTCCCAGCCTTCTTTAACCCAGGCATCCGATCATGTTTTCCAGCAAATGCAGCAATGTATTACACATGCTGTGTTTCAGACGGTATTGATCAGGAACATCAGTTCTGAGCACTGGGCTGGGTTGTCGCAGAGTTGGAGATGCCATGTTCAGGCTTGGGGGGGGGGGGGGGGGGGGGGGGGGGATAAAAGAGAAACCCCGGGCATTTGTTCCCTGTTGCCCGCTGTCCACAGGTGCATGGATGGGCGTTCAAGTGAAGCCCAAGATATGGTGTCCTTGTGATGACCCCCAACGTCAACTAACCGCCTCCCCGAACAGGCGCCGGAATGTGGCGACTAGGGGCTTTTCACAGTAACTTCATTGAAGCCTACTCGTGACAATAATCAATTTTCATTTCAACTAGTCAGCCAGGTCGTACATCGCCATTTAGGCTCGCGTGCAAAGGTTGGCCGTGAGAGTTAAGTTATCTGAGGGCCTGCGAAACCTAATAGCAAGAGGTCTTTAGGGGCTGGTTTAGCTCACTCAGCTAAATCGCTGGCTTTTAAAGCAGGCCAGCAGCACGGTTCGATTCCCGTACCAGCCTCCCCGGACAGGCGCCGGAATGTGGCGACTAGGGGCTTTTCACAGTAACTTCATTGAAGCCTACTCATGACAATAAGCGATTTTCATTTTGAAATACATTGAGGAGAGGAAGGAGTGTGGGGTGACTGAAGTGCAAACACATCTGGCTTGTCTTTTGTTCAATACTAAAGTTGTCATTTGATACTAATATTTAAGTTTTACGTGAAGTTTGCCATTAAATGTAGTGTTATTTAATTAGCTGAAATGTAGAGTTGGGAATAGTTTATGAATTTTGTTACAGTAACACTGGGATATTAAATTGCGTCAGTTCAGAACCTGGTTTTCTCTTCGCTTTTATTCCGTTTCATTTTATACATAAAACAAAATAACACAAAACAGAAAGAATAACAAAAGAATGCCCCCATTCTACCAACCAACCCACCTGTGACTCAAAAGAATAATCCGCCCCCATCTCTACCCCCTCCCCCCCCTTTAGCTACTGACTTCACTCGTCTCATTTGTTACAACAAATTTTTAAAATAAATTTAGAGTACGCGATTATTTTTTTTCCAATTAAGGGGCAATTTAGCGTGGCCAATCCTCCTAACCTGCACGTCTTTTGGGTTGTGGGGGCAAAGCCCACGCAGACACGGGGAGAATGTGCAAACTTCACACGGGCAGTGACCCAAGACCAGGATCGAACCAGCGCCCTCAGTGTTGTGAGCCAGCAGTGCTAACCGCTGCGCCGCCGTGCAGCCCTTTCTTGCAACGACAACAGCAGAGATTTCCGCGTCCAGGTGTTGTAGTTAATATTTTTCCCGCTTCTGGACTGTGATAGAAAGATTCAACAACGCTCGTTAAGAAAACAAAACAAGGCTTTATTTGCAAATTACAATTGCATGCAGAAATGGCTGAAACTTGGAGTCGGAGAGCAGTCAAAAACAAACTGCTGGGTCCGTCCCAAGTCTGCGCTATTACAAGGAAATAGGTCGATATTTATACATTATAGAATCAAGATAACGTGAATACAGCTTGGTCAGGAATTTGATCATAAGTAATATCATAAAACTGGCGTCACCTTGCTGACCTTTAGAGGACTCGGGGTCTCATATCATTATCGTGTCTTTTGATCGCATGTTTAAGAAACGGAGCAGACTTGTTTAAGTAATGAAAGAGACGAGTTCTAGCGTATCTTGTGTATTTAGACTGCTCTGGGTTATGACGACTGAGTTTTATCCGAGTTTAGAGTCAGCCAGTTTTCCGGTCAAGTTGACCTTTTCTGCTTGTATTTGTGCCTTAGGTTATGCGAAGTCAGTTTAAATTTCATTGTACCAAGAAACTTTTTTTTTTTTTAAATAATTTTTATTGAAAGAGTTTTTCCATACAGACATTTACCCCTACTAATTTTTAAATTATTTACAACACAATCCCTCTAGGCAAATGTCCCTCCCTCGCCCGCCCTCTCTCGCGCGCACCAGTCCTCCCCCCCCCCCCCCCCCCCCCCCCAGGCAACCTTAACAACCAAGGCAGCCTACAGTTTCCGACATGAGCAGCGAGCAGGCTTGCCCGCGTTACAGTCGTGCGTGTCCCCCCACGACCCTTACTGCCCCCCCCCTCCCCTCCCCCCCCTCCCTCCCCCCCCCCCCCCTCCCCCCCCTCCCCCCCCCCCCCCCCCCCCCCCCCCCCCCCGGGTTGCTGCTGCCACGACCCCGAACGTCTATCTCTGATCTAAAAAGTCAAGGAAAGGTTGCCACCGCCTGGCGAATCCCTGTACCGACCCTCTCAGGGCAAATTTGATCCTTTCTAGCTGAATATAGCTAGCCATATCGTTAATCCAAGTTTCAACGCTTGGAGGCCTCGCGTCCTTCCATTGAATTAATATCCTTCGTCGAGCCACTAGGGACGCAAAGGCCAGTATTCCGGCCTCCCTAGCCTCCTGTACCCCCGGTTCTACCCCGACCCCAAAGATCGCAAGCCCCCATCCTGGTTTGACCCTGGACCCCACCACCTTCGACACCGTCCTTGCCACCCCCTTCCAGAACCCTTCCAGCACCGGACATGCCCAGAACATATGCACATGGTTCGCTGGGCTTCCCAGACATCTGACACACCTGTCCTCACCCCCAAAGAACCGGCTCATCCTTGTCCCCGTCATGTGAGCTCTATGCAGCACCTTAAATTGAATGAGGCTCAGTCTCGCACACGAGGAGGAAGAGTTGACCTTCTCCAGTGCATCCGCCCACGTCCCGTCTTCTATCTGCTCTCCCAGCTCCCCTTCCCACTTGGCTTTCAGCTCCTCCCCCGATGCTGCTTCCGCCTCCTGCATTATCTTGTAGATGTCTGATATCTTCCCCCCTCCGACCCAGACCCCCGAGAGCACCCTATCACTCGCCCCCTTACTGGGGAGCAGGGGAAACCCCTCCACCTGCCGCCTAGCAAATGCCTTCACTTGTAAATATCTGAACATGTTTCCCGGGGGGAGCTCAAACTTCTCCTCCAGCCCTCCCAGGCTCGCAAACCTCCCCTCTATAAACAGGTCCTTCAGCTGCCGTATGCCCACCCTGTACCAGCTCTGAAATCCCCCGTCGATGTTCCCCGGGATGAATCTATGGTTCCCTCTTATTGGCGCCGCCAACAGACCTCCCATTTCACCCCTATGTCGCCTCCACTGCCCCCATATCTTGAGGGTGGCCGCCACCACCGGGCTCGTGGTGTACCTCGTGGGGGGGAGCGGCCATGGTGCCGTTACTAGGGCCCCCAGGCTTGTGTTGCCACAGGACGCCCTCTCCATTCGTTTCCAAGCTGCCCCCTCCCCTTCCATCATCCACTTGCGCACCATTGACACATTTGCCGCCCAGTAGTACCCCGAGAGATTGGGCAGTGCCAGCCCTCCACTGTCCCTACTCCGCTCCAAAAGACCCTCCTCACCCTTGGGGTGCCATGCGCCCACACGTAGCTCATGATGCTACTCGTCACCTTTTTGAAGAAGGCCCTAGGGAGGAAGATGGGCAAGCACTGAAATAAAAACAAGAACCTTGGGAGGACCGTCATTTTGATTGACTGCACCCTCCCCGCCAGCGACAACGGTACCATGTCCCACCTCTTAAACTCCTCCTCCATCTGTTCCACCAGCCTGGAAAAGTTCAACTTGTGGAGGGTCCCCCAGTTCCTTGCCACCTGCACCCCTAAGTACCTAAAGCTCTTTCCTGCTCGCTTGAAGGGGAGTCTCCCAATACCCTCTCCCTGGTCCCCCGGGTGTATCACAAAAACCTCGCTTTTGCCCAAATTTAATTTGTACCCCGAAAAGTCCCCAAACTCTGCTAATAGTTCCATTATCTCCGGCATTCCCCCTTCTGGGTCTGCCACGTACAGCAGTAGATCATCCGCATACAGCGATACTCGATGTTCCTCCCCTCCCCTAGTCAGTCCTCTCCACCCCCCTGAACCCCTCAGTGCCATCGCCAACGGTTCAATCGCCAGTGCGAAAAGTAGGGGGGATAGGGGACATCCCTGCCTGGTCCCTCGGTGGAGCCCGAAATACTCCGACCTCCTCCCGTTTGTCACTACACTCGCCGTCGGGGCCGAGTAGAGCAACTTCACCCACTTAATAAACCCTTCCCCAAACCCAAACCGTTTCAACGTCTCCCACAGGTACTCCCACTCCACCCTATCGAATGCCTTCTCCGCGTCCAGCGCTACCACTATCTCAGCCTCCCCCTCCACTGCCGGCATCATAATTACATTCAGCAATCTCCGCACGTTTGTGTTGAGCTGCCGCCCCTTCACGAACCCCGTCTGGTCCTCATGGATTACCCCTGGCACACAATCCTCTATTCTAGCTGCCAGGATCTTTGCCAGCAACTTGGCATCCACGTTCAGAAGCGAGATAGGCCTGTAGGACCCGCACTGCACGGGGTCTTTATCCCGCTTCAATATCAGGGAGATCAGAGCCTGCGACATTGTCGGGGGCAGAACCCCCCCCTCTCGCGCCTCATTAAAGGCTCGTACCAGTACCGGTCCCACCAAGTCCACATTTTTCTTATAGAATTCCACCGGGAACCCATCTGGCCCCGGCGCCTTCCCCGCTTGCATCTGACCTATTCCCTTGACTAGCTCCTCTAGCCCTATTGGCGCCCCCAGCCCTTCTACCAGCCCCTCCTGGACCCTTGGGAACCTCAATTTGTTTAGGAAGTCCTCCATTCCCCCTCTCCTTGTCGGCGGCTCAGACCGATACAACTCCTTGTAAAAATCCCTGAAGACCCCGTTCACTTCTTGCCCCTTCTGCACTACCTTCCCGCCCCTCTCCTTCACTCCCCCCAATCTCCCTAGCCGCATCTCGTTTGCGAAGCTGGTGTGCCAGCATCCTGCTCGCCTTTTCCCCATACTCATAGACCGCGCCCTGTGCCCTTCTCCACTGCGTCTCTGCCTTCCTGGTGGTCAGCAGGTCGAACTTGACCTGCAGGCTGCGCCGTTCTTCCAGCAGCCCCTCCTCTGGTGCCTCCGCATATCTCCTATCCACTTCCAATAGCTCCCCCACCAGCCTCTCCCTCTCCTGCCTCTCCTTTCTTTCTCTATGCGCCCTATGGAGATCAGCTCTCCCCTGATCACTGCCTTCAGGGCCTCCCAGACCATCCCCACCTGCACCTCACCCGTGTCATTCAAGTCCAGATAGCTCTCAATGCTCTTCCGGACCCTTTTACACACCTCGTCGTCCGCTAACAGCCCCACATCCAGCCGCCACAGCGGGCGCTGGTCCCGCGCCTCCCCCATTTCCACATCCACCCAATGCGGTGCATGATCAGAGATCGCAATGGCCGAGTACTCAGCTTCCCGTACCCTCGGGATCAGCCCCCTGCTCAACACGAAGAAATCGATTCTGGAGTACACTCTATGGACGTGGGAGAAAAAGGAATACTCCCTCGCCCTCGGCCTACCAAACCTCCATGGGTCTACTCCTCCCATCTGCTCCATGTACCCCCTCAGCACTTCTGCCGCTGCCGGCCTCCTATTGGTCCTTGCGCTCGATCTGTCTAGCCCGGGGTCCAGCACTGTGTTAAAGTCCCCCCCCATGATCAAGCCCCCTGCCTCCAGTCCCGGAATGAGGCCCAATAGGCGCCTCATAAAACCCGCGTCATCCCAGTTCGGGGCATATACGTTGACCATCACCACTTTCTCCCCCTGCAGCTTACCCTTCACCATCACATACCTACCCTCCTTATCCGCCACCACCTCCTCCGCCACGAACGACACCCTCTTTCCCACCAGAATCGCCACCCCCCGGTTCTTTGCGTCCAATCCAGAGTGGAACACCTGTCCCACCCACCCCCTTCTCAGGCGAACCTGGTCCACTACCTTCAAATGGGTCTCCTGTAACATTGCTACATCAGCCTTCAGTCCCTTCAGGTGTGAGAATACCCTTGATCTCTTGACCGGCCCATTCAACCCCCTCACGTTCCAAGTGATCAGCCGGGTCGCGGGACGACCCGCCCCCTTCCCTGCCGATTAGCCATGTCCTGTTCCCTGCTCGCCCCGGGTCGACCCTCCCCTTCTGACCCGCTCCCCATGGCGATGTCCCCCTCCCCCCACCTCTCCAGTCCTCCACTTCCCGTTTCTGGTCTTTTCAGCAGCAACCCGGTGTCCCTCCCTAACCCCCCTCCCCCCCCCCCCAGGCTAGGACCCCTCCTAGCCGCGATGTACCCTCCATCGTACTCCCGTAAGTCAGCTGGTTCACGCTGACCCGGCTGCTCCTGCCCCACTCCGACTCCCCCCGGCTCGGGGGGGGGCCTCCCCCCCCCTTGCCACTCCTCCCTGGCCCCGCTCCAGCGCGGGAAAGGTCGCCATTGCTAGCCACGCCCCGCACTCCTCCCCTCCCCCCTCCTCTGCCCCGCGCGCGGGAAAACAGAGGAAAGCCCGCGCTTTCGCCCTGCCACACCCCACCCCGCCATCTTCAGTTCCACCCCCGTCCCCGTCCATGCCTGTAAAAGAACCCCCCCTAGGAGCCCATATCCCCGATCTGCTCTCCCCCCCGTCCCACCTCCCCAACTTAACATTATAAATAACAGATAAATAACAAATAACAATGTACTTAACAGTCGCCCTCTACCAAACAGCATAAATAACCATAAATAACCATGAATAACCACAATAACAATAACTAAGGGAAGTTGGCAAAGGGGGAAAAAACATCAGAAGAAAAACCACAGCAAGAGTTCAAAATCCAAACAAAGAATTCAGCTGAAAGTACCCGAGCGGCTACGGCCGCCAAGTATCCCCTGGGTCTAATTCGAGTCCAGTTTCTCTTCCTGTACAAAGGCCCACGCCTCCTCCGGGGACTCAAAATAGTGGTGTTGGTTCCTGTAGGTGACCCACAAGCGCGCTGGCTGCAGCATTCCGAACCTGATCCGTTTTGCATGTAGCACCGCCTTCGTCCGGTTGTACCGGGCCCGCCGCTTTGCCACCTCCGCACTCCAGTCCTGGTAGACCCTCACCGTCGAATTCTCCCACTTGCTGCTCCTTTCCCTCTTGGCCCACTCCAGCACTCTCTCACGGTCGCTGAGTCGCTGGAACCGCACCAGCACCGCCCTCGGGGGCTCATTTGCTCTTGGCCTCCTAGCCATGACCCTGTAGGCCTCTTCCAGCTCCAGGGGCGAAGGGACGGCCCCTGCCCCCATCAGGGAGCTCAGCATTTCTGCTACATATCCCGGGAGGTCTGACCCCTCCAGGCCTTCTGCCAGGCCCAAGATCCTCAGGTTCTTCCGCCTCATTCGGGTATCCAGCTCCTCAAAACGGCTCTGCCATTTCAGGTGGAGTGCCTCGTGCACCTCTACCTTTCCCACGAGGACCGTGGCCTCCTCCTCCCTCACAGTCATCTCCTGTTACAGCTCCCGAATCGACGCCTCTTGGGTCGCCTGGGCTCCCATCAGCCTGGTGGTCGTCGCATTCATTGACTCCAAGAGCTCCATTTTCAGCTCCGTAAAGAAGCGCAGGAGAGCGGCCTGCTGCTCCTCCGCCCATTTCCTCCATTCCTCGGGTGCTCCACCGGCCGCCATTTTGGTCTTCTTCCCCCGCTTTTTTTTGGGAGCTGCTGTTGCTTTCTTTACCGCCCCACTCCGGGTACCGACCATAAAGTTGGTCTGGTTCTCTTCAGGGAGCCTTCCCCCACCGGGATTTGTCCTTACAGCGCCGTTGGGGCCCTCCAATCGGCCCGAAAACACCTTTGTAGCAGGAGCAGCCAAACGTGCGACTTAGCTGGTCATAGCCGCAACCGGAAGCGCCTGTACCAAGAAACTTGACTAGTTTTCCCATCATGCCATTATTTGCTTCGCACAACACCACACAGGGATGTTGGTTCCACCGATGACCGGGAGGATTGTCTAGTGAAAAAGAGCTGACGGTAAGGCAGCTTTTATCAATCAATAGATGGAAAAGGCCTGAGTGCCCGATGGCGGGGCAGGACCCCTTACAGACCCGAGACTGGTTGGTTTACCCTCTTTACACCAGGTTATCATTCATGACTTGACATCGTGAACAATTGCCTCCATCATCTCATTTGCAAATCACGTAGGCTTCCCCTGGTTCATCTTGTTTGACTCGCATCATCCTGGTCAATGCGTGATCTAATGGATAGGGAGTTGATGGACTATGCCAATCAATCTCTTCCTTGCATTTATTTATTTATAAATTTAGAGTCCTCAATTCACTTTTCCAATTAAGGGTCAATTTAGTGCGGTCAATCCACCTACCCTGCACATCTTTGGGTTGTGGGGGCGAAACCCACGCAAACACGGGGAGAATGTGCAAACTCTACACGGACAGTGACCCGGGGCCGGGATCGAACCTGGGACCTCGGCGCTGTGAGGCAGCAGTGCTAACCCACTGCGCCACCCTGCTGCCCCCTCTTTCTTGCATTTGAAGGAATTGACTCTTTCAGCTTCCACCATCTTCCTTGGAAAGCCTGCTCCATAGATTCACGACCTGTCCATTGAAATGTTTTTACAGGGACGGGGGTCGGGGGTGGGGTGGGGGAGGGGCGGGGGGAAGGGAGTATATTTGCAGTGGGGGGTCATCCCGGGGAAGAGGAAGACCAGCTGAATTTCATCGGGGCAACTTTACATCCATCCATACACCTGCCACGCCCACGACCCGCACCACCTTGAAGGACAAGGGCAACATGAAAGTGGGAGTGTGATAGCTTCCTCTCGAATCGTACCCCATCCCCATTTGGAACTTTATGAACATACGAATTAGGAGTGGGTCACTCAGCCCCTCAAGTCTGCTATCCCATTCAATAAGATCGCGGCTGATCTGATTGTAACCTCAACCCCACGTTCCTGCCGACCCCTGCTAACCTTTCACCCTCTTGTTAATCAAGAATCTATCCAGCTTTGCCTTAAATATAGTCAAAGATTCTGCTTCCACCGGCTTCTGAGGAAGAGAGTCCCAGTGACTCTCAATACTCTGAAAGACAAAATCTCTCCTCGTCTCCATCTTAAATGAGCGACCCCTCATTTTTGAACAGTGACCCCTGGGTTCCAGGTTCCCTGTCAAGCGGAAACACCCCTTCACATCCACCCTGTCAATACCGCAGGATCTTAAAGGTTTCAATCGAGTTGCCTTTCACTCTTTTCCTCCTAATCTTTCCTCATAGGGCAACTGCTTCCAACACATTTTTCCTTTACATCTTTCCTTTAATAAGGCGATCAATTCTGTACCCAATGCTCCAGACACGGTAGCACAGTGGTTAGCACTGTGGTTTCATGGCGCCAGGGACACGGGTTCGATTCCCGGCTTGGGTCACTGTTTATTCCCTACTATTCTCGGGATGCTTTTTGTGTCTCCTGGTGTGAAGACGGAGTTTAAAAAATACTTGTTCAAGGCGTCTGCCATTTCCTCATTTCCCATTATTCATTCCCCAGTCTTATCCTCTAAGTAAACCATACTCACTTTTGTAATAAGCTAATGTGATCAATCAAGAAACAGGCAATACGTAACGTACCTAGACGAGGTCCTTGTGTGCAGCACAGGAAGTGACCGGAATTCTCTGGCCGGGTTTCCTGGTGACGTGTGTTGCTCGTTGGGTTCTCTCTCTAATTGGCTCAGTTTATGGCGGTTAATATAGTCGCCGTCCTTAATTCTAATTACGTTTGCTCAAGAGTCGCCAGGTATCTCTCGATACCGCCACAAGGTTCAAAACCGAATACTGATCAAAGACTCGATACACCAGTTAGTAAGTTCGAAATCAATACTCATTTATTTACGCACACAGTCAAATATATTCATGCACAAAACTCTACCAACTAAACTATCACTACTACTAAAGCCTATACTTAGCTTCAGGCGCCCACTCAGTCAGAGGAACAATGGCCGTTGTCCGGTTCTGAGGCTGCTGGGGTCGAGCTGGGGTTGAGCTGGTACGGAATAGTAGCTAGGAGCGTCTATCTCGTAGTGTGCGTTGACCTTGGACTTACTTGTTCTGGTGCAGCTGCTGGGCAGGTCTCTCCTTGCTGAGGGCCAAGGCCAAGAGAGCAATTCTCTCTTGGGGGCTTCTCCTTATACCCAAAGGGGGCTTTGCGCGCTTTTGGTCGGGTCTTGAACTTGGTCCCAATTAATTGGACCGTAAAGGGCAGCACGGTAGCATTGTGGATAGCACAATTGCTTCACAGCTCCAGGGTACCAGGTTCGATTCCCGGCTTGGGTCACTGTCTGTGCGGAGTCTGCACGTCCTCCCCGTGTGTGCGTGGGTTTCCTCCGGGTGCTCCGGTTTCCTCCCACAGTCCAAAGATGTGCAGGTTAGGTGGATTGGCCATGATAAATTACCCTTAGTGTCCAAAATTGCTCTTAGTGTTGGGTGGGGTTGCTGGGTTATGGGGATAGGGTGGAGGTGTTGACCTCGGGTCGGGTGCTCTTTCCAAGAGCCGGTGCAGACTCGATGGGCCGAGTGGCCTCCTTCTGCACTGTAAATTCTATGATCATTGGTATCGATTTCCTCCAATAAAGGGGTGGCTGTCCTGATTGCTGGGCCCTAGGTGGCCGTTGGCCTGCTTTGTTCTAGTCTCCTCTGGCGCCGGGGTGTCTGCTTTAGTATCGTTTACCTAAATGTCCCCGGAGATGGCTCATTAGTATGGTAATGGCTTTGCAGTATCGGTCTTGTCTGGGAGCTGCAACTCCAATCAACAGACAAACCTTGCACCTGTTTGCTTTCTCAGTATTGTCCATTTTCCCTGCATTCTTTGCAAAGTGTCCATTTTGTAATCGGGACGTGGCCACCCGAGGTGGCTACACGTGGGGCAGCTTCAACGGGAAATCCATTGACGAGGGGCGGGAGTAGAGAATCCGGACACTAGCGAACGCTGTTCCATCGCGAAACACGCGACTGGGAGAATCCCAGAAGACTTTGCCTGGGGTGCAGCATTTAAGTTCTGAAGAGAGGTTGGATAGGCTTGGGTTGTTTTCGCTGGAGCAGAGAAGGCTGAGGGGCGACCTGATCGAGGTGGACAAGGTTATGAGGGGAATGGACAGGGTGGATAGGGAACAGTATCGTTAAAAGAGCTGAAAATATGAATTGAAAGGGTTACCAAGTTCCAGAGTGAATGACGCACAGCGAGTTGGGGGAGTGGGGGAAAGGAAGAGACTTTAATATTGATAAATTAGTTCTTGTTTAGCCGTAACTGAGAATATTTGATTTGCAACATGAGAGCAAAGATCCGAATGAATAGCAAAGGCGATTAACCTGTCACTTGTATGTGTAATGAGAATGACAGAGAACTCTTTAATCTGGCAATGTTGAAGCAGGTCTTTCTAACAAAGATTAATTACGCGTACTTGGATACAATTGGGAGCGGGAGTGAAACATCCACGGAAGCTCCAACGGATTTACCTGTCAACTGCGCAGTCAATAAATTGGAAATAATTCTGAGAACGATTGTGAAGATCGCACTGATATCTCAACAGGCAGCTTCGAGATTCAGGGAGCAAGTGGTCGGTACATCGGATTCTGTTTCAACCGAGGTACAAAGTCTCCACATTTGAATTATCCGTTAGGTGGTGAGGGTGGAGGATCTGATTGGCACCGTCCTGCAATTTGAGGCCTTTCCATTTGTCGTCTATTCGTAGCATGTCTTATATTTTTTTTTAACATTGTATTTTAAACGTGCATACCTGAAGCACTGGCTTTGAGTCCCAATAAACTGTGGACGCAATTCAATTTTGGGAAGGATACAAGAACAATGGTCGCAGATTGTTCATCTGTTAACTCAGTGGTCACATTCTTACCTTTGTAGTCAATAGGTCAATGGGTTCGCCGGATTATAGGAAGGATGTGATTGCACGGGAGGGGGTGCAGATTCACCAGGATGTTGCCTGGGGTGCAACATTTAAGTTCTGAAGAGAGGTTGGATAGGCTTGGGTTGTTTTCGCTGGAGGAGAGAAGGCTGAGGGATGACCAGATCGAGGTGGACAAGATTATGAGGGGCATGGACAGGGTGGGTAGGGAGCAGCTGTTCCCCTTTGTTGAAGGGTCACACACGAGGGGGACACAAGATCAAGGTGAGGGACAGAAGGGGCATGTAGGGGGTGAGACAAAAACCTTTCTACTCAGAGGGTGGTGAGGGTCCTGAACGCATGGCCTGGGAGGGTGGTAGAGGCAGGTTGCCTCACATCCTTTGAAAAGTACCAGGATGAGCACTTGCCTCGTCAAAACATTCAAGGCTATGGGCCAAGTGCTGGCCAATGGGATTGGTAGACAGGTCAGATGTTTCTGATGTGTTGGTGCAGAGCCGATGGGCTGAAGGGCCTTCTGCACTGTAATTCGCTGTGATTCCAGCTCTTGCCACATCCTTGCCTTGAGTTGTTGAGAGAACAAACCGGACATGTAGAGGATCCAACCCTGAAAACCTGAAGCCCAGCAAAGGTTGTTGATCAAGCTGAGCCTCCAAGATCATACACAGGAACATAGGAATTGGGAGCAGGAGTCGCCAATTCAACCCTTCGAAGCTGCTCCGCCATTCAATCAGATCCTGGCTGATCTGGTCTCAGATCCACCTCCCCACCTGTTACCCATATCCCTTTAACCTGTTCTTTTATCAGAAATATATCTATCTCCCTCTTGAAATTATTGAATGACTCAGACTCCACCGCACTATGGGGCAGCGAGTTCCACAAACTCACCACCCTCTGCGAGCAGTAGTTCCTCCTCATCTCAGTTCTAAATCTACCGCCTCTCAACGTATATCTGTGACCTCTTGTTCCAGATTGCCCCACAAGGAGGAATATTTGGTCTATGTTTACTTTATCAATCCTGTAATGAACTCCAATTGGCTTTATTGGTTGGCCAATTGGAGTATGAGCTCCCTCAATGATAGCTCATTGAGGGGGCCCATATAATCACCTGTGTAGGCTTTGTGAGCCAGTCTTAAGTTGACTGGACTGCTAGCAGCAGCACTGTTTGTAGCTGCTCCTGTAATATCGTTATTGTAAATAAATATTGGTGTGGTGACGGAACTCCTGCCTCCCGTGGATTACTACAAGCCCAAACTGTTTAATCTCTCCTCATATATCAACCTTTTCATCCACGGGATCGATCTGTAAGAAAGGATATTGCTGTGTAAGGTCGCGATAGTCCCGATGACCGTAGGCCGCTTTCCCCTTTGAGGTGGCGATTTAACCTGAGGATCACCACACCTTAGACAGGGAATAAGGCCGAGAAGCCGCGGTCTTCATGAATAACCTCAGCCAGGATGGGAATTGAACCCGAGCTGTTGGCCTTGCTCTATCGTCTGACCTTGCTCTGCATCACGAACCAGCTGTCCAGTCAACTGAGTTAAGCTGATATCCTGCCACATCTAGTCAGGGTCATCGATCACATTAGTACATGCTCCAATAGAGTCTTAAAAGTTTCAGCAAAGCTTATCGAACAGGTTTACCCCCATAAGCCTTTGGCTGTCAAGAACGTGAACTTGCCTAGGTTGACGTCTCTGCAGCAGACTGGAACTGTGACCATTCCCAAAACAGGAACAATCAAGTCACCGTAAGCTTGCAGAGTGTCTGTGGCAGGAGTTAGAGAAAATTGCGGAAAACACCAATGGTAAAGTCCGTCATCAATATAAACGTTTTTGCGCCAATATCAATAAGGAGCATCACTGCAATAATTACTGAGCAATCCTTAAAATAACGCAGTGCTTTACCATCACTGATGTAACACACATGCTGTATTTCACTCCCAGGAATAGATTGCTCCATGTGTTGAACCGATGGAAGTCTTGGTTCGACTGCCTCCACACCTTTGCAAAGTGATTCATTCTTGAGCACCTCCCACCATCGAAACGTGATCCTGAATCAATGGGTCCTCCCACAATTTGAGAACATTTCTGAGGGTCTGTGTCCGGGATGCATGGCCTGTGTTTCCCAGCCTGCTGGGGCCGATTTGTCCCTAAGCCTTGTACTCAAGCTGGCTACGCAAGCTGTGTCTGCCGTTCCTGCGTCTCAGAGTGCATTCCTGTTGTAGGCTCTTCCAGTCAGACATGGATTGAATTTGGACTGCCAAGGCTATGTTTTTTTCTCCAAGGTTAGATCATCATCCTCCCTGTGGAGCCAGTCCCTAATTCATGGAATTGAAGTATTTTCGATCAGTTGGTCGCAAATGAGGTTGTTGTCAAATTTACAATTAGCTGCATCTCTGCCGCCTATTCTTGTGGGTCCCCCATTTCCCTGCCGTGTCTGGCAGAATGTGTATCGATCGATCATCACACTTTTCTTTTTCAAGTAGAGTTGCCCGCTGTGTCATATGTAGGGCGGGCTTTTACGGTCATCCCCACCGTCGGCATCTTCTGCCCCTACTGAAGTTGATCCCTGTCACCGACTGGTGAGCCGTACAGAGCGCCATAGACTCTGGTGGAACTGGAAGATCCCCTGGGGGTGGGGGGGTGATGCGCGATCAACAACTACTGAAACGAGGATGTAGTCCGAATTGGAGGCTTTAATCAACAAGATGTTTCCCCAGCAGCTCGAGTACAGAAAGAAGGCCGGCTGCTGGGAAACACGGGTTCTTATACCCCGCCTCACTGGGCGGAGCTACCTTACGTTCCGACCAATGAAATGCAAACACTTGGGCCAATGAGCAGCGAGCCTTCTCCACCAATGGTAGCTCACACTCCCAGGTACCGTACTACCTCTAGTCATACTACCACAGGGGGTCAATGTGAGTTTGATAGCCCCGGCCATAGATATACCTCTGCGAGCTTCCCAAATGCTCATTGGCTTCAAGCCCCAAGGCAATGGACGCGTATCACCTTCTTACAGGTCACCACTACCTGTGGACAGGCAATACCCATCCTAACCAAGCAGCTCTTGATCCCCGAAATCCATTGATGCCATGGCCCGAGTGGATCTCCCAGCAAAGAAAGAAAAGGCGCTGGAGCCATTACATTTCATTATAGAATCCTCACGGTGCAGAATGAGGCCATTCGGCCCATCGAGTCTGCACCGACCCTCTGAAAGAGCACCCTACTTCGGCCCACTCCCCCAGCCCTATCCCCATCTAACCTTTGGACAGTAAGAGGCAATTTCGGCAGGCCAATCCACCCAACCTGCACATCTTTGGACTGTGGGAGGTAACCGGAGCACCCGGAGGAAACCCACGCAGACACTGGGCAGAACGTGCAGACTCCGCACAGAGGTCGGAACTGAACCCGGGTCCCTGTGAGACAGCAGTGCTGACCTTAGGTTTAAACTATTCTCCCTCTCTCCATCACCCTTGTGTTTTCCGCCTCAGAGCTATGCAGAGATGACACACCATCTGTGACCAGGATTATTACAATACTCATGCAGACAACTTTCTTCCGTTTCTCTAACCTCACCCATCGGCTTGACTCACAGCGCAGTGAGCCGTCAACACTACAATCAACCATCAAACAGCTGAACACGACACATACCAAGATCTTAGTAGTAAAACTTTGATTGTAAATTTTCTTTTAAGGTTAGACATGTTTAAAAAAAGGCTTACATGTTATAGCAAGAGTGAAACTGAACAAGCAGCGACGTACAGATCAGCAAATGCAGTAAACCATGGCCCAGGGGCTGATTTAGCTCATTAGGTTAAAGTAGACCAAGCAGGCCAGCAGCACGGTTCGATTCCCATACCAGCCTCCCCGGACAGGCGCCGGAATGTGGCGACTAGGGGCTTTTCACAGTAACTTCATTGAAGCCTACTCGTGACAATAAGCGATTTTCATTTCAAGCACCAAAAATGTTTGATTGGAGAGAAAACTGAGAGGGAAAAAAAGAACAGAAAAGACTAACGTGACCCCCTGGTGATGTTGGAAGTGAAAAGCAAACATGCATCCTGAAATTTAGATTCACGAAGATGAATGGGAAGAGGTTAAGAAACCATTGTTGCAGGCAGAATAATCCTGTGGTTTCTGTGTGAGGCAGCCAAGTTCGAGCAATCGAGCTTATTATCCATTGTGGTTCCTCGAACTCCCATCGCACCTTTGACACTAACTCTGGAGTTTGCAACATGTAGAATTTCTCACATCGGTTCATGACTGACGGGCCAATACAAAACGTGTTTGGTACACAGAGCGAGCGAGCCCCACATTATGGATTATATACAGATATGAAAACTATATAGATCCCAAATCATTTTGGAATGATATAGCATTTCAGTTTTAAAGAATGCAACACCTAATAATAAGATCGATTGCTCGAACTTGACTGCCTCACACAGAAAAGGTCGAGACTTGTCCGCTCCCCATAACCCCCCCCCCCCTCCGCATTTCACTCACAGCATCTAGCTGGGCAGCACGGTAGCACAAGTGGATAGCACTGTGGCTCCACAGCGCCAGGGTCCCAGGTTCGATTTCCCGCTGGGTCACTGTCTGTGCGGAGTCTGCACATTCTCCCCGTGTCTGCGTGGGTTTCCCCCGGGTGCTCCGGTTTCCTCCCACAGTCCAAAGATATGCAGGTTAGGTGGATTGGCTGTGCTAAATTGTCCTTAGTGTCCAAAAAGGTTAGGAGGGGTTATTGGGTTACAGGGATAGGGTGGAAGTGAGGGCTTAAGTGCAGACTCGATGGGCCGAATGGCCTCCTTCTGCACTGTATGTTCTATGTTTCACCACAGCACCAATATACTTCATCGAGCTATTTCCCCCACACCACTCAAAAAACATTCTTCAATGATTCCAAGAAACATTGATCTGTTTTATGCCGTTTGCCACTTCAATTGAGTTCACCGAATTTGAGCAAATCTTCAACTCACTGAACGGGGAAGGGCAGCACTGTGGAGCAGTCGTTAGCACTGCTGCCTCACGGCGCCAAAGTCCCAGGTTCGATCCTGGCTCTGGGTCACTGTCCGTGTGGAGTTTGCACATTCTCCCCGTGTTTGTGTGGGTTTCGCCCCCGCAACCCAAAGATGTGCAGGGTAGGTGGATTGGCCACGCTAAATTGTCCCCTTAATTGGAAAAATTGAATTGGTTACTCTAAATTTATGAAACAAAACTCAAGGAACGGTGGCACTGTTGCTTCACAGCGCCAGGGACCCGGGTTCGAATCCCGCTTGGGTCACTGTCTGTGCGGAGTCTGCACGTTCTCCCCGTGTGTGCGTGGATTTCCTCCGGGCGCTCCGGTTTCCTCCCACCAGTCCTGAAAGACTGTTAGTTGAATTGGACATTCTGAATTCTCCCTCTGTGTACCTGAACAGGCGCCGGAATGTGGCGACTGGGGGATTTTCACAGTAACTTCATTGCAGTGTTAATGTAAACCGACTTGTGACACTAATTTTTCTAAAAATAAATTTTGAGTACCCAATTCATTTTTTCCAATTAAGGGGCAATTTAGCGTGGCCATATTTTTGAAACTAATAAAGATTATAAAACTACTACCATCCAGAAGGGGGCAGTGTTCACCAACGATGCGCTTCCAGAAGCTTCTAACCGAAGGGAGCATCACAGCTTTATCTTTCAGTGATGGATGACAGGTAAATAGAATCTACCAATTAGTTAAGTTAAACATAATATAAACACGGTCCTTAATCTTCACTGAAGAACACCGATTTATAGCATTTCAATGTACTTGCAAAGTTAATTCCCAGGTCAGTCACAGATTGTTGATTTTTGAATTAGGACGTATAATTGTTTATGAAGTTTTGTTCTCCTGGTCTCTGAATGTTCCATATTGTTTACGGTCAAGAAAGTGGGTGGGAGGGCGGCACGGTGGCCTAGTGGTTAGCACAACCGCCTCACGGCGCTGAGGTCCCAGGTTCGATCCCGGCTCTGGGTCACTGTCCGTGTGGACTTTGCACATTTTACCCCGTGTTTGTGTGGGTTTCGCCCCCCCCACAACCCAAAAATGTGCGGAGTAGGTGGATTGGCCACACTAAATTGCCCCTTAATTGGAAAAAAATAATTGGGTAATCTAAATTTATTTAAAAAAAGAAAGTGGGTGGGCTATTTTCTCATAGATGCCCACCAGTGTTGTTCTGATTACAACAACAACTGTCACTCATATAGCACGGTAGCACAGTAGTTAGCACTGTTGCTTCACAGCTCCAGGGTCTCAGGTTCGATTCCCGGCTTGGGTCACTCTCTGTACGGAGTCTGCACGTTCTCCCCGTGTCTGCGTGTGTTCCCTCCGCAGGCTCCAGTTTCCTCCCACAAGTCCTGAAAGACGTGCTGTTAGGTGGATTGGCCATGCGAAATTGCCCTTACTGTCTAAAAAGGTTAGATGGGGTTATTGGGTTATGGGGATAGGGTGTGTCATAATATACACATCAGTATATAATGGTGCAGAGACACACACTGACTGACACACTGCAAGACCAATCAGCAGCCAATCACCAGTTAGAGCACGCTCACTAAAAAGCCAGAGGGCACTAGTTTTCCCGCTCATTCGGGATGCAGCCTCTGAGACAGACAGAGCCCGCAGCTTGTAGCACAGATCCTCACCATGTGCTAAAAGTTTAGACTAGTCAGGATAGGCATAGGTCTAATCTAACATAGTGTCGACCCACAGTGCACGTATGTTCAACAGTTCTTAGCTTAATAAAATAGTGTTGTACTATTACAAGTGTTGGTAGCCTGTCTATGTTACTGCTAAGGTAAACGCAGTCTCCACAGATCCAGAGTACCCAACACATCAGGGTGGAAGCGAGGGCTTAAGTGGGTCGGTGCAGACTCGATGGGCCAAATGGCCTCCTTCTGCACTGTATGTTCTATGTTCTAAGGTTTGGCAGACTGATTTCTGGGATGGCAGGACTGATGTATGAGAGGAGATTGAGTCTGTTAGGATTATATTCGCTGGAGTTCAGAAGATTGAGGGGGGAATCTCATAGGAGTCTCTAAAGTTCTAACGGGACGGGACAGGGTAGATGCAGGAAGGATGTTCCCGATGGTGGGGGGTGTCCGGAACCAGGGGTCACAGTCTGAGGATACAGGGTCGACCATTTCGGACAGAGATGAGGAGAAATTTCTTCACCCAGAGAATGGTCGGCCTGAGGAATTTGTCACCACAGGAAGTAGTTGAGGCCAAAACATTGTATGTTTCCAAGGAGGTAGATGTAGCTCTTGGGTGAAGGATATGGGGGGAAGTTAGGATAAGGCTACTGAGTTGGATGATCAGCCAAGATCATATTGAATGGTGGAACAGACTCGAAGGGCCAAAGGGTCTCCTCCTGCTCCTATTTTCTATGTTTCAATGCGAAAA
Source organism: Scyliorhinus canicula (assembly GCF_902713615.1). NCBI lineage: Eukaryota > Metazoa > Chordata > Chondrichthyes > Carcharhiniformes > Scyliorhinidae > Scyliorhinus > Scyliorhinus canicula. The sequence continues at coordinate 22,127,389 of NC_052169.1, read as the reverse complement.
CTGTCACATAAGAACATAAGAACATAAGAACTAGGAGCAGGAGTAGGCCATCTGGCCCCTCGAGCCTGCTCCGCCATTCAATTAGATCATGGCTGATCTTTTGTGGACTCAGCACCACTTTCTGGCCTGAACACCATAACCCTTAATCCCTTTATTCTTCAAAAAACTATCTATCTTTACCTTAAAAACATGTAATGAAGGAGCCTCAACTGCTTCACTGGGCAAGGAATTCCATAGATTCACAACCCTTTGGGTGAAGAAGTTCCTCCTAAACTCAGTCCTAAATCTACTTCCCCTTATTTTGAGGCTATGTCCCCTAGTTCTGCTGTCACCCGCCAGTGGAAACAACCTGCCCGCATCTATCCTATCTATTCCCTTCATAATTTTAAATGTTTCTATAAGATCCCCCCTCATCCTTCTAAATTCCAACGAGTACAGTCCCAGTCTACTCAACCTCTCCTCATAATCCAACCCCTTCAGCTCTGGGATTAACCTAGTGAATCTCCTCTGCACACCCTCCAGCGCCAGTACGTCCTTTCTCAAGTAAGGAGACCAAAACTGAACACAATACTCCAGGTGTGGCCGCACTGACACCTTATACAATTGCAACATAACCTCCCTAGTCTTAAACTCCATCCTTCTAGCAATGAAGGACAAAATTCCATTTGCCTTCTTAATCACCTGTTGCACTTGTAAACCAACCTTCTGTGACTCATGCACTAGCACACCCAAGTCTCTCTGCACAGCAGCATGCTCACATACAGGAGACGGTAGGAAAGTGGTTAAAGGTGTGATCAAAGAGTTTTAAGGAGCAGAGAAAAGTGAAGGGATGGACAGTTTTGGCAGGAAATTCTGGACTTTTGGGCCAAGACAGCTGGAGGCCTGGCCATCAATGATGCTGCGGAGGAGGGCAGCGAATGGGCAAGGGGTCTGAGTTGGAAGAACGTTGAGGGAGTTGGAGGAGATTACAGAGAGAGGGGAGGGCAAGACCAAGGAGGAATTTGAATACAAGGTGGGGAACTTTAAAATCAAAACAGCGTCAGACCTGGGAGCCAACGCAGGTCAGTGAGAGAATGGCAAAGGGTAAATGGAATTGTTTGGGAGTTAGGATGGGGGGGGGGGCAGAGTTCTTGTTGAGTTGAAATTTATGGAGGATGGAAGATGAGACCGACCAGCAGAGAATGAGAATAGTCAGGAGCGGAGGTGACAAAGGCACTGGGATGAGGATTCTGTCACAGTGTTAGGCTTCTTCGTGCAGTATAAGCTGCTTCCTTGATGTACGCTTTGACAAAGGAAGCTCCGGACTCGGAGATAGGTTTCACACATTTATTGAACAGTTAATAATTCTCCTACTTGAGTTCGACTCTCCTGCTAATCTTGCTGTAGTAACTCAGTCTAACTTTACCAGCTCTAAGCCACGTGGTGGGTGTGATGCTCCTGATCAACCCTGATGTACTCTCTAGATGTCTGTCTGCGGAAAGAGGCAGAGCATGTGTGCCCTGTCCTTTTATATGGGTTGTGGAAGTGCCCCCTTGTGGTAATGTCGCCTCTGGGTGTCCTGATTACTCATTGGTTGTGTCCTATTGTAATGACCCATTGGCTGTATGTCTGTGTGTCATGTCATCTTTGGTGCTCCCTCTAGTGGTTACTTAGTCGTAGCGTATTTACATTAACCCCTTGTGTATTTACAGTGATGCCTAGCACCACAGATTCCTTCAGCACCTGGGCTGAGCCAGGTTTGGAGATGGGTGATATTATGGAGGTGGAATAGGTGGCCTTGATAATGGAAAGAATTGGCTCCGAAGTTCAGGCCAGCGTTAAACAGTGGCCAGCAAGAAGGCTTGGGAAACGGCTGGATGTGTGTTCCACGGATGAATCGGAAGAAGACATTGGGATGAACATTCCTCCTGAGCAGCAGGTGGGAAGCTCGGAACCGCTTACTCAAACGCTAATGGTGGGCGTGCACCCACAACCACCTCAGCCCAGCGGGAAGTCCCATACGGCTGACGTGACAGGTCTTTACCCTGTTAGCTGTGCCTGCCGATCTTTCTGCTTCATTGTAGAAAATCACGAGATGTGATGCTGCATTAGTGACAAGTGTTACTTCGCAGGCAGTGCATAATGTATCAGCTTTGTGAAGATTTCCACACATGCTCGGTTAGGTTTATAGCTATTTGATGGTGAATAAAGAGAAGATATAGTTCAACATCAGCCAAGCAATTAGAGCGTGTGTGTGCGCGCTTAGATGTATGTGGGAGTCTCTGTGTGCATCTGTCTGTGTATGCGTGTCTGTGTGAGTGTGTGTGTGTGTCTGTCCGTGTCTGTGTGAGTATGTTTGTGTGTGCGTGTGTGTGTGTGTCTGCGCGTGTGAATGTGTCTGTGTGCGTGTGTCTGTGTGAGTGTGTGTGTGTGTGTCTGTCCGTGTCTGTGTGAGTGTGTTTGTGTGTGCGTGTGTGTGTGTCTGCGCGTGTGAATGTGTCTGTGTTCATGTGTCTGTGTGAGTGTGTGTGTGTCTCTGTCCGTGTCTGTGTGAGTGTGTTTGTGTGTGCGTGTGTGTGTGTCTGCGCGTGTGAATGTGTCTGTGTGCATGTGTCTGTGTGAGTGGGTGTGTGTGTGTGTCTGTGTGCGTGTGTCTGTGAGTGTCTATGTGAGGATGTGTGTGTGTCTTTGTATGTCTGTGTGTGTTTCTCTGAGTGCGTGGGTGTGTGTCCATGTGTGTCTGTTGGTGAGTGTGTGTGTGTGTTTGTCTGTGTGTGTGTGTCTGTTGGTAAGTGTGTCTGTATGTGTTTGTCTGTGTGCGGCTGTGCGCCTGTGTGTGTCTGTTGGTGTTTGTGTGTTTATTGGTGAGTGTGTCTTTGTGTGTGGTGTGTGTCTGTGTTTGTGTGTGTGTCTGTGTGTGTCTGTGCGTGCGTGCGAGTGTGTCTGTGACTGCGTGTGACTGTGTATGTCTGTGTGTGCGTGCGAGTGTGTCTGTGTGTGGTGTGTGTGCGTGACTGTGTGTCTGTGTGTGGTGTGTGCGCGTGACTGTGTGTGTCTGTGTGTGCGTGCGAGTGTGTCTGTGTGTGCGGCGAGTGTGTCTGTGTGCGGCGAGTGTGTCTGTGTGTGACTGTGTGTGTCTGTGTGTGCGTGCGAGTGTGTCTGTGTGTGGTGTGTGCGCGTGACTGTGTGTGTCTGTGTGTGCGTGCAAGTGTGTCTGTGTGTGGTGTGTGTGTGTGTGACTGTTTGTGTCTGTGTGTGTGTGCGAGTGTGTCTGTGTGTGGTGTGTGTGTGTGCGTGCGAGTGTGTCTGTGTGTGGTGTGTGTGTGTGACTGTGTGTGTCTGTGTGTGTGTGTGAGTGTGTCTGTGTGTGGTGTGGTGTGTGTGTGACTGTGTGTGTCTGTGTGTGTGTGTGAGTGTGTCTGTGTGTGGTGTGGTGTGTGTGTGACTGTGTGTGTCTGTGTGTGTGTGTGAGTGTGTCTGTGTGTGGTGTGGTGTGTGTGTGACTGTGTGTGTCTGTGTGTGTGTGTGAGTGTGTCTGTGTGTGGTGTGGTGTGTGTGTGACTGTGTGTGTCTGTGTGTGTGTGCGAGTGTGTCTGTGTGTGGTGTGTGTGTGCGTGCGAGTGTGTCTGTGTGTGGTGTGTGTGTGTGACTGTGTGTGTCTGTGTGTGTGTGCGAGTGTGTCTGTGTGTGGTGTGTGTGTGTGCGTGCGAGTGTGTCTGTGTGTGGTGTGTGTGTGTGTCTGTGTGTGTGCGAGTGTGTCTGTGTGGTGTGTGTGTGTGACTGTGTGTGTCTGTGTGTGTGTGCGAGTGTGTCTGTGTGTGGTGTGTGTCTGTGTGTGTGTGACTGTGTGTGTCTGTGTGTGTGTGTGTGTGTGTGACTGTGTGTGTCTGTGTGTGTGTGCGAGTGTGTCTGTGTGTGGTGTGTGTCTGTGTGTGTGTGTCTGTGTGTGTGTGTGTGTGTGTGACTGTGTGTGTCTGTGTGTGTGTGCGAGTGTGTCTGTGTGTGGTGTGTGGTGTGTGTGCGTGCGAGTGTGTCTGCGTGTGGTGTGTGTGTGTGTGTGACCGTGTGCGTATAGAGTGAAGCCCTAACTCCTGCAAGGATTGTCCAACATCTTCTACCTCGTGATATTTCTGTAACTGGAAGGAGCCAATAACACAGAGAAGGTTGCTAAGCTTGTGTTTTGAGGTAGCGGCGAACCAGAAACAGAAACTGAAAAGGGAAACGGAAACCGGAAACCGTTTCTGAGGAAGCAACAACCGAAACTGAGAGATTTGGTCGACTAAAGCCTCTGGGCTATAAAAACCACCCAAGCTGGGAATCCTGTCTCTGCAGCCGCCACGATGAGTTCCCGACGGTCCCACACCGTGGGGAATTCGGCCGGTCGGGGACGGAGCATTGGGGGGTCGGGCCTCAGCCAACGTACGGAGGCCGTGGATACAGCGTGCGCCGCACACGCAGAGTACGCGGCTTTTCAGGGGGCGGAGCATTGGGAAAGCGGAGCCGCCCCCGATTTCAGCATCATCAGGGATTCTCCGCCCCATCGCCAAACACGATTTCACCATCGGGGACCGGAGAATCCAGCCCCAGATTCTAAATCTGAGAACAAGTTGCTTAGGCTGTTGCTGATATTTATAGCTTTTTTTTTTCTTTTATAAATTTAGAGTACCCAATTCATTTTTCCAATTAAGGGGCAATTTAGCGTGGCCAATCACCCTACACATCTCTGGGTTGTGGAGCGAAACCCACGCAGACACGGGGAGAACATGCAAACTCCACACGGACCGTGACCCAGAGCCGGGATCGAACCTGGGACCTCGGCGCCGTGAGGCAGCAGGGCTAACCCACTGCGCCACCGTGCTGCCTCCTGGTATTTATAGCTAACATGGTGGATCTATGTCATCTAGACTGAGTTCAGAGGCTCTGCAGATCTGTACCATTTGTGAAGGAAACAGATGAATAAATAGGTACAATTAATATGCATTAAAGATATTATACTTTAGATTCGAGAAAGTGGACACGTATTCAAGTATGACCATTTTTAAATTAGGGTTAGGGTTAGGGTTAGGGTTAGAGTTAGGCCTATCGCGCATATATGGCCAGCACTTGCTGACAACTTTGGTGTTAAATAGCCCTCCTCTGAGCTGTGCATGAAATGGCACCCACCCCTTTCCAGTTCTCCTCACATGAAGGAAAGATAAGGAAATGATAAGAAAAAGTTCGAAAGTTATTACCAAAGGAACTGTAAAACCTTTATGATGCTATTGTCTCTCCTTATCTATTGAGGAGACATTCTTGAAACTTACCTCAGCAAGTTAGAAAAACAGACATTAAAAAGTCTATTCCTCTATTAAAAGTTTTAAATCACTTGTTTAAAAAAAATAGAAACAATTGGTGGTAAACAGGAAAGATATTGAAGACATATTTAAGAACATGATGATCATACATAGGCTCACAGCGTGGATAATGAAACAATTTTAACAATTAGATCATAGTGAACAATGAGGACGCATCTAAGCGACGTTAATCAAAGAGGCAACAGCCATTGCTGCTACGGAATGATGTAATCTGATTTAGAAGGGTATAACTGTTCCAGCTTTCTTTCAGAAAATCATACAAGCCCTACAGTACAGAAGGAGGCCATTCGGCCTATTGAGTCTTCACCAGCCCTCCAAAAGATGACTCTACCTAGTCCCACTCCCCCACCCTATCCCCATACCCTAACCCGGACATCTTTGGACACTAAGGGCAGTATGGCATGGCAAATCCACCTAACCCGCACATCTTTGGACACCAAGGGGCAGTTTAGCATGGCCAATCCATCATCCTGCACATCTTTGGGCTGTGGGAGGAAACCGGAGCACCCGGAGGAAACCCACGCACACACGGGGAGAACGTGCAGACTCCACACAGACAGTCACCCAAGGCCAGAATCGAACCCGGGTCCCTGGTGCTCTGAGGTAGAATGCTCCTTCGGAAAGTAAGTGCAGACTCGATGGGCCAAATAGCCTCTGTAGCCATCTAAGATGGCCACCTGCAAAGGGCCATGGGAATTATGGCCAACCCAGGACTCAGACAGATACACAGCCAATGTGCATCGAAAACACAGGTAATGTCATGTGAGAGTACCTTTAAGAAATGGGTGGTTAAGGAATGTACCTTTAAGAAATGGAGCTGCTCATGTTACTGGAGTGATGTCAGAGTGTGGGTGGAGCTGAGCTCTACTTCTGCTTTTTAGTTTCAGTTTGAGGAAAAGCTCAGGTGTGTCTGTGAGCTGTTTTTCAGTGAGCTGCATCTGACGTCTGCCATCCAAAGACTATCTGAATCATTTGGTGAACCCAGAATTGTAAAAGGTCTCAGTATTGAATGTAAACCCTAATGTGCTTCTGTTTGGAGGTTTGTTAAGTCTTATGGATGTTAAAAGAACAGCATGCAGATTACTTAGTGTTGTAATCTTTGAGGGGTGTATTTGAATTAATGGTTGCTAAGATATCCACTATTTGTTTTAAAAAGGGTAACTTGAGTTCATAGAATAAACATTGTTTTGTGTTTAAAAATCAATTTCTGCTGTACCACACCTGTAGAGTGGGCCGTGTGCTCCCCATACCACAATCTATTAAAAGTTGTGGGTCAGGTGAATTCCATGAAACACTTTGGGGTTCTCTGGCCCATAACAGTAACCAGACCTGACCGAAACCCCGGCTCGTTTACATTTTAATGGTCCATTTTCCCAGAACAATAGAACTCCAATCAAGCAACCGGTACAGCCACAGACTGATCGGCTCCACTCCCCTCGCTCAGAGAGCCCAACTGCCAAGGTCAATGACCGCTAATGACCCGCCCAGCCGCCAAGGCACCCACACCTTTATTGGTCGAAATCGAAGACAGTGATCAGAGCCCTGTCGAACGATTGGGTCTCAGGTTAAGGACCGCCCCAAAGAGCGTGAAATCCCTGGGGGATAAAAGAAGACACAGCCATGTGTTCGGTCTTTCTTGGATCCGGCCTGTGCCACCCAATTGCAGCAGGAACAGCTAGTTAAGTTCAAGACCAAACGATCGCTACCTGATGGATGAGCCCAGCAGAGACAGACCCACTTTCTTCGAACCAGTCAAGTGAAATCCAGATAAAGGCCTTATCCATTTGCACAGTGCCGGTCACCCTGAAGTTAAGTATAGGTTATTGTGGTTGATAGGTGTTGTTTAACTCGTAGAAGATATTGTGTTTGCATGTTGAGATAACTCTTGTGTATGTAAATAAACCATCTTTTGAACTAACTAACTGGTTGTGTGGTCATTTGATCGATATAAGGGAAAGGCTTGCGGTACGGCGAGATAAATAAATAGAGCAACACCTCCTTCTGCACGGTAGGGATTTTACAGGCTCTTCTATGGACTGTGTATGTGCTATTTGTGGTGAAGACTATGTCCTTGGAACTTGGTTGTGCTGCTGTTGGCTGGGGATCAGACTGCATCCCAGAAGAGGTGAAATTCGTTGTAAGGAAGATAGAGTTTTGAAGGATATTGTGACTTTTTAATGAGCTATATGCTGTGTGGATTGCCGAGCCATTTCGTAAGATCTGTCATTGTTGTAATGTGTAATTTATATGTTTCCTTAGAAACTGGGAGGATCAGGTTTCCAGTTTCTGTTTCCACTTCGGGGTGTTTCTCGTTGGGTTCTCTCTCTAATTGGCTCAGTTTATGGGGGTTAATATGGTCGTCTTCCTTAATTCTAATTACGTTTGCTCAAGAGTCGCCAGGTATCTCTCGATACCGCCACAAGGTTCAAACCCGAATACTGATCAAAGACTCGATACACCAGTTAGTAAGTTCGAAATCAATGCTCATTTATTTACACACACAGTCAAATATACTCATGCACAAAACTCTACCAACTAAACTATCACTACTACTAAAGCCTATACTTAGCTTCGGGCGCCCACTCAGTCAGAGGAACAATGGCCGCTGTCTGGTTCTGAGGCTGCTGGGGTTGAGCTGGTACGGAATAGCAGATAAGAGCGTCTGTCTCGTGGCGTGTGTTGACTTTGGACTTACTTGTTCTGGTGCAGCTGCTGGGCAGGTCTCTCCTCGCTGAGAGCAAAGGCCAAGAGAGCGAGTCTCTCTTGGGGAATCCTTCTTATACTCAAAGGGGGCTTCGCGCACTGTTGGGCGGGCCTTGAACTTGGCTCTAATTAATTGGGCCGTTTCTTTTTTTATTTTTTTTATTTAGATTACCCAATTATTTTTTCCAATTAAGGGGCAATTTAGCGTGGCCAATCCACCTACTCCGCACATTTTTGGGTTGTGGGGGCGAAACCCACGCAGACACGGGGAGAATGTACAAACTCCACACGGACAGTGACCCAGAGCCGGGATCGAACCTGGGACCTCAGCGCCGTGAGGCGGTTGTGCTAACCACTAGGCCACCGTGCTGCCCGGATTGGCCGTTTCTTGATCGTTCCTATCGATTTCCTCCAATAAAGGGGTGGCTGCCCTGATCGCTGGGCGGGCCCTAGGTGGCCGTTGGCCGGCTTTGTTCTAGTCTCCTCTGGCGCCGGGGTGTCTGCCTTGGTATTGTTTATTTAAATGTTACCCTTTTGTCCCCGGGATGGCCCATTAGTATGGTAATGGCTTTGCAGTATCGGTCTTGTCTGGGAGCTGCAAATTCCAATCAACAGACAAACCTTGCACCTGCTTGCTTTCTCAGCATTGCCCATTTTCCCTGCATTCTTTGCAAAGTGTCCATTTTGTAATCGGGACGTGGCCATCCCAGGTGGCTACAGGGTCTGTCTCAAACCACACAAGGTTGGCAACCATAGGTTGCATGATAAATATTTCTGCCTTGTTTGATATCAATTGACCGCAAAGTGTCTGTGAATTCATGTTTAACTGATGGTGATTATTTTTTTTATTTATTCATTCATGGGATGTGGGCGTCTCTGGCTGGGCCAAAATCTATTGTCCATCCCTAATTGCCCTTGAATGGAGTGGCTTTCTAGGCCATTTCAGAGGGCATTTGAAGAGTCAACCACACTGTTGTGGGTCTGGAGTCACATGTAGGCCAGACCGGGTAAGGACGGCAGATTTCCTTCCTTAAAGGACATCAGTGAACCAGATGAGCTTTTAACGCCAGTTGACAATTGTTTCATAGACTTATAATTCCAGATTTTTTTTATTGAACTCAAATTTCACTGTCTGCTGTGGTGGGATTTGAAGCCAGGTCCCCAGAGATTTACCCTGCGTCTCTGGATTATCAGTCCAACAAGGTTGGAAGGTAGCGGTGATTAGCCACAATAGTATTTAATATTTGATTTGTTTGATTCTTGCATAGTAAAGATTGTTCAATTTAAACTATGGAATCATGCCCTATTATGCATTTTCTGCTCTATTATGTGTTTTCTTTCCCTTTTATATATTTTCTTTAATTTTATTTTCATGTCCTTAATAATCTGTTGAGCTGCTCGCAGAAAAATCATTGTGGTTTCATTCTTTGAGTAAATAACTGCAGTTGCAGATTTCTCTTCTTTTTACTGTGTCCCTTTTTTAGCCCTGTCATAATATACATCCATATATATAATGGAGTGCAGACAGGCAGTGATTGGCACACAGGATGACCAGTAAGCACACAGAACACAGCAGCCAATCACCAGACAGGACACGGCCACTATAAAGCCAGAGGGCACCCGGTTTCCCGCTCTCTCGGGACCCAGCCTCTGAGTCAGTCAGAGCTCGTGAGCATAGCCAGTGCAAACACCATGTGGTAGTCAGTAAGTCTGGTCAGGCTGGTATTAGGTCTCCAGTCAAGTCAGCATAGTGTCAACCCACAGTTGAACATGGATAATAGTTTAGATGTTAAATAAAATCGTGTTGCATCTCACCAAGTGTTGGAGGTCTCTCTCTCACTACACTGCATCAAGTGCAGTCCACATAGACCCAGCCAGCCCAACACATCATGGTACCAGGTAGTGATGCTGAAAATTGATGGACCTACCTTGAGTGAATCAGCATTGACCAACAAACAGCCATCCGGTGACATGGAAAACGTCCGCCCTCCTCCTCAGCTCCCCCGGCAACCTCGGCGCAAATTGGAAAATCTTCAAACAGAAGTTCCAACTCTATCGCAAAGCCACCGACCTCGAGGCCGCATCGGACACCAGGAAGATCGTACTATTCCTCGCCACAGCCATCCACATCTACAACTCCCTCACATTCGCTGAAGGCGAAGACAAGACGGAATTTAAAACAGCCCTGCTGAAGTTCGGCAGCCACTGCGACATTGAGGTGAATGAGAACTTTGAACGGTACGTTTTCCAGCAGAGGCTTCAGGGTAAGGATGAACCTTTTCAGTCCTTTTTAACCCATCTCCGCATCCTCGCGCAGTCATGTAACTATGGCTCCACAACTGATTCCATGATCCGGGATCAGATCGTTTTTGGGGTCCACTCCGATTCCCTTCGCCAGCAGATCCTGAAAGTCAAGCAGCTCACCCTCACCCTTGCCATCGAAACGTGCGTCCTCCACGAGCATGCTAACAATCGGTACTCCCACATCAGGGCGGCAGAAACGGCAAAGCTAGCCTCCCACGAGGCACAACGGGTGCAGGCCATCGCACAAATGCAGGGTCTAAGTATCGACGAGAGTGGCCATTTCGCGCGCTTTTCCTGGGCTCCTGCGCATGCGTGCCACAACCGAGGGGTCAGCGAGACCGACGACCAGCCTGCGCAGGTGCGTACGTTGTTCGACCGCACTGCGCATGCGCGTTGGTGCACGGAACGCGCTGACGTTGGCGTCATGACGTGTCCGAATTGTGGCTCCGCCCATTTAAAGCATCAATGTCTGGAAAAATCACAACGGTGTCTCCAGTGTGGCAAGCTTGGCCACTACGCAGCCCTTTGCAGATCTGCTCCACTGCCCAGCATCCAGCGATCCCAGCCACGGCTCAGAAGCATCCGTTCAATACAGCAGGGCCGTGCCAGACTCCGACTCCGACTGCCCAACAGATCCTGATACTGAATGCCTTAAATCCCCATACCGTGTGGGCATCATTATGAAGCATGCGCTGCCTTTCTCCAAGATAGCGAAGCACCTCCCAATCCTGAGCATGGATCCTGACAATGAGTGGTGTGCTGTCCTCACAGTTAACAAGGCTCGCATCCGGTTCAAACTGGACACCGGCGCATCGGCGAACCTTATCTCGAAACCCGATCTCGACACCATCCGCGTCAGACCAAGTATTCTTCCACCGGCCTGCCAGCTCCTTGACTACAATGGCAATGCCATAGCTGCCAGTGGCTCATGCCAACTCGGAGTTTCCAATAGGTCATTTAAAGCGATGCTGCGATTTGAGATTGTAGGACCTGACAGAGCATCCCTGCTCGGTGCTCGGGTCTGACAGACCATCCCTGCTCAGTGCTCGGGCCTGACAGACCATCCCTGCTCAGTGCTCGGGCCTGACAGACCATCCCTGCTCAGGCCTGACAGACCATCCCTGCTCAGTGCTCGGGCCTGACAGACCATCCCTGCTCAGTGCTCGGGCCTGACAGACCATCCCTGCTCGGGCCTGACAGAGCTTCCCTGCTCGGTGCTCGGGCCTGACAGACCATCCCTGCTCGGTCCTCGGGCCTGACAGAGCTTCCCTGCTCGGGCCTGACAGAGCTTCCCTGCTCGGTGCTCGGGCCTGACAGACCATCCCTGCTCGGTGCTCGGGCCTGACAGACCATCCCTGCTCGGGCCTGACAGAGCTTCCCTGCTCGGTGCTCGGGCCTGACACAGCATCCCTGCTCGGTGCTCGGGCCTGACAGACCATCTCTGCTCGGTGCTCGGGCCTGACAGAGCTTCCCTGCCCGGGCCTGACAGACCATCCCTGCTCGGTGCTCGGGCCTGACAGACCATCCCTGCTCGGTGCTCGGGCCTGACAGACCATCCCTGCTCGTTGCTCGGGCCTGACAGACCATCCCTGCTCGGTGCTCGGGCCTGACAGACCATCCCTGCTCGGTGCTCGGGCCTGACAGAGCTTCCCTGCTCGTGCTCGGCCTGACACAGCTTCCCTGCTCGGTGCCGGCCTGACACAGCATCCTGCTCGGTGCTCGGGCCTGACAGACCATCTCTGCTCGGTGCTCGGGCCTGACAGAGCTTCCCTGCCCGGGCCTGACAGACCATCCCTGCTCGGTGCTCGGGCCTGACAGACCATCCCTGCTCGGTGCTCGGGCCTGACAGACCATCCCTGCTCGTTGCTCGGGCCTGACAGACCATCCCTGCTCGGTGCTCGGGCCTGACAGACCATCCCTGCTCGGTGCTCGGGCCTGACAGAGCTTCCCTGCTCGGTGCTCGGGCCTGACACAGCATCCCTGCTCGGTGCTCGGGCCTGACAGACCATCCCTGCTCGGTGCTCGGGCCTGACAGACCATCCCTGCTCGGTGCTCGGGCCTGCAAACTCCTGAACCTGGTTCAGCGAGTCCATACCATGTCATCCTCACAGACGACGGCCTCACCTGATGAAAACTTCCAGGCTCAAATTGATGACATCATAGCGCAGTACCATAGCGTGTTTGACAGAATGGGCACGCTCCCATACCAATACAAAATCCTGCTCAAACCAAACGCCACCCCTGTGGTTCACGCACCCCTCAAGGGCCGCCTCAAGCAGCAGTTACAGGACCTCCAGGACCAGAGCATCATGTCAAAGGTCACAGAACCCACGGACTGGGCCAGCTCCATTGTCTGCGTCAAGAAGCCGTCAGAGGAGCTTCGAATCCGCATCGACCCCAAGGATCTAAACCGCAACATCATGAGGGAACATTACCCGATACCAAAACGTGAAGAGTTGACCAGTGAGATGGCTCATGCCAAATTCTTTACAAAGCTGGACGCCTCCAAGGGGTTCTGGCAAATACAGCTGGACGCATCCAGTCGCAAGCTGTGCACTTTCAATACCCTGTTCGGTCGCTACTGCTACAACCGGATGCCTTTTGGCATCATCTCTGCCTCAGAGATATTTCACCGCATAATGGAACAGATAATGGAGGACATCGAGGGGGTGCGAGTGTACATAGACAATGTCATAATCTGGTCCACAACTCCTCAAGAACACATTGATCGCCTCAAGCGGGTATTCCACAGAATCTACGAGCATGGCCTCCGACACAACAGGGCCAAATGCTCATTCGGCCAATCAGAAATCAAATTCCTTGGCGACCACATCTCGCAGCAAGGTGTGCGGCCAGATGCTGACAAGGTCTCGACGATCAACGCCATGAAGACCCCAGAGGACAAGAAGGCGGTCCTCCACTTTCCAGGGATGGTCAACTTTCCTTGGGAAGTTTATTCCCAACATGGCGTCCCACACCACAGCCCTCCGCCATCTCGTCAAAAAGTCGACGGAATTCCAGAGGCTGCCCGCTCATGAGAAAGAATGGCGTGAGCTGAGGGCAAAACTCACCAAAGCTCCGGTGCTGGCGTTTTTCGACCCTGCCAAGGAAACAAAAATATCCACTGATGCGAGCCAGGACGGTATTGGGGCTGTGCTCCTCCAACAGGATGACTTCCCCTCCTGGGCTCCAGTTGCGTATACCTCCAGAGCCATGACGCCCACTGAGCAACGGTACGCTCAGATTGAGAAGGAATGCCTGGGCCTCCTAACGGGAATCGACAAGTTCCACGACTATGCGTATGGCGTCCCTAAATTCATGGTTGAGACGGACCACAGGCCATTGGTCCACATCATCCAGAAGGACTTAAATGACATGACGCCCCGGTTACAACAAATCATTCTCAAACTACGCCGCTATGACTTTGAACTTGTCTACGTGCCAGGCAAAGAGCTCATTGTTGCAGATCCCCTTTCCAGGTCTATCACCACACCGTGTGAGCAAACTGACATTGTATGTCAAATCGACGTGCGAGTGCAACTCTGCGCCGCCAACCTTCAGGCCTCTGATGAGAAGGTCATCCAAATTCGTGAGGAAACGGCCAAGTATCCTCTGCTCCAGCGGGTGATGCAGCACCTCACGAATGGCTGGCAGAAGGGACAGTGTCCCCAGTTTTACAACGTCAAGGACGACCTGACGGTGGTAGCCGGCATCCTCATGAAGCTCGATAGAATCGTGATTCCGCAGAGCAAGTGACCTATGGTGCTCTACCAAATCCACGAGGGTCACCTGGGGGTCGAGAAATGTCGACGCAGAGCTCGGGAGGCAGTCTCCTGGCCGGGACGTTGCCAACACGGTCCTCGACTGCCTTACATGTCAGAAATTTCAGCCAGCTCAACCTAAAGAAACTCTGCAGCAACATGAGATAGTGACCTCCCCCTGGTCCAAAGTCGGTGTCGACCTTTACCACACCAAGGGGCGTGACTATGTCCTCCTGGGCGACTACTTTTCCAATTACCCCGAAGTGGTCAGACTGTCAGACCTCACATCGACGGCGGTGATTAAGGCATGCAAAGAAACGTTTGCCAGGCATGGGATACCGCTCACGGTGATGAGTGACAACGGCCCCTGTTTTTACAGCCAGGAGTGGTCTGATTTTGCCCGGCTATACAACTTTCGTCACGTCACATCCAGCCCCCACTACCTGCAGTCAAACGGGAAGGCCGGAAAAGGGGTCCATATCGTCAAGAGGTTGCTATGCAAAGCTGCAGACTCAGGCTCCGACATCAACCCGGCACTGTTGGCATACAGGGCGACCCCGCTGTCCACTGGGTTGTCTCCAGCGCAGCTGCTCATGAACCGCACTCTGCGAACCACAGTTCCAGCCATCCACATTCCAGACCTCGACCACCTCACGGTCATACAGAAGATGCAGCAGTCTCGGGCCCAACAGAAATCAGCCTACGATGCTCATACCAAGGATCTCCCTGAGCTGGTCCCAGCTGATCGTGTTCGTGTCCAGCTGCCTGACGGCGGCTGGTCCGCCACAGCTGTGGTGGTCAAGCAAGTGGCCTCGAGATCGTTCCCTGTCCGCATGGCTGATGGCTCCTTCCTACGACGCAACAGACGGGCGCTGCGCAGAGTTGCACGCCCGCCATCCAACCGTGATGTCCCACCTCACACACTGCTTCCTCCGGACGTACCCTGCCACGGGGCCACCGATCTAGCAGCAATCAACCCCTGCGACCACCGCATTGGCGTCAGTCCCGCCCATCCAAGTGCAGGCGGCCCCTGATCCACCCTTGAGGCGGTCAACCAGAATTCGTCGCCCGCCACAGAGACTAAACTTATAGACTGAACGTTTGCACAATTTTGTTACCTCATCATTTTGACCTCTGCAAATATCGTATTTACCATTTCATCTGCTCTATATCTGCACTAGCGGCACCTTTCTATGTATATAAGTTCATTCCAGCACATTCTGTATATAGTCACGCACAGATACACATCCACCTTAATATTTAGTCTCTGAACACAAACAAAATTTTTTTAAAAAGGGGAGATGTCATAATATACATCTATGTATATAATGGAGTGCAGACAGGCGGTGATTGGCATACAGGATGACCAGTAAGTACACAGAACACAGCAGCCAATCACCAGACAGGACACGACCACTATAAAGCCAGAGGGCACCAGTATCCCGCTCCCTCGGGACCCAGCCTCTGAGACAGTCAGAGCTCGTGAGCTAGTCAGTGCAAAAACTATGTGGTAGTCAGTTAGTCTGGTCAGGCTAGCATCAGGGGCGCAATTCTCCGACCCCCACGCCGGGTGGGAGAATCGCGAGAGTGCTGGCCGATTCCCGCCACGCCGCCCTGGCATCGGCACGCGATTCTCCCACTCCCCCCCAAAACGGCGTGCCGGGTTTTACAACAGGCCGCTCGGAGAATCGCCACTCGCCGTTTCTAACGGTCGAGCGCCGATTCTCCGGCCCGGATGGGCCGAGCGGCCTGCCCAATCCGACGGGTTCACGCCGGCGCCAACCACACCTGGTTGCTGCCGGCGAGAACAGCGCGCGAGCGCTGCGTGTGCGGCCTGTGGTGGGGGGAGGGAGGATCGAGCACCAGGGGGGCGCTCAGTAGGGGTCTGGCCCGCGATCGGTGCCCACCGATCGCCGGGCCGGCGTCTCTAAAAGACGCACTCAATTTCCTCCGCCGCCCCGCAAGATCAATCCTCCATGTCTTGCGGGGCGCCCGCAGGGAGGACGGCAACCGGGCATGCGCGGGTTGGCGCCGGCCAACCTGCGCATGCGCGGGTGACGTCATTTAAGCGCTGCCGGCCGCGTCATTTACGTAGCGCCGCTTTGACGCGGGCGCCAAGACCCGGCTCGCGAAATTGACGCGGCGCCGCTCCTAGCCCCCTGGAGGTGGAAGAATAGGGGGCGAGGAGCGGCCTCCGATTCCGGAGTGAAACACTCCGGTTTTCACTCCGGCGTCAGCACTTTGTCTCCCGTTGGGAGAATTTCACCCCAGGTCTCAATTCAAGTCAGCATAGTGTCAACCCACAGTTGAACATGTAAGATAGTTTAGATGTTAAATAAAATCGTGTTGCATCTCATCAAGTGTTGGAGGTCTGTCTCTCGCTGCACTGCATCAAACCCAGTCCACATCGACCCAGCCACCCCAACACATCAAGCCCGCCCAAAGGTTTTGGTGTCTCACATTCAGTTCCTGTTCCTGTTCCCAGTCAGGTTCTGCCTCAGCGCACAAACATTTGCCGACCATGGATTCCATGACAAATTACGCCTTGCTTGAGTTCAATCCATTTCCCTCCGCCTTGTTGCCTCCTTCCAGGTGCAGGAATGTCACGGGACTGAAAAAAAAAATCGCACAGTCCTTGGGGGGGGGGGGGGGCAGAACACGTTTCAAGTTGAGTGTTCTATTCTAGTTCAAACCAAAGGGCAATTGTTGTACAATGTCCAGACTTGCCAGCAGGGTGCAGACTGAAGGGCAGGAAGGCCCACGGGGACTTTTGCCATATCCCTCCTTGGCAACACTGAAGTAAAAGAGAGTGAGTGTGATTTCACCAGAAACAGATTAATGTCAACCTGGATGATAAGATCACACTGGAAGATAGCTGTCGAGTGGTTTTTATGGCCTTATCAATGTGGGTTGTGTAATTACTATTTGTCTAGCAAACGAACTGTAATAACATTTCCATTTATATCCACAGGACCAGACATAACCTGATGTGGCTTTTATGTTCTAAGCTTCTTTGTGTGGCTTTATGCTTCACTGCGTTCGTTTTACCCGGTTTTAGATTGTAAGTTTGAATTAATAAATGTACTTGCAAT
This sequence comes from Scyliorhinus canicula, assembly GCF_902713615.1. Classification (NCBI taxonomy): domain Eukaryota; kingdom Metazoa; phylum Chordata; class Chondrichthyes; order Carcharhiniformes; family Scyliorhinidae; genus Scyliorhinus; species Scyliorhinus canicula. The sequence goes on along the minus strand of NC_052169.1, from coordinate 22,110,196 downwards.
TACGCATCTTAACTCCTGTATCAACATCAGAAAAATAGCCCTTGCTTCAGTAACAGCTGCTGCATCAGACATCCCCATTTTAGCAGCACATTGTGGGTTTGCGTCTCTACTGGAGTGAGGCATTGCATGTGTGCCCAGTTAGTTGGACCTCTTCATGCCCGCTTAGACTTGTCAACATTTTCCCACAAAGGGCGAGCCCACAAAGGTGCTTCGAGGGAAATGGGGCGTCTGAGACCTTGGTGAGCAGCAGAATAAACAGGGCATCTTCTTCACCAAGCGGAGCTGAGAATTGGGAAATAAACAGAAGGGGCACTGAGAAGGAAACAGGACGAACTGGAGTGGGTGAATTCCATGTCAAGTCAGGCACCGAAGGAGAAGTAAGGAGAGGGAAAGAGGGATTGAATTAAAGGAGGGGAAAATGAGACTTTAAGGAAAGGCAAGAGAAAAACTTAAAACGCAAATTAAAGATCTGCATCGATTTTCTAAAAAAATCCAATTACGGGGACAATTTAGCGTGGCCAATCCACCTACCCTGCACATCTTGGGGCGGCAGGGTAGCATGGTGGTTAGCATAAATGCTTCACATCTCCAGGGTCCCAGGTTCAATTCCCAGCTGGGTCACTGTCTGTGTGGAGTCTGCACGTCCTCCCCCTGTGTGCGTGGGTTTCCTCCGGGTGCTCCGGTTTCCTCCCACAGTCCAAAGATGTGCGGGTTAGGTGGATTGGCCATGCTAAATTGCCCGTAGTGTCCTAATAAAAGTAAGGTTAAGGGGGGGTTGTTGGGTTACGGGTATAGGGTGGATACGTGGGTTTGAGTAGGGTGATCATGGCTCGGCACAACATTGAGGGCCGAAGGGCCTGTTCTGTGCTGTACTGTTCTATGTTCTATCTTTGGATTGTGGGACCCACGCAGCCACGGGGATAATGTGAAAACTCCACACGGACAGTGACCCGTGGCCAGGATCGAACCCGGCTCCTCGGCGCCGTGAGGGAGCCGTGCTAACCACTGTGCCACCATGTCGCCCACGATTACCAACTTTAAGGAATGAGTTTCCACATTTGCAAACGGTGGCTTTAACAATACTAATTGAATGTGTTGTTGGGATGACGTTACCTTTTTAGCACAATTTGGGCCATTGAGTTAAATCAACTCAAACACATGTACTTTAGGACTGTCACAGGCATCAGATCAAAGAGGCTTTAACCCATTATTTTTGAACTGGAATAGTGGTTAGCACTGTTACCTCATAGCGCCAGGGTACCAGGTTCAATTCCCATCTTGCGTCACTGTCTGTGCGGAGTCTGCACGTTCTCCCCGTGTCTGCGTGGGTTTCCTCCGGGTGCTCCGGTTTCCTCCCACAAGTCCCGAAAGACGTGCTTGTTGGGTGAATTGGACACTTTGAGTTCTCCCTCTGTGTACCCGAAGAGGCGCCGGAATGTGGCGACTGGGGGATTTTCACAGTAACTTCATTGCAGTGTTAATGTAAGCCTACTGTGACACTAATAAAGATTATTATTATTTACAGATGAAAGGGCAACTGTGCCACTCAATCTCCCAAATGTGGCCAACTTAATGTATTTTAACTCAACTTTCAGTGAGAATCTCTTTTGCAATAGAGCTTATAAATTGTTCATTAATAAAGCACCTTTCCTTTTCAATATTAACCAGTTGACCAATACAGAGGAAATTTACATCTGACCACAAATAAATCCACCCGTGGTAAATCTTTCATCGGTCCAAAAGTATGGAGTGTTAATAGTCCCTCAACTACGGGCCTGTATCCGTTTTCTCAATCCTCAAGTGGGTTTAAGTCCCACTTGAGCACAGGATCCAAGCTAACACTGCCGTGAAGTAACGTGGGAATCCTGCATTGTTGGACGTGCTATAGTTTGGGCCAGATGTTAATCCAAGGCCCTGTCTGTCCCGTCGGGTGAATATTAAAGATTTCACGGCACTATTTAAATATGATCAGGGGAGTTTACTCTGCTGTGCTGCCCAATATTTATCCCTCAGCCAACATAAAAAATAATGGATTACCTCTGATCATTGTGAGTATTGTGGACCTGGCTGTTCACAAGTTGACTTCTCCATTCGCTTTATTCCAGTGAAGGTGCTCTATCTGTCGATGTTCTTTCTTCTGAAATGGACATGAAAAAATTTGCAACGGCCTATTGCATGAAACATCGTGGCACGGTGGCTAGCACTGCTGCCTCACAGCACTAGGGACCCGGGTTCAATTCTGACCTGTGCGGAGTTTGCACTTTCTGCCGCCGTGCGTGCGTGGCTTTCCTCCGGGTGCTCCGGTTTCCTCCCACAGTCCAACGATGTGCAGGGTGGGTGGATTGGCCATGATAAATTATGTTGCAGCTGTATAGGGTGCTGGAGTACTGGGTACAGTTTTGGTCTCCTTACTTGAGAACTTGTGCTGACACTAGAGGGGGCGCAGAGGAGATTCACGAGGTTGATTCCGGAGTTGAAATGATTGGTTTATGAGGGGAGGGGAGACTAAGTAGACTGGGACTATCCTCATTGGAATTTTGAAGAATGCGGGGGGGGATCTTATAGAAACATATAAAATAATGAAGGGAATAGATAAGATAGAAGCAGGGAGGTTGTTTCCACTGACGGGTGAAACTAGAACTAGGGGGCATAGCCCCAAAGTAAGGAGGAGCAGATTTAAGACTGAGTTGAGGAGGAATTTTCTCAGCAGAGGGTTGTAAATCTGTGGAATTCCTTGCCCAGTGAAGCAGTTGAGGCTCCTTCGTTAAATGTTTCGAAGGCAACGATAGATAGATTTTTGAACAGTAAAGGAATAAAAGGTTACGGTGAGCCGGCAGGTAAGTGGAGCTGTGTCCACAAAAAGATCAGCCATGATCTTATTGAATGGCGGAGCAGGCTCGAGGGGCCAGATGGACTACTCCTGCTCCTAGTTCTTATGTTCTTATGTAAGTGTCCAAAAGGTTAGGTGGGGTTACAGGGATGGGGGTGGAGGGGCCGGGGGGGGGGGGGGGGGGGGGGAGGGGGGGGGGATAGGTAGGGCGCTCTTTCGGAGGGTCGGGTGCAGATTCCATGGGCCAAATGGTTGCCTTCTGCACTGTACGATTCTATGATTTTAATTCATAGAATCATAGAATTTGCAGTGTAGAAGGAGGCCACTCGGCCCACTGAGTCTGCACCGACCCTTGGAAAGAGCACCCTACTGCAGCCCGCACCTCCACCCCATCCCCGCAACCCAGCAACCCCACCCAACCTAAGGGCAAGTTAGCACGGCCAATCCACCTAACCTGCACATCTTTGTGGGAGGAAACCGGAGCAACCGGAGGAAACCCACGCAGACACTGGTAGAACGTGCAGACTCCGCACAGACACTGACCCAAGCCAGGAATCGAACCCGGGACCCGGGAGCTGTGAAGCACCAGTGCTAACCACTGTGCTACCGTGCTGCCCATTCCGTTTCTAATGCACAGGCCAGGTAACCCACAGCAATTGGTTTACGGTCCGCACTCACCGCCAGTTTAAATGGCCGGGCTGCTGAGTTCAGACAGGAGGACCTCAACTCCAGCGGATAAATCTGTTGCCGGCAGAGTTTTCAATCACTCTAGCTCAGCAGTGAACACACAGGTCCAGATGCAATTTCATCAATAAACTGTCTTTCAGTTCATCACCAACTGTTGTGACTTCCCATGGAGTCTTGACCGTTTCAAACAGGGGATCCTTAGAAAAATAAAGCAAAGACCTACTTCGCATTCCTACCATCACATTTTTTTTTAATTTTAGAGTACCCAATTATTTTTTCCAATTAAGGGGCAGTTTAGCGTGGCCAATCCACCTGTCCTGCACATCTTTTGGGTTGTGGGGGTGAAACCCACGCAGACACGGGGAGAATGTGCAAATTCCTTACGGGCAGTGACCCACGGCCGGGATTTGAACCCGGGTCCTCAGCGCCGTATGCAGCAATGCTAACCACTGTGCCACCGTGCTGCCCCTCTACCATTACATTGGATTTGATTTTTGACATGATTTATTGTCAGTTTCTAGCGGAATTGGCAATGTGTCATCAATGAATAGAATACTTTCAATCGATGCATGTGCCAATACAGGTACTAATCAGGTGGCATCAAGTGCAAAAGGGCATCATTATATGTGTGACAATAATGCCCAACCTAACACCTAACAACGATGGTGCCGTTGTTCAGTAGGCATCAGGAGGTTGCGGGTTCAAATCGTACTCTCGAGATTTGAGCAGTGAAGCTAGGCTGACACGCCTAACCAATACTGCGGGAATTGGCTACTGCGGGCTGGCAATAAGACACATCAGGGCATTATTTCACAAAGCAGCTCCCTGGGGTCTTGACCGACATCCACCCCTGAACCAACAGCACTGACTCCCTCATTCACCTCCTTGCAGTTTGTGGGAGCTCACGAGTGCACCCGATGATTGTAGCACCTCCCACTTCGCAGCAATGAGAGCTATTTAAAAAGTAATCGATTGTCTGTGACCCATTCGCAAGTGTTCCGACGTTGTGAAAGGTGCCATCGAAATACAAAGTCTTTCTTTAAGTGGCGGGAGGTGAGTGTAGGTGCGGAGACGTGCTGACGTCAATGGAGACTATGCAGTGACAATCCGGACAAATCAAGGTAGGCCGTTTATTTATAATAAGTCAGAGAATGGCACTTTAATATCAGTATTTAATGGAATAGGTTATTTTTTTCGAAATGCTTCAGTTTCAGAAATGCCAGAAGATTCTGATGATATGCTAATGGCTTTCCGTGAGAAAGGTCAAGTTTTGACATTACCGCGTAGCTTCAGATTAGAGCTCAGGACCAGGTAACAAAGCATTCGTTTCATTCATTTCTAATTAAGGTTTATCAGCAACAGTCGCAAACTAGTCATGAAAACAGCCTGTTTGCGAAGACTACCCAAAAACCTGTCGCCAACCTGTACTGGAAAGGTTAGCTGATAGTGCGACTTAATGTGATTATAATGAATGGAAACAAATTTATTTTTAACAATGACATTTTAAAAAATTATGCCGTAAACTTTGAGAATATTAGCATCTGAGGCCGAGAAGAAAACAATGTCCATTAATCTCCTCCTGCCCAAATGGGGGCATCAAGTTGGCATTCACTGATAGCACCAACGTTCGTAAGTTAAATGGTTGTGGGTTCAGGCCCCGCCCTGGGAGTCAAACACAATGTGGTGGTATGATTAGCATAGCTGCCTGCCATTGGTGCAGAACACCGGCTTACCATTGGCCCTGGTCGGTCATGTGCCTCTCGACTGGTTGGTTGAGACCAGTCATGTGACGGCTCCCCGATTGGTCGAGAGGCTGAGTTAACCCCGCCTCCAGGGCGGGGTATAAATACCCAGTACGCCCGGCGGTCGTCCTTCTGCTGTAATCGACCGCAGGGCTAAGATCTAGTAGATTAAAGCCATACTTTTGTCCAGCAACTCGTCTCGCGTTCAATTGATGGTACATCACACATACGTGGAATTTTACCAGGCCCCCGAGTGACCGGCTGGGAGAGCCAATGAAATGCTGGAGAGCTGCATTCCGGACTATTCATCGGCACAGTCAGACCACTGGGAAGGTTTGGCAGAGGAGTCTCAGAATTGGATTGGCTTGGCGACTGAAGCCAAAGGGTGGTTGTGGAGGGTTGTTTTTCAAACTGGAGGCCTGTGACCAGCGGTGTGCCTCAGGGATCGGTGCTGGGTCCACTGTTGTTTGTTTTTATATATATATATATATATAAATGATTTGGATGAGAATGTAGGAGGCATGGTTAGTAAGTTTGCAGATGACACCAAGCTTGGTGGCACAGTGAATAGCGAAGAAGGTTCAATAAGATTGCTACAGGATCTTGACCAATTGGGCCAGTGGGCCGATGAATGGCAGATGGAGTTTAATTTGGATAAATGTGAGGTGATGCATTTTGGTTAGATCAAATCAGGGCAGGACCAACTCAGTTAATGGTAGGGAGTTGGGGAGAGTTACAGAACAGAGAGATCTAGGGGTCCAGGTCCATAGCTCCTTTGAAGGTGGAGTTGCAGGTGGACAGGGTGGTGAAGGAGGCATTCAGCATGCTGGGTTTTATTGGTCAGAATATTAAATACAGGAGTTGGGACGTCTTGTTGAAGTTGTACAAGACATTGGTAAGGCCACACATGGAATACTGTGTTCAGTTCTGGCCACCCTATTATAGGAAGGATATTGTTAAACTAGAAAGAGTGCAGAAGAGATTTACGAGGATGTGACCAGGACTTGATGGTCTGAGTTATATGGAGAGGATGGATAGGCTGGAACTTTTTTCCAGCATAGGAGGCTTAGGGGTGATCTTATAGAGGTCTATAAAATAATGAGCATAGATAAGGTAGATAGTCAACATCTTTTCCCAAAGGTAGAGGAGTCTAGAACTCGAGGGCAGAGGTTTAAGGTGAGGGGGGAGAGATACAAAAGAGACCAGAGAGGAAATGTTTTCACACAGAGGGTGATGAGCATCTGGAACGAGCTGCCAGAGGCAGTGGTAGAGGCGGGTACGGTTTTGTCTTTTAAAAAGCAGTTAGACAGGAACTGTTAGTGGAATTTGGGGGCTTCTCGGGCTATAAGCTGAACTTAGGAAAGAGCGAGGTATTTGTAGTGCACCCGGGAGATCAGGAGGAGGGAATTGGGAGGCTCCCCTTCAGGAGGGCAGTGAAGAGTTTCAGGTACCTGGGAGTGCAGGTGGCCAGGAGTTGGGGGACTCTCCATAAGCTTAACTTCACCAGACTAGTGGAACAGATGGAGGAGGAATTTAAAAGGTGGGACATGGTGCCGCTATCGCTGGCGGGCAGAGTGCAATCCATCAAAATGACGGTTCTCCCGAGGTTCTTGTTCCTCTTCCAGTGCTTGCCCATCTTTATCCCTAGGGCCTTTTTTAAAAGGGTGACCAGCAGCATCATGGGATTTGTTTGGGCGCATGGCACCCCGAGGGTGAAGAGGGTCTTCTTGGAGCGGAGTAGGGATGGGGGGGGGGCTGGCGTTGCCCAACCTCTCGGGGTACTACTGGGCGGCCAGCGTGTCGATGGTGCGTAAGTGGGTGATGGAGGGGGGGGGCAGCATGGAAACGGATGGAGAGAGCGTCCTGTGGGGATACAAGCCTGGGGGCCCTGGTAACGGCGCCATGGCCGCTCCCTCCCACGAGGTATACCACGAGTCCGGTGGTGGCGGCTACCCTCAAGATTTGGGGGCAGTGGAGGCGACATAGGGGAGAAGTGGGGGGGCTCGATGGAGACTCCGTTAAGGGGGAACCATAGGTTCGTCCCGGGGAACATGGATGGGGGATTTCGGGGATGGTATAGAGCGGGCATTAGACAGCTGAAGGACCTGTTTATCGACGGAAGGTTTGCGAGCCTGGGGGAGTTGGAGGAGAAATTTGGGCTCCCGCCGGGAAACATGTTTAGATATCTGCAGGTAAAGGCATTTGCTAGACGGCAGGTGGAGGGATTCCCTGCGCTCCCCGCGAAGGGAGTGAGTGACAGGGTGCTCTCGGGGGTCTGGGTCGGGGAGGGGGAAGATATCCGATATCTACAAGCTTATGCAGGAGGTGGAAGAGGCGTCAGTAGAGGAGCTGAAAACGAAGTGGGAGGGGGAACTGGGGGAACAGATCGAAGACGGGACATGGGCTGATGCCCTGGAGAGGGTAAATTCTTCCTCCTTGTGTGCGCGGCTTAGCCTCATCCAATTCAAGGTGCTGCATAGGGCCCACATGACTGGGACGAGGATGAGTAGGTTCTTTGGGGGTGAATTAAAATTAAATAAATCAAATTTAAATAAAATAAGCCAACATAATCAACGTCCCCCCCCCCTGGGAGATGTTCTGGGCATGCCCGGCATTGGAGGAGTTCTGGAAGGGGGTGGCGAGGACGGTGTCAAGGGTGGTGGGATCCAGGGTCAAGCCAGGATGGGGACTCGCGATCTTTGGGGTTGGGGTAGAGCCGGGAGTGCAGGAGGCGAAAGAGGCCGGTGTGCTGGCCTTTGCGTCCCTAGTAGCCCGGCGAAGGATTTTGCTACAGTGGAAGGACTCAAGGCCCCCAAGCGTGGAGACCTGGGTCAATCACATGACGGGATTCATTAAGCTAGAGAAGGTTAAATTCGCCCTGAGAGGGTCGGTACAAGGGTTCTTTAAACGGTGGCAACCTTTCCTCGACTTTCTGGCTCAACGATAGGGGACTGGGACAGTAACAGCAGCAACCCGGGGGGGGTGGGGGGGGGGGGTGGGGGACGTTGATTATGTTGGCTTATTTTATTTAAATTTGATTTATCTAATTTTAATTTATGGTTAAGTTCTCTTGTTGGGGGGGGGGTGGGGGGAGTGTGATACATGTGATGTTACGGTATGGGGGGAATTGTGGGTGTTATGGGGCTGTTAGTTGCATATTACTGCTTGTTGCTGTACTTGTTATATTTTCTGTAAAAAAATTCCAATAAAAATTATTTTTTAAAAAAAGCAGTTAGACAGTTACATGGGCAGGGGGGGTATAGAGGGATATGGGCCAAATGTGGGCAAGTGGGACTAGCTTAGGGATAGAAACTGGGCAGCATGGACAAGCTGGGCCGAAGGGCCTGTTTCCGTGCTGTAAACATGTATGACTCTATGAACAGCCTCCCACCGAACAGAGTTAGGCAGCCAATTTGAATAATGAAGACCTAACTGAGGGCCATTCTCCCAGGGTGGATGCAGCCCTCCCATTGTGTGATTTTTTTTTTGTTGAAGGCTATGTCCCTTTAAGAGCCTGCCCCTTTTAATTTGCCCCCCTGTTCATTTAATTTGGTTTATTTGTTTTCCAATATAATATTTGCATGCAGCCCCCGCCACATGAAATGAAATGAAAATCGCTTATCGTCTCCATAAACGGGGACCAGACAGAATGGCACTCACAGGGGTCTCCCAAGGAATTGGAGGCCACTAGGTGCATGCCCTTTGGGCAGGATGGTATCCTGGTACCACCCAAGCACCCTGGTAATGCTACCTAGGTGCCAGCCTGACACTGCCAGGATACCAGGTTGGCACTGCCAAGCTGGCAATTGTTGCCCGGTGGCAATACAGCCGTGGGTGCTCTGCGTGGGTGTTGAGGGTGGGCTGCCCCCATCGTGCGTTGGGGTTGGGGGGGGCGGGGGGGGGGGGGGGATTGGGGCTCGCTTCGGGGGCTCCAGACATTGGCGTCCCAATCTCTCGCAAGAGAAAAAAAAGGGGCAGCACGGTAGCATGGTGGTTAGCATAAATGCTTCACAGCTCCAGGGTCCCAGGTTCGATTCCTGGCTGGGTCAATGTCTGTGCGGAGTCTGCACGTCCTCCCCCTGTGTGCGTGGGTTTCCTCCGGGTGCTCCGGTTTCCTCCCACAGTCCAAAGATGTGTGGGTTAGGTGGATTGGCCATGCTAAATTGCCCGTAGTGTCCTAATTAAAAGTAAGGTTGTTGGGTTGCGGGTGTGGGGTGGATACGTGGGTTTGAGTGGGGTAATCATGGCTCGGCGCAACATTGGGGGCCGAAGGGCCTGTTCTGTGCTGTACTGTTCTATGTTCTATGTCACAAGTAGGCTTCAATGAAGTTACTGTGAAAACCTAGTCACCACATTCCGGCGCCTGTTCGGGGAGGCTGTCACGGGAATTGAACCGGGCTGCTGGCCTGCCTTGGTCTGCTTTCAAAGCCAGCGATTTAGCCCAGTGTGCTAAACCAGCCCTCAAGGAGGCCGCTGGCTTCATGGATGCAGCCCCCCCCCCCAGGAGAGCCTCGCAGCTGGAGCTCCGTGTCCTGACCAGGAGGCTGCAGCCAAAGACACATCCACAGAGATTTCCCCACCATTCAGTGGAGCCTACCACCCTGAGCCTCCTCCATGAATTCACGCCCAGATCACATGACATCATTGTTATACTACCTTACATAATATATACATATACTCTCTTCAACCAGCCGAGTTGTTGAAATGAGTAATAGTCTTCTTTTAAATATAAACTAATTTATTGAGTATTATAAATAAATATTGTGAGTTCTTTAACTTAATACTCAGCTAGTAAATAAAAAGATAACTAAATAAATTATACAATACAATGCTTTGATAACAAATAACTTCTCCCTCTAGCTTTACTATCACTGTTCTCTCTGCACTCCTGATACACACATCAGAAAGAGCGGGAAAACCATTAATATAGGTTCTGATAGTGAGACCTCTAGTGTTCAATTGCCTGTACTAGCATTACATATATTGATCATGTATATTGTGTTATGGGCCAGGGTTTAGAGAACCCCAAAGTGTATCATGGAGTTCACCTGACCCACAACTTTTAATAGATTGTGGTATGGGGAGCACAAGGGCCCACTTTACAGGTATTGTGCAAACAAAGCTTTACAGTACTTTTAAATTAAAACAACAGGTAGACGAGGGTAGAGCAGTTGATGTGGTGTATATGGATTTCAGTAAAGCGTTTGATAAGGTTCCCCACGGTCGGCTATTGCAGAAAATACGGAGGCTGGGGATTGAGGGTGATTTAGAGATGTGGATCAGAAATTGGCTAGTTGAAAGAAGACAGAGAGTGGTAGTTGATGGGAAATGTTCAGAATGGAGTTCAGTTACGAGTGGCGTACCACAAGGATCTGTTCTGGGGCCGTTGCTGTTTGTCATTTTTATAAATGACCTAGAGGAAGGCACAGAAGGTTGGGTGAGTAAATTTGCAGACGACACTAAAGTCGGTGGAGTTGTAGACAATGTGGAAGGATGTTGCAGGTTACAGAGGGACATAGATAAGCTGCAGAGCTGGGCTGAGAGGTGACAAATGGAGTTTAATGTGGAGAAGTGTGAGGTGATTCACTTTGGAAAGAATAACAGGAATGCGGAATATTTGGCTAATGGTAAAATTCTTAGCAGTGTGGATGAGCAGAGGGATCTCGGTGTCCATGTACATAGATCCCTGAAAGTTGCCACCCAGGTTGATAGGGTTGTGAAGAAGGCCTATGGTGTGTTGGCCTTTATTGGTAGAGGGATTGAGTTCCGGAGCCATGAGGTCATGTTGCAGTTGTACAAAACTCTAGTACGGCCGCATTTGGAGTATTGCGTACAGTTCTGGTCGCCTCATTATAGGAAGGACGTGGAAGCTTTGGAACGGGTGCAGAGGAGATTTACCAGGATGTTGCCTGGTATGGAGGGAAAATCTTATGAGGAAAGGCTGATGGACTTGAGGTTGTTTTCGTTAGAGAGAAGAAGGTTAAGAGGTGACTTAATAGAGGCATACAAAATGATCAGAGGGTTAGATAGGGTGGACAGCGAGAGCCTTCTCCCGCGGATGGAGGTGGCTAGCACGAGGGGACATAGCCTTAAATTGAGGGGTAATAGATATAGGACAGAGGTCAGAGGTGGGTTTTTTACGCAAAGAGTGGTGAGGCCGTGGAATGCCCTACCTGCAACAGTAGTGAACACGCCAACATTGAGGGCATTTAAAAATTTATTGGATAAGCATATGGATGATAAGGGCATAGTGTAGGTTAGATGGCCTTTAGATTTTTTCCATGTCGGTGCAACATCGAGGGCCGAAGGGCCTGTACTGCGCTGTATCATTCTATGTTCTATGTTCTATGTTTATTCTATGAACTCAAGTTAACCTTTTTAAAACATACAGTGAACACCTTAGCAACCATCAATTCAAATACAACCCCCAAAGAATACAACACTAAGTAATCCTTAATAACTTCCCAAACAACATCCAGAAGACAAAAGAAACACCTTTTAACAGAAGCACATCAGGTTTACATTCACTACTGAGAACATTTATAATTCTGAATTCACCAAATGATCAAGAGATAGTCTTTTCATGGCAGAGAGATCAACAGTGCACCTGCTTGGTCTGGCTTCAGCTCCAACACTGAAAATGAAACTAAAACACTCAATGCCGCAAACAGCTTAAAGTGAAAGCAAAAAGCTGACAGGCAGCCCAGCTCCACCCACTCTCTGACATCACTGCAGTAATAAACACCCACTTCTTAAATGTACTCTCACTACAGATATTTATATATACCCCCATTTATAAACACCCATTTCTTAAAGGGGCCCTCACATGACGATTGACATACAGAGATCACTGCTAACGAGGAAATGTTACCTTCAGTGACATACAGGAAATGATGGACATTCAGCAACCGCTTAACTGCTCTGTGGCAAAGTGCGTTGGAGCATGAAGGTAATACTGAGCTATTTCAATCTGTTTAGATGGGCTCAATGGCTAAGTAGGTAAAGCAAGGTGCAGTACTGAGACCTCCAGATCAGCAAAGTCTCAGGTTTGTCAGAGTTCCCAGTCTACATCGCACTCATTGATTTGTATCAGAACCTGCATGTGTACGGGAGAAAGATTTCCATTCATGCAGTATCTTCCAGGAAACCCTGAGGCTCCGCAGCCATTGAAACGCAGTCATGTTGTAATGCAGCCAACTTGCACATGGCAAGCTCTCAAGCAGTGTAATAATGATGCTGGTTGATGGGTGAATATTGTAGGCTACCACGTGGAGCTCCCCTACGATTCTACAAAGTACACTCGTCCGAGAGGACAGTCGGTTCAACATTTCATTCAAAACACAGCGCAGCCTCCAATGCCGCACTCTGTCCATGCTGTACTGACAAATCGGCACTCAACCTTCTCAACTCAAAGGCTATCAACTCAGACAATCGATCTACCAGAAGGATGTGGAGGTTTTGGAGAGGGTGCAAAAGAGGTTGACCAGGATGTTGCTTGGTCTGGAGGGTGTTAGTTATACAGGGAGGCTGAATAGACTTGGACTGTTTTCATTCGAAAGACGGAGGTTGAGGGGTGACCTGATAGAGGTCAACGAGGTTAAGAGCGGCATGGACAGAGTGGATGAGCAGGTACTCTTTCCCAGGGTGGAGGGGTCAGTCACCAGGGGGCATTAGTTTAAGGTCCATGGGGCAAAGTTTAGAGGAGATGTGTGAGGCAGCTTTTTTACACAGAGGGTGGTGAGTGCCTGGAACGTGTTGCCAGAGGAGGTAGTGGAAGCAGATACATTAACGGTGTTCAAAAGGCATCTTGACAAACACATGGATAGGATGGGTATAGAAGGATACAGCACTAGGAAGTGCTGAGGGTTTTGGCCAAGGGTGGTATCATGACCGGTACAGGCTTGGAGGGCCGAAGGGCCTGTTCCTGTGCTTTATTGTTCTTTGATCTTAGGCCAGGGTTTAGAAAACTCCAAAGTATATCATGGAGTTCACCTGACCTACAACTGTTGTAGCCACCTGGGGTGGCCACGTCCCGATTCCAAAATGGACACTCGCAAGGAGTGCAGGGAAAAACGGACAACACTAGAGAAAACAAGCAGGTGCAAGGTTTCCTGGGTATTAAGATTTGCAAAACCCAGACAGAACAGAAACCAATAGCCATTAGCATATTAATGAGCTATCTCCGGGGACAAAAAGGAAACATTGAAACAATCGAGACCAGGACAGACTCCCCGGCGCCAGTGGGAGCTAAAACAAAGGCAGGCCAACGGCCACATAGGGCCCGCCCAACGATCAGGGAACAACTCCGGTATTGGAGAAAATCAATATGAACAATTGGGACATGGTCCAATTAATTGGGACCAAGTCCGGATCCGCCCAGAAGGGCGGGAAACCCCTGGGGGCTGTAAAATAGATTCCCCAAGGTCAGTTCGCTCTCTTGAAAGCTCTTGGAAGCTCTTGGAAGCTCTTGGAAGAACTCTCACCTTGGCATTTGGCTCTCAGCGACGAGAGGCCGCCAAGCACCAACCAAGTAAGTCTAAAGTCAACGCACGCTACAAGATAGGCGCTCCTAGCTACTATTCTATACCAGTTCGAAGCCAGCAGTATCAGAACCGAACAATGGCCATTGTTCCTCTGACTGAGTGGGCCACTTGAAGCCATGTATCGGCTTTAGTAGTAGTTGTAGTTTAGCGAGTAGAGTTTATGCATGAGTAATTTTTTTTTTTTATTTTTTTAAATTTTAGATTACCCAATTATTTTTTCCAATTAAGGGGCAATTTAGCGTGGCCAATCCACCTACTCTGCACATCTTTGGGTTGTGGGGGCGAAACCCGCGCAGACACGGGAAGAATGTGCAAACTCCACACGGACAGTGACCCAGAGCCGGGATCGAACCTGGGACCTCAGCGCCGTGAGGCGGTTGTGCTAACCACTAGGCCACCGTGCTGTCCCTTATGCATGAGTAATAATTGACAGTGTGCGTAAATAAATGTGTATTGATTTCAAACTTACTAACTGGTGTATCGAGTCATTGATCAGTATTCAGTTTTGAACCCTGTGGTGGTATCAGAAAGATACCTGGCAACTCTTGAGCAAAGGTAATTAAAACAGAGCAAATTAAGGGAAAGCATAACGAGCAACACTGTTTATTGACTTTGGTTATGATGAGCACAAGAGCCTGGCTTTCAGGTGTTATTCAACAGAGGCTTTAGGTGCTTTTAACCAAAAAAACAAACTTTATTCTACGAATTTAGTTAACATTTTCGTAAACACACTCAGTAAGCATTTTTATCAACTACAAAAATAAATACCCCATGCAGCTACAGTAATCTATGTATAACCCTTAATAAATTCCCCCTTTAACTGTTCCAATTTAATAACAAGATTGCACAAACCAAAAACCCCCTTTTCAACGGTATGGCCCAGCATACGGCACTCTTATTATCTTTAAGATTTGGTATGGATCCTCCTGTTTCCTTTGCAAAACAGCAGGTTTGAATTTCTTCCAGAGAACAGTTATGTCTTTTAAGTTATCAAGTAATCTGGAAACAGCTTTTAGTCTGCAGATAGAGAGACAGGCCAAGAAACTGCTCTGTCCGAGTACAGCAGCCAAATGTGAAAATGAAAGCAAAGACTCAGACCACAAACCAGCCCCACAACTCAAAGCGAAAGTAAAAACTCACAGAGCCACAGCCCGACTCCACCCACACAATGACATCACTGAAGCCATGTGATAAGACAAAAACATTTCTTAAAGGGACACTCCCATGATATTAGACATGAACGAGGGCCAAGCTAGGCTCCCGTACACACGCAGGTTCTGATACAAATCAATGAGTGTGATGTAGACTGGGAACTCTGACAAACCGGAGGCTTTGCTGATCTGGAGGTCTCAGTACTGCACCTTGCTTTACCTACTTAGCCATTGAGCCCATCTAAACAGATTGAAATAGCTCAGACCTTCATAACGCACCACCTCTCATTGTCAAAGCACATCCACTTGGTGGAGGTAATGGACAGCTCTGGTCTCATCCATGCAACGTCTGGCAGGAGGCTTGTGGTCGAGACCAAGAACTCCAACTGTTTATTGTTTTACTCCCCAGCCAAGCAGCTTCGAAACCAATGGTAGTGGTGTCAACGTGGCCGCATATCAACAGAGAGAAGCTGGAGTGCAAGGAAAGGACCTTTTCCCTGATCTGAATGAATCCTGATAAATATTGCAGTGTCACAGTAGCTACCGAGTGACAGAGTATTCAGTGTGTCAAACACAGCCTCCTCAATGCAATGAGCACCTTGGCCCACAATGTTTACATTGCCTTGGAAGCAGAACGAGTGCCTATTTGCCATGTGAAATGTGAGCATCAACGGCGGCCACTGTTGCAAGTCTGCATTCCCCACATGCTGTTACGCCCAGCTTTCACAGCAATGAAGGGAAAGAGCTTTGCACGGAGATAGCAACTTTCACACCCTTGGGACATCCAACAGGAATAAAGAGCCGATCAGTTACTCTGAAGGGTTGTCACTCTGCTGTCGGCAGCTATTTCAATGCACAGCAAGATCCCACAAACAGCAAAGCATCTGATGGCGCCAACGGGCTCTCAAATCCGAGGAACACTGAATTAACAGAAGCAGGCCATCCGGCCCAACTGGTTTCTGCCAATGTTGAAGCGAAACAGATCCTCTCCTGCACATAAAATCCTCCTCCTTTTCCGCTTGATTCTCCCTCATCCACTGACCCTTTCTTCCGCCCATTCAATCCGCCGCCCCTTTATCGGCCTATCCACTGTAAGCTGGCGGTTGACCGTGACTATCAATTATCGAGGTTGATTTTCCTGTCTCATTCTGCCCTCTTGCCCCCCCCCCCCCCGCAACTCCCCACCACTCCTGCAAACCCCTACCCCCATCTCTGTGCACCCACATTTCACTTTGCACAGGGTCGGTGTTCCCAAACGGCCTGGGTCCGCGGGCAGGCACGGCGCGGCCATATGGTGGCCTCCGGGAGCAGACACAAGTAACCCGAGAGAGCGGCCGCAATGTCCCTGCTCCACCAGCAGGCGGGTCAGTGGTCCCAGCATAACGGCCAACTGGGAATCAGCTCCCGGTCCACACAATGTCACCAACATGTCTTGGGGTGGGGATAGGGGGGGGGGGGGCTGTCCCATGGGCGGCACAGTGGTTAGCACTGCTGACTTTCAGCGCCAAGGACCTGGGTACAATTCTGGCATCGGGTGACTGCGTGAAATCTGCACGTCCTCCCCGTGTGTGCGTGGGTTTTCTCCGGGTGCTCCGGTTTCCTCCCACAGTCCAAAGGCGTGCAGGTTAGGTGGATTGGCCGTGCTAAATTGCCCCCTTGGTGTCCGAAGATGTGCTGGTTAGGGGGAGTTACGGGGATAGGGCGGGGGATTGGGCCTAGGTAGGGCGCACTTTCAGAGGGTTGGTGCAGGCTCAATGGGCCGGATGGCCTCCTTCTGCCCTGTAAGGATTATATAAACCTTCCACTGGCCCATTGACAGGACAGCAAGTGGTTTGGATGCTAAACTGGTGCCAAATCTACGAGGTGTGAGCCGCTGGTGAACAAGAGTGGAGGAGTGAAAGGGATATGGAAATGCCGGACAGATGTCGAGATTATAGCGTTCCTGATGCACCACAGTCTGATTAACTTGTACAATTATCCGTGTTATCTCTCAGCTGTCACTTTAGGCTGTTTTCTGCCGGGATTCATCAGTAAGCTTTGTAAGTTGCTTTAATTCCCTTAGATCTGACAGAGCCGAGATGGTTTGATTAATGGTCATGTCTTCTTTATAATGTAACCGGAGTGAAGCTCTTCCCATTATTTGGCTCAGCGGAAACCTGGGATCGTGCCTTTTCGAAATGTTTATTCATCGTTGCATTTGTGAATTTGTCGATCCTTTCCAACTTACCAGCGTGTTATCTTTGCTGCTCTGCAAAAATTGTGCCTTTTCTTCAGTGAAGGGATTGTCTTCCTGGAGGCTGATTGAACTGGACTGGCAGGGGGGGGGGGGGGGTGTAGGAACCCAAGGGCAGGCTCAGGTGGGACAAAGACAGAACAGGGAGCCGGAGACAGAAAGTTAGCGAGTGACTCTGAAAGACAGAAGAAGTTTTAAAAAGTATACAGCACAAGGATTTGGCAGCGTTGAGAGGCCTTTGTTTAAATGCGAGGTGTATAGCAAGCAAAAGCGATGAGCTGAGGGGGCGGCCGACACATGGCAGCGTGATATCATCACTATAACAGAAATTTCACTTAAGGGGGCGAGGAAAAATAATAGCTCAACATCCCTGGATAGAGAAGGCAGGGTTACCGCACAGGAACCAGCCAAACGGCCGAGCCAGCCGAGGCCAGCATTTATGCTCCACACAAACCTCGTTCCAACTCTTTTATTTCACCCTCTCGTTCCTTATCTACAGCTATTCACCTTAGCCACTATAAAAGGGCTGGTTTAGCTCAGTGGGCTAGACAGCTGGTTTGTGATGCAGGCAGACAGCAGGGTAGCATGGCGGTTAGCATAAATGCTTCACAGCTCCAGGGTCCCAGGTTCGATTCCCGGCTGGGTCACTGTCTGTGTGGAGTCTGCACGTCCTCCCCGTGTGTGCGTGGGTTTCCTCCGGGTGCTCCGGTTTCCTCCCACAGTCCAAAGATGTGCGGGTTAGGTGGATTGGCCATGCTAAATTGCCCGTAGTGTCCTAATAAAAGTAAGGTTAAGGGGGGGGTTGTTGGGTTGCGGGTATAGGGTGGATACGTGGGTTTGAGTAGGGTGATCATGGCTCGGCACAACATTGAGGGCCGAAGGGCCTGTTCTGTGCTGTACTGTTCTATGTCTATGTTAACAAGGCCAGCCGCGTGGGTTCAATCCCCGTACCAGCTGAGAATTCTGAATTCTCCCTCCGCGTACCCGAACAGGCGGTGGAATGTGGCGACTAGGGGCTTTTCACAGTAACTTTGTTGCCGTGTTAATGTAAGCCTACTTGTGACAAAAGTGAAACTAAAAATAGTAATGTAAACATTTCAAATGAAGCTGATCAATCAGTGTCTGAAAGAGAAAGTGCTTTAGTTAAAGGTGCTATGTTGGCCTGACTTGTAATTCATATCCAGCACTTTCTGTTCTTTTATTTTATTCCCTTCGCCGTACTGAGCACAACTATTTTGGCATCAAAGGTCCTGATAGTCTAGGTACTGGGCAGCATTACTAGCTCTGACATGTGCTTACAGAATGCAATTCGCACCGATGTTTTACTTTGGTCGCCAGCTAATTTTCCTTTTAATAGGATCACCAAAACAAGCAGAGTGTGTGACTCAGAGACAGAATCTTATTGAGCCTGTAGTGTGATGGTGACCTCCAGGGTTCAGTTCCCAAGCAATTAATGATCTAATCAGTCTCAGTTAACAATAAGTAACAGGTAGAATTAGTCTGAGTGAAGTGGGAAGGGGTGGGGAGAAAAAAGAGAGACAGCAAGGCGGACGACAATATTAGTATTTTGTGGTGATCTGTCAGTGATAATCAATTCAAGCTTGCAGAGAAAGTCTTTCTTCTAAATGTCATTCAGAAATACAGACCTTTATCACTTTTTAACAGGATTAGAGCATGCATACATCCCCTCATTTTGACTTGATGACGCAGAACTCCATCACCTGCAATAAGTCAAAAATAATGCAATAACGTTCGCCAGCTCAAGTGAGATTGAAGAAAAAGAAGAAGCATTGGAAGGAAAGAAAAAATGCTGGAAAATCTCAGCAGGTCTGGCAGCATCTGTCGGGAGAGGAAAGAGCTAACGTTTCGAGTCCGATGACTCTGTCAAAGCTTTGAGAGAAAAGAGCTAACGTTTCGAGTACGGTGACTCTTTGTCAAAGCTTTGACAAAGGGTCATCGGACTCGCAACGTTAGCTCTTTTCTCTCCCTACAGATGCTGCCAGACCTGCTCAGATTTTCCCCGCATTTTCTCTTTGGTTTCACATTCCAGCATCCGCAGTAAATTGCTTTTATCCAGTGTCATCTAATTATTTATATAAATGACAAACAATAAGGGAGGCAGCACAGATTTGCTTTCCTGAAGAAGCATTGGAAGTAGGGCAGAGTCCGTATTTGTCAACCGAAAACTATTTTCATCGAATTGATACTAAACAGATGTCTCCTCCACTTCCACAACCTTCCGTGATCTCTGCGCTTCTCTAATTCTGGCCGCTTAAACATTGACAATTGTAATCACTCCACAATTAGCGACGATGTCTTCAGCTGTCCAGGCTCGAAGCTCTGGAATTTCCTCACTTCACAACCTTTCCCTTATCTGCCCCAGATATCTCCTGTTGCGGCTCGCTGTTATATTTTGATTTACAATGCATCCGTGAAACGCCTCGGGATGTTTTACAACATTGAGGGCGCTATTTAAAGACAATTTGTCATTGTTTCATAATGTTGCACCTCAAACTTGGGTTAACTAGCATTAAGGGTGAAACGCTCAAACTCTCAAATTGTCGTTGACCAATCTCCTTGATTGTACCTTACCAAGTTACCCCAAAGGTATTGAAACACCACTTTAAAGGGTATCTGAAGCTCTGTTACATAGGACATAGAACATAGAACATTACAGCGCAGTACGGGCCCTTCGGCCCTCGATGTTGCGCCGACCTGTGAAACCATCTGAAGCCTATCTGACCTACACTATTCCATTTTCATCCATATGAAAGTGACCACTTAAATGCCCTTAAAGTTGGCGAGTCTACTACTGTTGCAGGCAGGGCGTTCCACACCCCTACTACTCTCTGAGTAAAGAAACTGCCTCTGATATCTGTCCTATATCTATCACCCCTCAATTTAAAGCTATGTCCCCTCGTGTTGGTCATCACCATCCAAGGAAAAATACTCTCACTGTCCACCCTATCTAACCCTCTGACTATCTTATATGTCTCTATTAAGTCACCTCTCAGCCTTCTCCTCTCTAACGAAAACAACCTCAAGTCCCTGAGCCTTTCCTCATAAGACCTTCCCTCCAGACCAGGCAACATCCTAGTAAATCTCCTCTGAACCCTTTCCAAAGCTTCCACGCAGTATCAAAACTCAGGGCTTTTACCTAAATACCACCCGTTAAGAGGCAAGGTGATCGGACTCCCTCATGGTGGATCCTAATGTCCTCTCTGGGTCCCGGACGCAGGGGACAACTTCTAACGATGATTATTCCTGCGGGTTACTGCTCCCAAATTCTTTTGTCTGTCTCTCCTTCTCTTATATTACTTGAAGTAACATGTGTTACTTATTTGTTTATGACGAGAAGTTCTTAACTTTGATGATGATGAATACTCCAAGTCGCCCAGTGATAAAAAATAATTTACTGAGTAACTAATCAATTAACTTGTGAGTTTGATTCTTTGATACTTTTACTAGCTATTAAATTAAACAAGATGGAATTCGATTAAACTATGAATATTTATACTTGCACTCTGAGCTAACTCTGTTCTCTCATTACAACACACCCGAAAAGAGTGGGAAAACAGATTGAGCTTGTATTTATACCACCTGTTAGTGTTGCCCTCTAGTGATCATCTGACTGTACTGAATACATATTAACCCTTTACGTATGTACATATACAGAGGTCACTACATCCCCCTTTTTTGTGTTAAATATTTCCTATATCCTGTGAAGAAAATTTTACATAAAGAAACGATGCTGTGAACAGCTCAGGTTTGTAATGCATTATACATAGCCAATTAATTAATCAGTTCAATGTTCACAAATTCAAACGATTGGGTTTACGTTGAGGTTTTAATGTCCTTCTGATCAATGTCAGTTGGTTGGTTGACATTCAAGTGCTGTTGGGTAAGTGATTCATGTAAATTCAACGTGGGAAAGACATGTTTAGGAAGTTGTATCTTTAATGGGTCTCGCCGATTTCATCGAAAATGTACATCCTCTGCAGACTTGACAATCTATGAAGGAGGTGCTGCTTTTCTGATTACTGCGGCAGTATAAGACCATCCTCCTTCTAGATTGGATTGGATTGGATTTGTTTATTGTCACATTTACCGAGGTACAGTGAAAAGGATTTTTCTGCAAGCAGCTCAGCAGATCATTAAGTACATGGGATAAAAAGGGAATAAAAGAAAATGCATAATAGGGCAACACAACATATACAATGTAACTACATAAGCACTGGCATCGGATGAAGCATATAGGGTGTAGTGTTAATGAGGTCAGTCCATAAGAGGGTTATTTAGGAGTCTGGTGACAGTGGGGGAAAAGCTGTTTTTGAGTCTGTTTGTGCGTGTTCTCAGACTTCTGTATCTCCTGCCCGATGGAAGAAGTTGGAAGAGTGAGTAAGCCGGGTGGGAGGGATCTTTGATTATGCTGCCCGCTTTCCCCAGGCAGCGGGAGTTGTAGATGTAGTCAATGGATGGGAGGCAGGCTTGTGTGATGGACTGGGCGGTGTTCACGACTCTCTGAAGTTCCTTGCGGTCCTGGGCCGAGCAGTTGCCATACCAGGCTGTGAGGCAGCCCGATAGGATGCTTTCTATGGTGCATCTGTAAAAGTTGGTAAGGGTTAATGTGGACATGCCGAATTTCCTTAGTTTCCTGAGGAAGTATATGCGCTGTTATGCTTTCTTGGTGGTAGCGTCGACGTGGGTGGACCAGGACAGATTTTTGGTGATGTGCACCCCTAGGAATTTGATACTGCTAACCATCTCCACCTCGGCCCCGTTGATGCTGACAGGGGTGTGTACAGTACTTTCCTTCCTGAAGTCAATGACCAGTTCTTCAGTTTTGCTGGCATTGAGGGAGAGATTGTTGTTGCTACATCACTCCACTAGGTTCTCTATCTCCCTCCTGTATTCTGACTCGTCATTATTTGAGATCCGGCCCACTATGGTCTTATCGTCAGCAAACTTGTAGATGGAGTTGGAACCAAGTTTTGCCACGCAGTCGTCTGTGTACAGGGAGTAGAGTAGGGGGCTAAGTACGCAGCCTTGCGGGGCCCCGATGTTGAGGACTATTGTGGAGGAGGTGTTGGTGTTCATTCTTACTGATTGTGGTCTGTTGGTCAGAAAATCGAGGAACCAGTTTCAGAGTGGGGAGCCAAGTCCTAGGTTTTGGAGCTTTGATATGAGCTTGGCTGGGATTATGGTGTTGAAGGCAGAGCTGTAGTCAATAAATAGGAGTCTGATGTAGGAGTCCTTGTTGTCGAGATGCTCTAGGTCCAGGGAAATGGCGTCTGATGTGGACCGGTTGCAACGGTATGCGAATTGCAGTGGATCGAGACGTTCTGGGAGTATGGAGGTGATGCGCTTCATGATCAACCTCTCGAAGCACTTCATTACGGCTGAAGTCAGGGCCACCAGACGGTAGTCATTGAGGCACGTTGCCTGGTTCTTCTTTGGTACCGGTATGATGGTGGTCTTCTTGAAGCAGGTGGGGACTTCGGAGTGGAGTAGGGATAGGTTAAAGATGTCCGCAAATACCTCTGCCAGCTGGTCTGCGCAGGCTCCGAGTGCACGACCAGGGATCCCGTCCAGGCCCGTCACCTTCCGAGGGTTCACTTTCAGGAAGGCCGATCTGACTTCGGAAGCTGTGATGGTGGCTATGGGTGAATTATGGACTGCTGGGGCACTCGACAGCGGATTGTTGGTTACCTGCTCGAACCGAGCATAGAATGCATTGAGTTCATCGAGAAGGGATGCGCTGCTGCCAGAGATACTGTTCGGCTTCGCTTTGTAGCCCGTTATGTTGTTTAGCTAGGGGCTGGTTTAGCTCAATGGGCTAAATCACTGGCTTTGAAAGCAGACCAAGGCAGGCCAGCAGCACGGTTCGATTCCCGTACCAGCCTCCCCTGACAGGTGCCGGAATGGGGCGACTAGGGGCTTTTCACAGTAACTTCATTGCAGTCTACTCGTGACAATAAGCGATTTTCATTTCATTCATTTTCATAGTCTTTGCCACAACCGCCGAGAGTCTGTCTGTGACTCTAGCTTAGTTTGATATTCTCTCTTGGCATCTCGGATGGCTTTGCGGAGGTCGTACCTGGATTTCTTGTATAGGACAGGGTCGTCTGACTTGAACGCCTCAGATCTGTCCTTCAGTCGGGAGTCAATCTCGCGGTTGAGCCATGGTTTCCGGTTGGGGAACGTACGTACTGCTTTCTTTGGCACCTAGTCATCCACACATTTGCTGATGAAGTCTGTGACGGTGGTGGCATACTCATTTAAGTTGGTCGCTGAGTGCTTAAATATGGACCAGTCCACTGTCTCTGAGCTGTCACGTAAGAGCTCTTCTGTCTCCTCGGACCAGCACTGCACAACCTTCTTAGCTGGATTCTCCCTCTTCTAGATGTCGCAGTCGAATAATATCATCCTTCATTCGTGATTTTGGTGAAATCGCATAATACTGTCATTGTTTGTTGCGTTGCTGTTTGATCGTGCTAAGTACATGCGATTGATCCAGATTACTGATTTGAAGTGTGGGTAACCTTGTTCACACATCACGGTTGAAAAGCATTTGAGCCGGAGACACCACTGAGCTTAATGGTGAGGCTCTATAGGAAAGTAAAGACAAGTCAATGTCGGATTGCGAGTCATTTTCCTTTCTTATTAGCTGCTTGATAATGTGCACTTATGCACAATCAATGGACACGAAATGTAGATAAAGTCCGAACGATAGGCTTTAATTCACAAGAAGCGGACCCGGCAGCAGACGTACAGAAGAATGGCAGGCTGCTGGGGAACAAGGGTTCTTATACCCCGCCTCGTAGGCGGAGCTACCTACCTCTCAGCCAATCGGCTGAGAGGCGCATGACATACCTGAGCCAATGGGCAGCGCGTCCTCTGCACCAATGGCAGCTCACGCTCCCAGGTACCGTAATACCCCTAGTCATACTACCACATGCACACCTTTCTTAACTTTGCCATTTGACTGTGGAAAGTGTGGACTTGAGGTGGCATCGTTAAAATTGTACTGATTGGAGAATTTGTTATGCAGCCTGCCATGCTCTTCTCTTGCATTTCTCGATTCCGAGATGTCCCTCATGAATCTTGCTGAGCGTCTCTGACCTGAGAGTTAGCGGAATGGCGATCTGGTCATTTCGGAGCAACAGTCCATCCACTACTGTCAATTCTGCCTGTATGTTTGGATACTGTGGACACTGCCCCCTTTGGCTAGCCGTGCTGGAGATGATGTATTACTCGGAGCAAAGTCGCATCTTTTTGTGTTTCTCGACAAATTTGCTGCAGCTTCTCGTCAGATGCCGGAAGAATCTCTGTGCACAACTGCGTTCAATACCGTCAGTGGATCAGGTGGTGAGCTTTCAGCGTTGATAGATGTGGTCAGCTATGATGAGGTCAGGGCAGCATGTGGCGCAGTGGTTAGCACTGGGACTGCGGCGCTGAGGACCTGGGTTCGAATCCCGGCCCTGGGTCACTGTCCGTGTGGAGTTTGCACATTCTCCCCATGTCTGCATGGGTTTCGCCCCCACAACCCAAAGATGTGCAGGTTAGGTGGATTGGCCACGCTAAATTGCCACTTAATTGGAAAAAAATAATTGGCTACTCTAAATTTATTTTAAAAAAAGCTATGATGAGGTCCTTTCCCGGAGTGTATACTAGAGTGAAGTCATACCTCCCCAACTTCATCATCATTCGTCATAGGCAAGGAGTCATGTCATTTAGATTTTTTTCAATTATGTTGACTAGTGGCCTGTGATCCATTTCTACGATGAATGTAGGAAGCCCATACACATATTCGTGAAAATTTTGTGATGCCTGTGGTCAGCCCAAGACTCTCTTTTTCAATTTGTGCAGATCTGCAGCCCGTGGCGGTCATTGTTCTGAATGCATAATCAACTGGAACCCAGTCTGATTGGTCATCTTGTTGAAGAAACACCGCACCGATTCCATCTCGATTGGCGTCGTTGGAGATCTTAGTAGTTCTGGTTGGGTCAAAGAACGTCAGAATTGGAGCTGTCATCAGTTGAGGTCCACCTGTTGTTAAATGTTGCTAAGTGTGCTTTACACTTAATTTGCTCTGTTTAATCACCTTGCTCTAGAGTCGCCAGGTATCTTTATGATACCACCACGAGGTTCAAGTGCTGATCAATAACTCAGTACACCAGTTAGTAAGGTTCAAATCAAAACACATTTATTATATACACAGTCAATCGCTACTCATGCATAAAATACTACTCACTAGACTATTTCTAACACTAACAGGCCAATACTTAGCTTTGGAAAAGGGACCCACTGGGTCATGGAACAATGGCCTCTCGTTCGATCAGCAGGCTTCCAGCTGGTATGGACTAATGGTTAGGAGCGCCTATCTCGTAGCGTGCGTTGACTGGACACTTACGTGGTTGATGCAGCTGCTAGGCAAGTCTCTCCGAGTTGAGAGTCACGGTCAAGAGTTCTTTGAGAGCTGCCAAGAAGAACAAATTGAACTTGGGGACTCAACTTTATAGTCCCCAGGGGCTTTGCGCCCTTTTGGGTGGACCCTGTACCTGGTTCCAAGTGATTGGACTGAGTTCTGATCACTTGGATCGATTTCTCCCATACTGGAGCTGTTGCCTGATGGCTGGGCGCTTCCTAAGTGTCCGTTGGCCTCCCTTTGTTTTGGCTCCCGCTGGCGCCGAGGAGTCTGGCTTGGCCTCGATTATCTTAACTGTTTCAATTGTTCCCGGGGATCGCTCATCAATATGTAGATGGTCGTTAGTTTCAGTGCTTTCTGGGTTTCTGCAAGTTCTAATGTACAGGAGATTTTGCACCTGCTTGTTTTCCTGCGTTTGGCCATTTCTCCCTGCATTCTTAGCGGACCTCCATTTTAAAGTCGAGAAGTGGCCAACCCAGGTGGCTACACACCCATTCGTCTTGGTGCCGTGGAGTCCATTCAAAGTCTGTGGTCTTCCTGATTAAGTTTCGATGAGCTGACGTCCTCGTCGACAAGTTGGATATGAACTTGCCTCAGAAGTTAATGAACCCTAGAAATCTTAGCACAGCTTTTTTGATCTTTTGGCTGCTGCATGTTGTGGATCACAGAAATGTTATCATCATCTGGCCTGACGCCTTGAGCTGATATTGTATCACCCAAGAAGTTTAAAGATGAACGTGCACTCTGATTGGTCGAGTTTCAATCCGTATTGGTGGATCCTGTGAAACACTTTTCTCAACCGCGCAACGTGGTCTTCTTCTGTAGTCGACCATATGATTATGTCATCTACATCGACTCTGACACCTTCAATGCCCTCCGTCATCTGCTCCATGATTCTGTGAAAGATTTCGAAGGCTTAGATGCTCCCGAAAGGCATGCGCTTAAAACAGAAACGTCCAAATGGGAGTATTGAACGTACAAAGCAATTTACTTGAATCATCTAACTGCATCTGCCAGAAACCTTGCGAAGCGTCGAGTTTGGTAAATCGAGCGTTTGGTAAATCGAGCGAGCGTTTGCCATCTCACAAATTATCTCCACTCGCTTAGGGTTAGGGTAATGTCCCCTACGAATATTCTTGTTCAGATCCTTGAGATCTATACAAATTCTGAGACCACCCGGTGGTTTATTGAAGCACACCAACGAGCTGACCCAGTCAGTCAGTTGCGTGACTCTTGCGATGGTTCCTTGAGACCATAATCGTTGTAACTATAATTTCAGCCTTTTGCACAAAGGAGCTGGTAGCCTCCTTGGTGAATGAATGACGGGTTTTGCATCTTTCTTGAGCAAGATTTTATATTGGAACGGTAACGTACCCATACTTCGAAATACGTCAGGGTTCACTTAGCAGTTGCTGGATTTCATTGTCCAGTCTCTCTTTTTTTAAATTTAGAGTACCCAATTATTTTTTCCAATTAAGGGGCAATTTAGCATGGCCAATCCACTTAACCTACACATCTTTTGGGTTGTGAGGGTGAAACTCACGCAAACACGGGGAGAATGTGCAAACTCCACACGGGCAGTGACCCAGGGCCGGGATTCGAACCTGGGACCTCAGCGCCGTAGGCAACAATGCTAACCACTGTGCCAGGTTCAATCCTGGCTCTGGGTCACTGTCCGTGTGGAGTTTGCACATTCTCCCCGTGTTTGCGTGGGTTTCGCCCCCACAACCCAAAGATGTGCAGGGTAGGTGGATTGGCCACGCTAAATTGCCCTTTAATTGGAAAAAATGAATTGGGCACTCTAAATTTTACAAAAAAATTGTGTGCTTCCCAATAAATTTGGAACTGCTGCTTAAAGAGTTTTCAATTTGAATTTAAAATACCGGTAGTTTTCAGCTGCTGTGGAGCTTGAACGGGATCTATCGAGTCGATAGGTCGTCGAGGATCCGAATGCTGCGAAGCCTTCCACAGTTGAATAGTCGGTACTGGGTTTTCAAAGCTAGTTTTTCCCTGGTACCGTGTTATATTACTTGGAGTAATATGTGTTACTCATTTGTTTATGCCGAGAAGTTCTTCGCTTTGATGATGATGAATACTCAAAGTCGTCCAGTGCTATCAAATAATTTATTGAGTAACTAATCAATTAAATTGTGAGTTTAATTCTTTAATACTTTTACTATCTATTAAATTAAACAAAATGGAATTAGATTAAACTATGAATATTCTACTTGCACTCTGAGCTAAATCTACACTTCTGTTCTCTAGTCACAACACACGCGAAGAGAGCGGGAAAACATATTGAGCTTGTATTTATACCCCCTGTTAGTGTTGCCCTCGAGTGATCATCTAGCTCTACTGACTACACATTAACCCTTTATGCATATACATATACAGAGATCACTACACTTCCTATACTGATCTTGCCCATGTTTCCAGTCACATACTCACAGCAATAATTAACCACTGCCCTTGAGTCACGAATGCTCAAAGTCTCATTACTCACTCAGGGGTCGTAATACTCTCTGGGGCAATGTGCACATGGATCTGTGTTTATTCAAAGCATAGAACAGCCATTGTCCAATCAGCTGCTGTACTCACTCCCTGACTGCACATCCTGTTCTTCTACAGAGCCCCCGCTGTTTATGCTGCTTATGCTGATACAAAATTAGCCTTTTTTAACCATCAGGCTAACCCAGGTTCGATTCCCGGCTTTGGTCACTGTCTGTGCGGAGTCTGCACGTTCTCCCCGTGTCTGCGTGGGTTTCCTCCGGCTGCTCTTCTATCCTCCCATAGTATAAAAATGTGCAGGTTAGGTGGATTGGCCTTGCTAAAAGTTCCCTTAGTGTCCAGAGATGCGCAGGTTAAGCGGGGTTACAGGGATAGGACGGAGGGGGTTGGGCCGAGGTGCTTTTTCAGAGGGTCGGTGCAGACCTGATGGGCCGAATGGCCTCCTTCTGCACTGTAGGGGTTCTATGGATTCTCGTGAATGTGTCCACAAGATTAATGCAGTGATTTTTGTCTCCCAGCAAAGAACTATAATCAGACACATTCACGGCTACAACGATGTAGCATTATTTCTCTGACCCTCTCTTCCATTAGAATTTTGTAGCAATTAAAAAGACCAATAACCAGACTAGTAACTTATCGCCTGACTCCCCAAAGCCTGTCCACTATCTACAAGGCGCATGTCAGGCGTGTAATGGAACTCAACAAGGCATATTAGACAGCACCTTCCAAACCATGACCGCGACCATCACGGAGAAGGTCAGCAGATAAATGGGAACACCACCACCTGGAAGTTCCCCTCCAGGCCACACACCATTCTGTCTTGGAAATATATCGGCCATTCCTTCGCTGTCGGTGGGCCCAAACCGTGGAATACCCTCCCTAACAGCACTGTGGTTGTACCTGCACCTCAGGGACTGCTGCGGCTCAAGAAGGCAGCTCACCGTCACCTTCTCAAGGCGAATTAGGGATGGGCAGTCAACGCTGGGCTATCCGGGTCCACATCCCGTAAATGCAAATGGGAAAGAATTTCTTGGCTTTGCCGAGTTTTATCAGCGCAGGAAAGGGGCAGGGTCGGGGGCCCCCGTGATGCTGTCTTGACATTGCCAGCACTCTTGCAGAAGTGGGAGTTTCAGACATTTCACATTCTGTAGGCGACGTGATTCACTCGGGAATAGAGGCGTTGTGAACAGTGGACGATAGGTCAGTGCAGAGGATGTCACAGGTTGCTGTGAAATGCTGGACCATATGTACATCTGGTTTTACTGCAGTGAGTTAAGGCATTGATTTGAAAAGGTGAGTGACCATTAAATAATGTGGTTGACAGTTCATCACTGTACAATTTTGAAAGCCTATCCCAGTTTGAAATCCACATCAGATTGTGCGAAATATCCCCACGGCTTTCAATCTCTCTAACTTTGGGGCAGCAGGGTAGCATGGTGGTTAGCATAAATGCTTCACAGCTCCAGGGTCCCAGGTTCGATTCCCGGCTGGGTCACTGTCTGTGTGGAGTCTGCACGTCCTCCCCCTGTGTGCGTGGGTTTCCTCCGGGTGCTCCGGTTTCCTCCCACAATCCAAAGATGTGCGGGTTAGGTGGATTGGCCATGCTAAATTGCCCGTAGTGTCCTAATAAAAGTAGGGTTAAGGGGGAGGTTGTTGGGTTACGGGTATAGGGTGGATACGTGGGTTTGAGTAGGGTGATCATGGCTCGGCACAACATTGAGGGCCGAAGGGCCTGTTCTGTGCTGTACTGTTCTATGTTCTAAGTGCAATAGAAACACACTTGGAACTCAACCAACTCTCACACATACAAACAACAATGTCCAGCATGAATCTAACTATAAGCTTTACCTTTCCAGGCACAGAACCATCAAATTAAACCCACTGAAAACTATACCTTATTTCTTACAAATATGAATTGTTTAAAACTACCTCTAGGGGCAGCACAGTGGTTACCTTTGCTGCCTACGGCGTTGAGGATCCGCGTTTGAATCCCGGCCCTGGGTCACTGTCCATGTGGCGTTTGCATGTTCTCCCCGTGCCTGTGTGGGTTTACCCCCACAACCCAAAAAAAAAATGTGCAAGTTAGGTGGATTGGCCACGCTAAATTGCCCCTTAATTGGAAAACATTTTTTTTTTTTTAAATTTAGATTACCCAATTATTTTTTCCAATTAGGGGGCAATTTAGCGTGGCCAATCCACCTACTCTGCACATTTTTGGGTTGTGGGGGCGAAACCCACGCAGACACGGGGAGAATGTGCAAACTCCACATGGACAGTGACCCAGAGCCGGGATCGAACCTGGGACCTCAGCGCCGTGAGGCGGTTGTGCTAACCACTAGGCCACCGTGCTGCCCCTTAATTGGAAAAAATAATTGGGTAATCTAAAAAAAAAATTTTAAACTACCTTTATGTTCCCAACAATGATTGATCTGATTGTAACTTCAACCCACATTCCCAACTACCCCCAATAATCTTTCACCCCCTTGTATACCTCTGACTTAATCCCACCGTCATTCGAGGAAGTGAGTTCCAAAGACTCACAACCCTCTGAGAGAAAATGATTTCTCCTCATGTCCTAAATACATGAGGCCTTATTATTAAACCGTGACCCCCCCCCCTTAGTACTAGATTCACCAACAAGATGAAACATCCTCCCTCCACACACCCTTGATTCCCTCAATTCTACTAATGGGGCTGGTTTAGCACCGTGGGCTAAATCGCTGACTTGTAATGTAGAACAAGGCAGCAACATGGGTTCAATTCCTGTACCAGCCTCCCCGAACAGGCGCTGCAATGTGGCGACTAGGGGCTTTTCACAGTAATTTCACTGAAGCCGACTTGAGACAATAAGTGATTATTATATTAAATCTCCTTTTACTCTTCTAAACACTAAATTCCAGATAATTAACAAAAGAAGCAGGAAACAACGATGAAGATTTTTGTACAACTCAGGAATTATGATCAATTGTTTATTTTATATATGAAATTTAGAGATTTTGTTAATCAAAGCTATTTAGGGATATGGGACAAAGATGGGTATTTTGAGATAGGTCACGGTGTAGCTATGATCTCATTGAATTTGAGGGATGAAATGCTCCAGTACTTATAGAATCCCTACAGTGCAGAAGGAGGCCATTCGCCCCATTAAATCTGCGCCAACCCTCTGAAAGAGCAACCTACCCAAGGCCCTACCCTATAGACTTCCAGGCTATTGAAAATCAGGTTTACATTACCCCCAGTAATTCTGGAAGGATCACGTCTATCGCAGTATCTCAATGTCCTGAAGTCAGCTGTGTGACTTGATTAATATGTCACCATTGTCTCAACAATTGATTTATAATAGAAATTTATAAGTAAGGAGACTTTTTTAGAGATTTTTATTTATAAATAAGGAGGTTTTTATTGTATCAAGCTGATCACCTATGATGGTAGTTTTTTGGGTGCAATATCATAGATATCATAGAATTTACAGTGCAGAAAGAGGCCATTCGGCCCATCGCGTCTGCACCAGCTCTTGGAAAGAGCACCCTACCCAAGGTCAACACCTCCATCCTATCCCCATAACCCAGTAACCCCACCCAACACTAAGGGCAATTTTGGATACTAAGGGCAATTTAGCACGGCCAATCCACCTAACCTGCACATCTTTGGACTGTGGGAGGAAACCGGAGCACCCGGAGGAAACCCACGCACACACGGGGAGGATGTACAGACTCGACACAGACAGTGACCCAAGCCGGAATCGAACCTGGGACCCTGGAGCTGTGAAGCAATTGTGCTATCCACAAGGCTACCGTGCAAGGGTTCCACCCTACATTTGGTGAAAGAGGCACAGACGTTTGGATAGGATAGTGAGGTTCTGGTAACATAGAACATAGAACATAGAACATTACAGCGCAGTACGGGCCCTTCGGCCCTCGATGTTGTGCCGACCCGTGAAACCATCTGAAGCCTATCTGACCTACACTATTCCATTTTCATCCATATGTCTATCCAGTGACCACTTAAATGCCCTTAAAGTTGGCGAGTCTACTACTGTTGCAGGCAGGGCGTTCCACACCCCTACTATCTGAGTAAAGAAACTGCCTCTGACATCTGTCCTATATCTACCACCCCTCAATTTAAAGCTATGTCCCCTCGTGTTGGTCATCACCATCCGAGGAAAAAGACTCTCACTGTCCACCCTATCTAACCCTCTGACTATCCTATATGTCTCTATTAAGTCACCTCTCTAACGAAAACAACCTCAAGTCCCTGGTAAGTGGAGTAAGTGGAGAGATCAACTGCCAATGATTATTCCAGTCATCTCTGTAGGTACAAACCTGGCCTATCCCAGGTCATCACTGCAGGAGGGCCTCAGGGTAGTGGCCCAGGCCCAACCATCTTCATTTGCTTCACCAAAGACCTTCCGTCCATCAGAAGGTCAGAAATGAGGAGGATTGCTGATGATTGCACAACGTTCAGCACCATTTGTGACTCCTCAGACACCGAATGTCTGACCATATGTCCAAATGCAGCAAGACCTGGACAACATTCAGGCTTGGGCGGCTAGGTGGCAAATAGTATCGACACCACACAGTGCCAGGCAATGACCATTTCCAACACGAGGGAATCTAACCATCTCTGGGTGCCATTCAATGGCATTAATATCAGCGAATCTCCTACCAACACCGTGAGGGGATTATCATTTACCAGAGACTGAACTGGGTCTGCCAGATAAATATTGTAACTACCAGAGAAGATCGAAACTCAATGGGCCTCACGGTAGCATGGTGGCTAGCATCAATGCTTCACAGCTCCAGGGTCCCAGGTTCAATTCCCGGCTGGGTCACTGTCTGTGTGGAGTCTGCACGTCCTCCCCGTGTGTGCGTGGGTTTCCTCCGGGTGCTCCGGTTTCCTCCCACAGTCCAAAGATGTGTGGGTTAGGTGGATTGGTCATGCTAAATTGCCCGTAGTGTAAGGTTAATGGGGGGATTGTTGGGTTACGTGGGTTTAAGTAGGGTGATCATTGCTCGGCACAACATCGAGGGCCGAAGGGCCTGTTCTGTGCTGTAAATCTAAATAACTCACCTCCTGACTCCCCAAAGCCTGTCCACCATCTACAAGGCACAAGTCATTGAGTGTAATGGAATACTCTCCACTTGCTTGGATGAGTGTAGCCCTGGAAATATATCGGCCGTTCCTTCACTCTCGCTGATTCAAACTCTTGGAACTCCCTCCCTAACAGCACTGTGGGTGTACGTACACCCCTTGGCTTGCAGCTCATCGAGTTCTCAAGGGCAATTAGGGATGTAGGATGAGTGATTTAACAAGAAAAACCATCCTGTCCAGCATCCCTTCTTTTAGAATTGTAATGGTGACCGATTCTCTTGACCTTGGTTCTAACCAGTAAACCAAAGGTGAGAGTTACAATTGATCACAGAACCCAGCACCGTCGATACAGCTCATCAAAGGTCGTCTACCATTGATAGCCTTTCAATAATGAAAGAATCACTTCATTTAAATGACCTACTCAATCACTTTGTGAGAGAATAAGATCCAAGGTATCTGTATTTTCCATCCATTTTTTAAAATACATTTAGGGTACCCAATTTGTTTTTTCCAATTAAGGGGCAATTTAGCATGGCCAATCCACCTACCCTGCACATCTTTGGGTTGTGGGGGTGAAACCCACGCAGACACGGGGGAAAAGTGCGGATTCCACACAGGCAGTGACCCGGGCCGGGATCAAACCTGGGACCTCGGCGTTGTGACGCTAATCACTGCGCAACTGTGCCGCCCCATTGTTATATAACTGTGGTAGTATGACTAGGGGTATTACGATACCTGGAAGTGTGAGCTGCCATTGGTGTAGAGGGCTCACTGCCCATTGGCCCAAGTATTGTGCTCTCTGTATTCTCATTGGTCGGGAGGAAGGTAGCTCCGCCTACGAGGCAGGGTATAAGAACCCGTGTTCCCCAGTAGCCAGGCCATTTCTGTACTCCTGCTGCTGGGTTCACTTCTTGCTGATTAAAGCCTTCGATTCGGACTACTCCTTCGTTTTCGTGTCCATTGATTGTGCATCAATAACCTCACTTCAGGAATGCTTCGTGCAATTATTTGAACGTCATTTCCACTTCACTAATGACAATTGTGACGTTGGAACGATTTTCTCCTGGTGGATTAGGAAAGGACATTTGACTCAATCCACTTGACTCGTGAGCGGCTGATTCTGGTCATTTCCTGGTGAAAGATACTGAAATAGGCCCCATTTAGATGGTTTTCTAATCCACTTCACCCATGCATAGGTCAACACAGTGTTGTTTTGAATCTATACAATGGAATCTTAAGACTGGCTAAAAACATCAGAGAGTTCAGCAGCCAGTAATCCCGAATATGACAGGTAGTGTCGCAGACTTTTGCCAGGTTTCCTGACATTCATTGGCTGTCCATCCCAATTATTTGTTACACCTCATTATGGTCCATGATGTAGTTACAGCAATCGCATGCAATTTCAGTAACAATGCACCAACCAAATTAGGAACAGTGGCCATTCGGCCCCTCGAACCAATTTCCCCATTCCATTAAATCATGGCTGATTTGAATGTTAAGTCTTTCCCTCTGGGTTCTGCTGTTTCTCATTAGAACGGATAAGGATGAGGGGAGACTTGGTAGAGGTTTATAAGATGATCAGGGGAATAGATAGAGTAGACAGTCAGAGACTTTTTCCACGGGTGGAACAAACCATCACAAGGAGACATAAATTTAAGGTGAATGGTGGAAGATATAGGGGGGATGTCAGAGGTAGGTTCCTTACCCAGAGAGTAGTGGGGGCATGGAATGCACTGCCTGTGGAAGTTGTTGAGTCGGAAACATTAGGGACCTTCAAGCGGCTATTGGATAGGTACATGGATTACGGCAGAATGATGGGGTGTAGATTAACTTGTTCTTAATCTAGGACAAAAGTTCAGAACAACATTGTGGGCTGAAGGGCCTGTTCTGTGCTGTATTTTCTATGTTCTATGGTCTAGATACAGAGCCGTTAGCGGTGATTCTCCATCCTGCACTGCCATCCAACCAGACCTCCCGTCAGGAACACCTGATGGTTGACCCTCTGGGAGAGCACTCTACCCATACCCACAACATGTCCAACTCGCCCTATCCCCATAACCTAACCTGAACATCCCTGGACACTACGCCAATGTAGTGTGGCCAATCCACCTAACCTGCACATATTTAGGACTGTGGGAGGAAACGGAAGCACCCGGAGGAAATCCACGCAGACAGGGGGAGGACATACAAATTCCACACAGTCGCCAGAATTGAACCTGGGTCCCTGGCGCTGTGAGGCAGCAGTGTTAACCACTGTGCCATCGTGAGCCCATCATGGATGCCCACTCTTGAGTTGCCAGATCTGTCTCAAATCCATCCCATTTAGCACGGTGGTAGGACCACGCAGCACCAGGCTGTCACAGTGCTTAGCACTGCTGCCTCACAGCACCAGGGTGTCACAGTGCTTAGCACTGCTGCCTCACAGCACCAGGCTGTCACAGTGCTTAGCACTGCTGCCTCGCAGCACCAGGCTGTCACAGTGCTTAGCACTGCTGCCTCACAGCACCAGGCTGTCACAGTGCTTAGCACTGCTGCCTCGCAGCACCAGGCTGTCACAGTGCTTAGCACTGATGCCTCACAGCACCAGGGTGTCACAGTGCTTAGCACTGCTGCCTCACAGCACCAGGCTGTCACAGTGCTTAGCACTGCTGCCTCGCAGCACCAGGCTGTCACAGTGCTTAGCACTGCTGCCTCACAGCACCAGGCTGTCACAGTGCTTAGCACTGCTGCCTCGCAGCACCGGGTTGTCACAGTGCTTAGCACTGCTGCCTCACAGTACCAGGCTGTCACAGTGCTTAGCACTGCTGCCTCACAGCGCAAGGGTGTCACAGTTAGCACTGCTGCCTCACAGCGCAAGGGTGTCACAGTGCTTAGCACTGCTGCCTCACAGCACCAGGCTGTCACAGTGCTTAGCACTGCTGCCTCACAGCGCAAGGGTGTCACAGTGCTTAGCTCTGCTGCCTCGCAGTGCCAGGGATCCAGGTTCAATTCCGAACTCCTGTTGACTGTGTGGCGTTTGCACGTTCTCCCCGTGTCTGCTTGGTTTTCCTCCAGGTGCTCCAGATTCCTCCAACAATGTGCAGGTTAGGTGGATCAGCCATGCTAAATTGCCCCTGAGTGTCCAAAAGATGTGCAGGTTAGGTGAGGTTACGGGGATAGGGCGGGGAAGTGGGCCTAGGTAGGGTGCTCTTTCAGAGGGCCGATGCAGGCTCAATGGGCCGAATGGCCTCCTTCTGCACTGTAGGGATTCTATGAGGAATCCTATCGTGATTGGGACAGGATGGATACACTGGAATTCTATTGTCAAATATGAAAGATTTATAATGCAAGAAACCCAGACTACATGTTGACGAGTTACACATAAAGGTTCTGTACAGTGAATGGAACGGAATTGAAATTCTTTAAACATAAGGTTTTGCTGGATTGGAATTCACAATTCTGAGGTGGGGCTTAGTATATTGGGATTTTAGAGTGTATGAGAAAACTTGGTCCACATTGACTGAACTTTAAATGAATGAGAGGGGATCTAATACTCTGGGATTGAAGCACTGGGTACACTAGAATTGGATAGTGAATGGAAACATTTACATAGAATTACCTGATTTATCGCACGAAAAAGGCCATTCGGCCCAATCAGCCCATGCTCTACTCAAGCCTCCTCCCATCTATCTTTATCTATCAGGGGAACCCTCTATTCACTTCTCCCATGCTAAAATAGCCCCTTAGTGTCCAAAGATGTGCAGGTTAGGTGGATTGGCCATGCTAAAATAGCCCCTTAGTGTCCAAAGATGTGCAGGTTAGGTGGGGTTACAGGGATAGGGCGGGGGAGTGGTTCAGAGGTTCAGTGCAGACTCGATGGGCCAAATAGCCTCCTTCTGCTCTGTGGGGATTCGATGGATAAATGGCCGTTACATCTGAGTCGAGAGGGTAACGCTAGCCGAGAAAGCGGGAGAACTCAACTTTCTTCTCTGAACCCAGCCCTGGATATAATGTTCCTGTTAACATGCAGGCGGTGGCAAACTGAGATTAAAATTGAACAGGAAGAAGCCCCATATCCACGCTGTAACTTGGCCAGCAGTCAGCAGAAGCTCTGTTTACATGTTCACATGCTTTGCGACCCACCTCTGGTGCAATTATAGCAGGATGGGTTTCACAGCAGCTGAACGGGAAAGGGGCTTGACACGTTAATTACACTAAAATCACACTGTGCTCCTTCTCCCGGCTTACAAGCAGAAACGCAAGCGGGAGAATCCAGCTAAGAAGGTTGTGCAGTGCTGGTCTGAGGAGACAGAAGAGCTCTTACATGACTGCTTGGAGACAGTGGACTGGTCCATATTTAAGAACTCAGCGACTAACTTAGATGAGTATGTCACCACCGTCACAGACGTCATCAGCAAATGTGTGGACGACTGCGTGCCAAAGAAAGCAGTACGTACGTTCCCCAACCGGAAACCATGGCTCAACCGCGAGATTGACTCCCTACTGAAGGACAGATCTGAGGCGTTCAAGGCAGACGACCCTGTCCTACACAAGAAATCCAGGTACGACCTCCGCAAAGCCATCCGAGATGCCAAGAGAGAATATCAAACTAAGCTAGAGTCACAGACAGACTCTCGGCGGTTGTGGCAAGGACTAAGCGACATAACGGGCTACAAAGCGAAGCCGAGCAGTATCTCTGGCAGCAGCGCACCCCTTCTCGATGAACTCAATGCATTCTATGCTCGGTTTGAGCAGGTAACCAACAACCCGCTATCGAGTGCCCCAGCAACCCATAATTCACCCGTACCCACCATCACAGTTTCCGAAGTCAGATCGGCCTTCCTGAAAGTGAACCCACGGAAGGCGATGGGCCCGGACGGGATCCCTGGTCGTGCACTCAGAACCTGCGCGGACCAGCTGGCAGAGGTTTTCACAGACATCTTTAACCTATCCCTACTCCACTCCGAGGTCCCCACCTGCTTCAAGAAGACCACCATCATACCGGTACCAAAGAAGAACCAGGCAACGTGCCTCAATGACTACCGCCCGGTGGCCCTGACATCAGTTCTAATGAAGTGCTTTGAGAGGCTGATCATGAAGCGCATCACCTCCATACTCCCGGAACGCCTTGACCCACTTCAATTCGCATACCGTCGCAACCGGTCTACATCAGACGCCATTTCCCTGGCCCTACACTCATCCCTAGAGCATCTCGAAAACACGGACTCCTACATCAGACTCCTATTTATTGACTACAGCTCCGCCTTCAACACCATAATCCCAGCCAAGCTCATATCAAAGCTCCAAAACCTAGGACTTGCCTCTCCACTCTGCAACTGGATCCTTGACTTTCTGACCAACAGACCACAGTCAGTAAGAATGAACACCAACACCTCCTCCACAATAGTCCTCAACACCGGTGCCCCGCAAGGCTGCGTACTTAGCCCCCTACTCTACTCCCTGTACACACACGACTGCATGGCAAAACTTGGTTCCAACTCCATCTACAAGTTTGCTGACGATACGACCATAGTGGGCCGGATCTCGAATAACGACGAGTCTGAATACAGGAGGGAGATAGAGAACCTAGTGGAGTGGTGCAACAACAACAATCTCTCCCTTAATGCCAGCAAAACTAAAGAGCTGGTCATCGACTTCAGGAAGCATAGTACTGTACACACCCCTGTCAGCATCAACGGAGCCGAGGTAGAGATGGTGAGCAGTTTCAAATTCCTAGGGGTGCACATCACCAAAAATCTATCCTGGTCCACTCATGTCGACGCTATCACCAAGAAAGCACAACAGCGCCTTTACTTCCTCAGGAAACTAAGGAAATTTGGCATGTCCACATTAACCCTTACCAACTTTTACAGATGCACTATAGAGAGCATCCTATCGGGCTGCATCACAGCCTGGTATGGCAACTGCTCGGCCCAGGACCGCAAGGAACTTCAGAGAGTCGTGTATACCGCCCAGTCCATCACACGAACCTGCCTCCCATCCATTGATTCCATCTACACCTCCCGCTGCCGGGGGAAAGCAGGCAGCATAATCAAAGACCCCATCCCACCCGGCTTACTCACTTTTCCAACTTCTTCCATCGGGCAGGAGATTCAGAAGTCTGAGAACACGCACAAACAGACTCAAAAACAGCTTCTTCCCCACTGTCACCAGACTCCTAAATGACCCTTTTTTTTTTTAAATAATTTTTATTGAAGAAATTTTTCAAAATACAAACATTTTAACCCCCCCTACATTTAAATTTAAATTATATCAAAACAAAGTCAAACCCCCCTACTTAACAAAAAGTCCCCCCCCCCCCCCCCCCCCCCCCCGCCGGCGAACCGACAGTCAGACCAACTTATCATTTCTGGCAGTGTCCTCGGGCAGGCCTTGCCCGTGCCACCACCGCTACCGTACTTCCTTCGTTGTTGTCCCCCCTCCCCCCCCCCCCCCCCCCCCCCCCCTCCCTCCCGCCCTCCCCTCCCCTCCCGGGTTGCTGCTGTCACGACCTCAGTTTCTATCTCTGATCTAAGAGGTCTAGGAAGGGTTGCCATCGCCTGAAAAACCCCTGCACCGACCCTCTCAGGGCGAATTTGATCCTTTCCAATTGGATGAAGTTTGCCATGTCGTTTAACCAGGTGTTAACACTCGGAGGCCTTTCGTCCCTCCACTGAATCAAGATCCTCCTCCGAGCCACCAAGGACGCAAAGGCTAATATTCCAGCCTCCCTCGCCTCCTGTACCCCCGGCTCCACCCCAACCCCGAAGATCGCAAGTCCCCATCCTGGCTTGACCCTGGACCCCACCACTCTCGACACCGTCCCTGCCACCCCCTTCCAGAACTCCTCCAGTGCCGGACATGCCCAAAACATATGTGCATGGTTCGCAGGGCTTCCCGAACATCTAATACACCTGTCTTCACCCCCGAAAAACCGACTCATCCTTGTCCCCGTCATGTGGGCTCTATGCAGTACCTTAAATTGAATGAGACTTAGTCTCGCACATGACGACGACGAGTTGACCCTCTCCAGGGCGTCTGCCCATGTCCCGTCCTCTATCTGTTCCCCCAGCTCTAACTCCCACTTATCTTTCAGCTCCACTACTGGTACCTCCTCCACCTCCTGCATAATCTTATAGATGTCCGAGATCTTCCCCTCCCCGACCCAGACCCCTGATAGCACCCTATCACTCGCCCCCCCTGTCGGGAAGCGCGGGGAACCCCTCTACCTGTCGTCTGGCAAATGCCTTCACTTGGAGGTACCTGAACGTGTTCCCCGGGGGGAGCCCAAATTTCTCCTCCAGCTCTCCCAAGCTCGCAAACCTCCCCTCTATAAACAAGTCCCTCAGTTGTCTAATACCCGCCCTCTGCCAGCTCTGGAATCCCCCTCCTGTATTTCCCGGTGCAAATCTGTGGTTCCCTCTTAATGGTGCCCCTATCAGACCTCCCACTTCCCCCCTGTGTCGCCTCCACTGCCCCCAGATCTTGAGGGTGGCCGCCACCACCGGGCTCGTGGTATACCTCGTGGGAGGGAGCGGCCATGGTGCCGTTACCAGTGCCCCTAAGCTTATGTTGCCGCAGGACGCCCTCTCCATGCGCTTCCAGGCTGCCCCCTCCCCTTCCATCATCCACTTTCGTACCATCGATGTATTTGCCGCCCAGTAATATCCTGAAAGGTTGGGTAACGCCAGCCCTCCACTATCCCTACTCCGCTCCAAAAAGACCCTTCTAACTCTAGGGGTGCCATGTGCCCACACATACCCCATGATACTACTCGTTACCTTCTTGAAAAAGGCCCTGGGGAGGAAGATGGGCAGACACTGGAACAAAAACAAGAACCTCGGGAGGACCGTCATTTTAACTGACTGCACCCTCCCTGCCAGCGACAGCGGCACCATGTCCCACCTCTTAAACTCCTCCTCCATCTGTTCCACCAGTCTGGAAAAGTTCAACTTGTGGAGGGTCCCCCAGTTCTTTGCCACCTGCACCCCCAAGTACCTAAAACTTTTAACTGCCCTTTTGAAGGGGAGCCTCCCAATTCCCTCCCCTT
Organism: Scyliorhinus canicula; assembly: GCF_902713615.1. Classification (NCBI taxonomy): domain Eukaryota; kingdom Metazoa; phylum Chordata; class Chondrichthyes; order Carcharhiniformes; family Scyliorhinidae; genus Scyliorhinus; species Scyliorhinus canicula. The sequence continues at coordinate 22,068,954 of NC_052169.1, read as the reverse complement.
GGTCTCCCGGGTGTATTACAAAGACCTCACTTTTCCCCAGATTTAATTTATACCCCGAAAAGTCCCCGAACTCCGCTAGTATCCCCATTACCTCCGGCATTCCCCCCTCCGGGTCTGCCACATACAACAACAAATCATCCGCATAGAGCGAGACCCGATGTTCCTCCCCTCCCCTTGTCAGTCCTCTCCACCCCCCTGAACCCCTCAGTGCCATCGCCAACGGCTCAATCGCTAATGCAAAGAGTAAGGGGGATAGGGGACATCCCTGCCTAGTACCTCGATGGAGCCCAAAATATTCTGACCTCCTCCCGTTTGTTACCACACTCGCCATCGGAGCTGAATAGAGCAGTTTTACCCACTTGATAAATCCCTCCCCAAACCCAAACCTTTCCAACGTCTCCCACAAGTATTCCCACTCCACCCTGTCAAATGCCTTCTCCGCATCCAGCGCTACCACTATCTCCGCCTCCCCCTCCACTGCTGGCATCATGATCACGTTTAACAATCTCCGGACATTTGTGTTAAGTTGGCGTCCCTTCACGAACCCCGTCTGGTCTTCATGGATTACCCCTGGCACACAGTCCTCTATCCTGGTTGCCAGGACCTTTGCTAACAGCTTGGCGTCAACATTTAGGAGGGAGATGGGCCTGTAGGACCCGCACTGGACCGGGTCCTTGTCCCGCTTCAAAATCAAGGAGATCAGGGCCTGCGACATTGTTGGGGGCAGAACCCCCCCCTCGCGCGCCTCATTAAAGGCTCTCACCAGCACTGGACCCACCAAGTCCACAAATTTCCTGTAAAACTCCACCGGGAACCCATCCGGCCCCGGCGCCTTCCCCGCCTGCATCTGGCCTATCCCTTTAATTAGCTCCTGCAGCTCTATCGGCGCCCCCAACCCTTCTACCAGCTCCTCCTGTACCTTTGGGAACCCCAATTTGTCGAGAAAGTTCTTCATTCCCCCTCTCCTCTTCGGCGGTTCAGACCTATACAATTCCCTATAGAAGTCCCTAAAGACCCTATTCACCTCTTGCCCCTTCTGCACTACGTCCCCACCCCTCTCTCTCACTCCCCCAATCTCTCTGGCTGCATCTCGCTTACGAAGCTGGTGTGCCAGCATCCTGCTCGCCTTTTCCCCGTACTCATACGCCGCACCCTGCGCCCTTCTCCACTGCGTTTCCCCCTTCCTAGTGGTCAGTAGGTCGAACCTGGCCTGCAAGCTACGCCGCTCCCTTAATAGCCCCTCCTCTGGTGCCGCCGCATATTTCCTATCTACTTCTAGGAGCTCCCCCACCAGCCTCTCCCTTTCCTGCCTCTCCTTCCTCTCTCTGTGTGCCCTTATGGAGATCAGCTCTCCTCTAATCACTGCTTTCAAGGCCTCCCAGACCGTCCCCACCTGCACCTCACCTGTGTCATTCGTACCCAGATAGTTCTCAATGCCCGTTCTCACCCTTCTGCACACCTCTTCGTCCGCCAACAGCCCTACATCCAGGCGCCACAACGGGCGTTGATCCCGCGCCTCCCCCATTTCCACGTCCACCCAATGTGGTGCATGGTCCGATATCGCAATGGCCGAGTACTCCGTGTCCTGCACTCTCGGTATCAGCCCCCTGTTCAATACGAAAAAATCTATCCTAGAGTACACTCTGTGGACGTGGGAGAAAAAAGAATACTCCCTCGCCCTAGGCCTACCAAATCTCCATGGGTCTACCCCTCCCATCTGCTCCATGAACCCCCTTAACACCTCTGCCGCTGCCGGCCTCCTATTCGTCCTGGAACTTGATCTATCCAGCCCAGGGTCTAACACCGTATTAAAGTCCCCTCCCATGATCAGGCCCCCTGCCTCCAGTCCCGGGATGAGGCCCAGCAGGCGCCTCATAAAGCCCGCGTCGTCCCAGTTCGGGGCATACACATTTACCAGTACCACATTCTCTCCCTGCAACCTACCCCTCACCATCACATACCTGCCCTCCTTATCTGCCACCACCTCTGCCGCCACAAACGGCACCCTCTTTCCCACCAAAATCGCCACCCCCCGGTTCCTGATATCCAAGCCTGAGTGGAACACCTGTCCCACCCACCCCCTTCTCAGGCGGACCTGATCTGCTACCCTCAAATGAGTCTCCTGCAGCATTGCTACATCAGCCTTCAGTCCCTTCAGGTGTGAGAAGACCCTTGATCTTTTAACCGGCCCATTCAGCCCCCTTACGTTCCACGTGATCAATCGGATCGCTGAGCGACCCGTCCCTACTCCCTGTCGATTAGCCATGTCTTGTCCCTTGCTCGCCCCGGGTCATCCCTCCTTTTCTGACCCGCTTCCCATAGCGATGCCCCCCCCCCCCCCCCCCCCGGCTCTCCCCTTCTCGTCCCTGGTCATTCCAGCAGCAACCCGGTGTCCCCCCTTAACCCACCCCCCCTTCCCCCCCCCCCCCTTCCCCCCCCCCCCTGGCTAGGACCCCTCCTAGCCGCGATGTACCCAACATCGTACTCCCAAGAGTCAGCTGGTCTCCGCTGACCCGGCTGCTCCTGCCACATTCCGACTCCTCCCGGTTCGCCCCATCTGCGCCCGTGAAAGATCCCCTTAAAACCCCAGAGAAAGACCCGCATAATCAACCCGCTCCCCCCGTCCCGTCTCCCCAACTTAACAATATAAATACCCAATGGCAAATAAATACATAAATACTTAACTACATACTTAAATAACAAAATAATTAACTAGCTATCAACTAACAGTGTGCTCAACCATCACCCTCCATCAAACAGTATAAATAACCACAGATAACCATAACCAGAAAAGAAAGAAAGAACAAAAAACAAGCACCCAAAGGGAAAGGGTAAAAGGGGTAGATAACTAAGGGAAATTGGAAACGGGAAGAAACACCCCATAAGAAGCCAACGACCCACAATAGAGATTTCAACAGTTCAAATATACAGAAACACCCAACAACTCGAAACCTTCAAGATATTCAGAAAAGTCAAACGTTCGAGAAAAAACCACCCCAAACAATCCACAAAACTGTTACCCAGTTCCGACCTGGCCTGAAAAAGAAAAGGGCCACTTGCTCAATCAAGAGTCCCCAGGCGGCTACGACCGCCGGTGCTCCCAGGTTTTAGTTTGTGTCCAACTTTTCCTCTTGTACAAAGGTCCAGGCCTCCTCTGGGGACTCGAAATAATGATGTTGGTCCTTGTAGGTGACCCACAAGCGCGCCGGCTGCAGCATTCCAAATTTGATCTTTTTCGCGTGTAGCACCGCCTTTGTCCGGTTGAACCGGGCCCGCCGCTTTGCCACCTCCGCACTCCAGTCCTGGTACAGCCTTACCGTCGAGTTCTGCCACTTGCTGCTTTTCTCCCTTTTTGCCCACCTCAGGACTTTCTCTCGATCACTTGGCCGCTGGAACCGCACCAGCACCGCCCTCGGGGGCTCGTTTGCCCTAGGCCTCCTGGCCATGACCCGGTATGCCTCTTCCAGTTCCAGGGGCGCCGGACCGGCCCCTTCCCCCATCAGGGAGCTCAACATCTCCGCCACATATCTCGGGAGATCCGACCCCTCCAGGCCTTCTTCCAGGCCCAGGATCCTCAAATTTTTCCTCCTCATCCGAGTGTCCAGCTCCTCGAAGCGGCTCTGCCACTTCATGTGGAGTGCCTCGTGCACCTCCACCTTTGCCCCGATGACTGTGGCCTCCTCCTCCCTCGCGGTCATCTCCTGCTGCAGCTCTCTGATCGACGCCTCTTGGGTCGCCTGGGCTCCCATCAACCTGGTGGTCGTCGCGTTCATGGACTCTAAGAGCTCCACTTTCAGTTCCGTGAAAAAACGGAGGAGAGCGGCCTGCTGCTCCTCCGCCCATTTCTTCCATTCCTCCGGTATGCCGCCGGCCGCCATTTTGATTTTCTTCCCCCGCTTTTTTTGGGGAGCTGCTGCCGTTTTTCTTGCCGCTCCACTCCGGGTACCGACCATAAAATCGGTCTAGTTCTCCTCAGGGGACCTTCCCCCACCGGGATTCGTCTTTACTGCACCTTTGGGGCCCTCCAGTTGGCCCGAAAACACCTTTGTCGCAGGAGCTTCCAAGTGTGCGACTTAGCTAGTCATAGCCGCAACCGGAAGCCTAAATGACCCTTTTATGGACTGTCCTCATTAACACTACACCCTGTATGCTTCATCCGATGCCAATGCTTATGTAGTTACATTGTATATATCGTGTTGCCCTATTATGTATTCTCATGTATTTTCTTGAATTCTGTTCAATTCCCTTTTCTTCCATGTACTGAATGATCTGTTGAGCTGCTTGCAGAAAAATACTTTTCACTGTACCTCGGTACACGTGACAATAAACAAATCCAATCCAATCCAAAAGGGAAGGGGCCTGGGATAATGAGGAACAGCACAAACCGGGGAAGGAATTGGCACATTGCGGAATCTAGCGAATGGTAAAACGGAGATGCACTGGGAATGGAGAGGTACACTGGGCTTGCATTGTAATTGTAGACCCTGTAACGGTGGCCCTTGCAAAGTGAATGCCAGGCAAGCCTTTCAGATGCATTATTTACAGATCTCTGTACGCAAGTAGCTCACCCACCTCCTCGATCAGATCACGCTGCACAGCTCGCGCGAGCTAAAACAGGGCCTGTAATTTTGGTACGAACAATTTAATTTGATCAAAGTAGTCAGAACCGGAAAGAGCAGCAAGGTGCAAACAAATTGCTTTTTCCTACTTTGCTGCTGAGGCAAGAATAGAAAGGTTGATTATCAGCGAGGCTGTAGGGGTGGAAGTTAATCGTAAGCGTGTAGACACAAAGGGCTTCTTTTTTTTTTTTGCTGCATGGACAGGTTAGACAAATTCATTACTGAAAGAAAAATACCCGTGCCATGAAATTGAAGTTGACACAAAATAAATATGCAAAGAAATTACCCTTGTCCCTGTGCAAGAAGGCAGAACTAAATTGAAGGACATGTGAAATTAGCCAGCGCAGTGTGGCAGCCTTTACACTATTAATGGGACATGGCACCTTCTCATCACCCACATGACCATACCAAGGCAATAACTGTCCACACTGATTTACTGACTCAGGAACAGAGCCAAAGGGGAGAAAGTGAAAGATAAAGTCAGCAAGGGAGAAATAACAAATCAGTCGTGACTCATTGATAGAATGAGTGCTAAGTACGATTTGACGGACAGCAGAAAGATGCCATTCGGCCCATCGAGTCTGCACCGGTTCTTGGAAAGAGCACCCTACCCAAGGTCAACACCTCCACCCTATCCCCCTTTTCCCCTCCTCTCAGTTGATCAGGACACGATATATTTTTGGAGTGTTCCTTTTCTTCAAGGATATTTTATCCCAGACGCATTTAACAGAATAACACAAGCTCAACATCCCATCAAAGAGCGCAGTTTGCACATTTTTGGATCTCGCCATTCCTGCCCTCCCCCGTCTCCACTCTGCCCGATCAAAGGCCTTCTCTGCCCATGGACACCATCACCTCGGATACCCGCCCCCTACTGGGGGGCATAATTGCATTCGGGGGGAAGCACGGCGGCGCAGTGGGTTAGCCCTGCTGCCTCACGGCGCTGAGGTCCCAGGTTCAATCCCGGCTCTGGGTCACTGTCCGTGTGGAGTTTGCACATTCTCCCCGTGTCTGCGTGGGTTTAACCCCCACAACCTAAAGATGTGCAGGGTAGGTGGATTGGCCACGCTAAATAGCCCCTTAATTGGCAAAAATGAATTGGGTACTCTAAATTTATTTTTAAAATAATTGCATTGAGCAATCTCCTAATATTACTGGAGAGCTGTATCCCCTTCACAAAGCCCGTTTGGTCCTCCGAAACAACTCTTGCACACACCCCTCCAACCTTCCCGCCAATATCTTTGCCGGGACTTTCACGGGCGTACGTAGCAGCGAGTTGGGCGTATAGGATCCACACACCAATGGATCCTTCCCCTTGCTCGGGATCAACAAAATCGACATTCCCAAAAGGTGGGAGACCAACTCCATCGTGAACTGCTTATGAAATTCCGCCGGGAAGCCATCCAGCACTTCCAGTTGTACCTCGAGGCCAGAGACCGGGAAGCTGCCTCGGATGCACGGAAGATTGCTCTCTTCCTCTCCGTAGCCGGGGACCACGCTCTGCACATCTTCAACTCGCTCACCTTCGCTGAGGGGGGAGGACAAATCGAAGTTCACGACTGTCATTCTAAAGTTCGACAGCCACTGCAAGGTTGAAGTAAACGAGAGCTTCGAGAGATGTTTCAGCAGCCAATTCAGGTTTCCAGTCCTTTATTACCCACCTCCGCGTCCTTGCGCAGTCCTGCAACTACGGGTCCACCTCTGACTCCATGCTCCGTGACCAGATTGTTTTTGGTGTTCAGTCTGAGCCCCTGCGCCAGCAGCTACTAAAAGTAAAGCAGCTCACTCTCTCCACGGCCATTGAGACCTGCGTACTTCATGAACATGCCTCCACGCGCTGCTCCTGCATCCAGGCCGCTGAAACGACGCGGCAAGCCTCTTACGAGACAGAACGGGTCCAAACGATTGTGGTGATCACAAGTTAACTAGATGCAATACAACTGAGAAAACACTAGAGGGAGAGCTATAAATACACCGGGACAGGATGTACAATTTTCTTTAACGATGTACAGAAAATATGTAAAGAGAAAAAGGGGGATGTGGTGATCACAAGTTAACTAGATGCAATACAACTGAGCAAACACTAGAGGGAGCACGGGAGAGCCATATAAATAGACCGGGACAGGAAGTGACAACACACTTCACAGAAGGCAGAACCCGTAGCAGGGCACAGACATACCAGCTAGTAGCATTTGAGGTAGCCGTAGGTAAAGCTCTGAAGAGAGAACGAATTCACAATAAAGCATCTTCTCCACATTTGAGACTACGAGCTTTATTAAGTCACGAGGAACAACACAACGATTAAATCTTTTCAGGCTGTGGATCTGAACGATGGCGGCCATTTTGCGGGCTTTTCGCGGAGTCCCGCGCTTACACGCAGCGAGCGTGACGACGTCACGGACCGCTTCGCGCAGGTGCGCACCTCACTGGATCGCCCCACGCATGCGCGGTGGCGTGACGAAAGTCCCGACGCTCCGGCGTGCGGCAACTGAGGCTCCGCCCACTTAAAGCAGCAACGTCCCGCGAAGTCCCGACGCTGCCTGCAGTGTGGCAAACGAGGCCACTACGCTGCAATGGGCAGATCTTCCCTGCCTGCTGTTTTGAGGAGGTCCACCCAGACCCACAGAGACATCAGGGCTATCCAGCCTGCCATCAATGAACCTACTCCAGACCTTGCTTCCGACTGTGCCAGCGATGACCCGCAGGTCCCATTCCAAATCGGCGTCATCACCACGAACAGGATGTCCCCCAACCGTGGCACCAAACCCGTCCACTTCCACAGCGTCGAACAGGATGGTGACTGGTGTCCCACCCTTACGGTCAACCTGAGTTCGTCGCCCACCTCAGAGACTGAACTTATGAACTCTGTACGCATGTGGACATTCTGAAAATTTTTTTCCATTCCTTGTTGCATTCGTTCTCCAGTGCTTTGTAAATAGATTTGTTAGTTGTTCCAGTTCATGTTAGTCATCTGCACCAGGCACCTTCCTGTGTACATAGTCTTGTTTCCTGTATATAGATTTGTACATATGTCTTCGCACCTCACACGTAGCTAGGTACGTTCTTCACACACCCACACTATTTATTATCACATGCCTATATCAACATTGTTTATAAAAGGGGGGATGTCATAATATACACCAGTATCTCATGGTGCCGACACACACTGATGGACACACACAGGGACCAATCAACATGTACAAACACCGCAGCCAATCACCAGTTAGAATACACACACTATAAAGGCAGAGGGCACCACGGTTCCCGCTCATTCTGGGTGCTGCCTCTGAGTGTAACAAGAACTCATCCAGCCCAGCACAGACTCACACCACGTGCCGAGAGAATCAACTGGTTCGGACAAGGCTTAGGTCTCTAGTTTAAGTTAGCATCATTTCGACCCACAGTCCTAGAACCTAGAACCTAGAACCTAGAACAGTACAGCACAGAACAGGCCCTTCGGCCCTCGATGTTGTGCCGAGCAATGATCACCCTACTCAAACCCACGTATCCACCCTATACCCGTAACCCAACAACCCCCACCCCTTAACCTTACTTTTTAGGACACTACGGGCAATTTAGCATGGCCAATCCACCTAACCCGCACATCTTTGGACTGTGGGAGGAAACCGGAGCACCCGGAGGAAACCCACGCACACACGGGGAGGACGTGCAGACTCCGCACAGACAGTCATCGTGTGTTAGTTAGTTAGAAGTTAGTTAATAAAATTGAGTTGAACCTTTTTTTTTTCATCAGTGTTGGAAGTGTCTGTTCATCTCAAGTCTACACTAGCCAACACATCATGGTGGAGCAATGTAAATTGTGCATGTACAAGAGGCACGGGGGTGGGGGGGGGGGGGGGGGGGGGGGGTGGGGGGGGGGGGGGTGGGGGGGGGGGGCGCATGAATCCTTGGAGTTCTCCCCCTCAGGGAGCAGAGGAGGCCGGGCCATTGAACAGACTCAAGGTCGGGTGAGGCGGACATTTTTAATCTTCAAGGAAGTCAAGGGAAGTGGAAGTAGCAGACAGGAACATGGGGTTCGGCTGAAAGGTGCAGCAGGCTCAAGGGGCCGAATGGCCCACTCTTGCTCCTATTTTTTATCCATATTAAGAGGTGGGAATTGGAGTACCGAGATCTCAGAAGCTTGTGGCAAACAATTTAAGAAAAATAAACTTCAAATAAAACTTTGCAGCGTCAAGATGGGAACGACTCAATGACAGCTCTCCAATTAAACTGATTGGGCAAACACCAGGATTAGCAGCAACACCATTATATAAGCCTTTATTTCCAGCACTTGCTTTCATTTCGTTTTTACTTTCCAGACGTTTTATGCATAGTTCCTATGAAGATTGGAACAATTGAATAAGCAGTTATGAGGAACTCATTTTCTCTGATGGGCCTGATGCACTTATAATGTGCTCCATCTATTTTTACATTGAGGTTACAGGTACATTATTGTTGTCAAAAATGAAGTTAGCTCTCACGATTCATAGTCACGATTAGGGAAGTAAAAGTTTCAATAAATTGAATGATAATGCATGTGGCAGCGAGCTGAAAGGCAAAATAAAATTCTTAGATTCCGATGCTATCAGTAGTTTCAAGGCTACCTCTGTCTGTCTTCTGGGCGCTTTCTGAACATAAGAACTAGGAGCAGGAGTAGGCCATCTGGCCCCTCGAGCCTGCTCCGCCATTCAATGAGATCATGGCTGATCTTTTGTGGACTCAGCTCCACTTTCCGGCCCAAACACCATAACCCTTAATCCCTTTATTCTTCAAAAAAACTAGCGATCTTTATCTTAAAAACATTTAATGAAGGAGCCTCAACTGCTTCACTGGGCAAGGAATTCCATAGATTCACAACCCTTTGGGTGAAGAAGTTCCTCCTAAACTCAGTCCTAAATCTACTTCCCCTTATTTTGAGGCTATGTCCCCTAGTTCTGCTTTCACCCGCCAGTGGAAACTACCTGCCCGCATCTATCCTATCTATTCCCTTCATAATTTTATTTGTTTCTATAAGCTCCCCCCTCATCCTTCTAAATTCCAACGAGTACAGTCCCAGTCTACCCAACCTGAACCTGGATTTTTGCTGGACATTTCCCGACACGCAGGACTCGTCTCAAGAAAAGGAGCGCAGAATGGCAAGACCGTTGTTCCGGGAGGGAGGCGAGGGGGCGCAGGGCGCACCCCTGCACATGCAGACGAGAGCCGGACACAAATTATGTCAAGTGCCGCGGCAGACTGGTTGAAAGGCTTGCCTTCAGTCTCTGGGACTTCGCCCCAGTTGTTTTCTTAAACATTAGGCCCACGACACCTCACCCATCACAACCACTTACCACCCCCACCCATGCCAATATATGCCAATATATGCCAACTCATGCCCACCCACCCGCATGAAACCTTCGTGCCAACACATGGCAACTCATGCACCCCACGCAGCTGCATGGTCCCTTAAAGCCCCCATGTCAACTAAGTGTCAACCCATTCACCACTACCCTTTGTGCTCACACTCTCCATACCAATTCACCCACTATCGACCATAGGCAGATCTCAAGAGCCATGCTTAGATGAAATAAAATAAAATTCTATTATATACTTCACTATGTTAAAAAAAAATGCTGCAATTCTTTTTTTTTAATAAACATTTTATTGAGGTATTTTTGGTATTATAACAACAACAAATAAAGATTGTACATGAAACTATAAACAGAGTGCATAAGCTGTCTCCCTCCCTTACAGGTCCCACCTTTATTAACCCCCTACTCTAAGGTAAACTAACCCTCCCACACCCCCTTCTGCTGACGATTAAATTTCCGCGAAGAAGTTGACAAACGGTTGCCACCTCCGGGCAAACACTAACAGTGACCCTCTCAAGGCGAACTTGTTTTTCTCCAAACAGAGAAAGCTAGCCATGTCCGATAGCCAGGTCTCCGTCTTCGGGGGCTTTGAGTCCCTCCAAGCTAATAATACCACCTCTGGGATACCAGGGAAGCAAAGGCCAGAACGTCTGCCTCTTTCTCCTCCTGGATTCCCGGATCTTCCGACACCCCGAAAATCGCCACCTCTGGACTCGGTGCCACCCTTGTTTTTAACACCGTGGACATGACATCCGCAAACCACTGCCAAAATCCCCTAAGCTTTGGGCACGCCCAGAACATGTGGACATGGTTCGCTGGTCCTCCCGCACATTCTTCACACCTGTCTTCCACCCCAAAGAATCTGCTCATCCGGGCCACTGTCATGTGGGCCCAATGAACGACCTTAAATTGTATCAGGCTGAGCCTGGCACATGTTGTGGACGCGTTGAGTAGAGTCATAGCCCATAGACCATCCACTATCTCTCCTCCCAGCTCCTCCTCCCACTTGCGCTTCAGCTCCTCGGTCTGCGTCTCCTCTGACCCCATAGGTTCCTTGTAAATGTCAGAGATAATTACCCACCTTCTGGAAACTACCCTGTCCTGAATCCCCCCTAGTGCTAGGAGTGGGAAGGTTGACACCTGTTTACGTAGAAAGTCCCGCACCTGCAGATAGCTGAATTTGTTTCCCCTCGCCAACCCAAACTTCTCCTCCAGCACCCTCATACTCGGAAAGCTCCCCTCTATAAACATATCCCCCATCCTCTCAATCCCTGCTCTCCGCCATATCCGGAACCCCCCACCCATACTTCCCGGGGCAAACCGGTGATTATTACAGATTGGGGACCAGACCGATGCTCCCTCTGCTCCCACATGTCTCCTCAATTGCTCCCAAACTCTCAGGACCGCCACCACCACGGGGCTGGTGGAGTACCGTGCCAGCGGGAACGGCAAAGGCGCAGTTACCAACGCCCCCAGACTGGTGCCCTTACATGAAGCTGCCTCCATAGACTCACATGCCCCCCCCCCCCCACCCACTTCCTGATCATGCCGATATTCGCCGCCCAGTAATAGTTACTAACATTTGGCAGCGCCAGCCCGCCCTCTCCCCGACTCCGCTCAAGCATTATGAAAATGAAAATCGCTTATTGTCACGAGTAGGCTTCAATGAAGTCACTGTGAAAAGCCCCTAGTCGCCACATTCCGGCGTCTGTCCGGGGAGGCTGGTACGGGAATCTAACCGTGCTGCTGGCCTGCTTGGTCTGCTTTAAAAGCCAGTGATTTAGCCTTGTGAACTAAACCAGCCCCTAGGCATTACCTTCCTTACCCGCGGGGTCTTGCCTGCCCAAACACATCCAGTGATCACCCGTTTGAAAAAGGACCGCGAAATAAAGATGGGGAGACTTTGAAACACGAACAGGCATCTCAGGAGGATCGTCATCTTCACCGTCTGCACCCTCCCAGCTAATGACAACGGCAGCGCGTCCCATCTCCGAAAATTGTCCTTCATTTGGTCTACTAGTCGGGCCAGATTTAATTTATGCAGCCGGTCCCATTCCCGCGCCACTTGGATGCCGAGGTACCTAAAGCTTCTCCTTACTAACCTAAACGGCAGCTCCCCCAATCGCCTCTCCTGTCCCCTCGCCTGGACCGCAAACATCTCACTTTTCCCCAGATTTAGATTATACCCCGGAAATCGGCCAAATTCCCCTAGAATCCTCATGATTTCTTCCATCCCCTCTATTGGGTCCGATACATACAGAAGCAGGTCGTCTGCATAAAGCGAGACTCTGTGCTCCACCACCCCCCCCAAACCCCCCGGACCAGCCCCTTCCCTTGAGGCTCTCAGAGCAATTGCAAACAACTCTATAGCTAGCGTGAACAACAGTGGGGAGAGGGGGCATCCCTGTCTCGTACCCCGGCGCAGTCTAAAGTAGTCCGATGTCCTATTCGTCCGTACACTTGCCACAGGAGCCTGATACAGCAACCAAAACGCTGCAATTCTTAAAAGTTCATTCAATACACTTAAACCCCCTCAAGTACTTAATCTCCTACTGTCATGTGAGGAGAGACTAAATTGGTCAGAGTTATATTTATTGGAGTTTAGAAGAGTGAGAGGGGATCTCGTAGAAACTTACAACATTCTAACAGGGTTAGACTGGGTAGATTCAGAAAAATGTTCCCGATGGCAGGGGGAGTCCAGAACGAGGGTCATAGTTTGAGGACAAGGGATGAACCTTTTAGGACTGAGATGAGGAGAATTTGCTTCACCCAGAGAGTGGTGAATCTGTGGAATTCGCTACCACAGAGAGTAGTTGAGGCCAAAACATTGTGTAATTTCAAGAAGGAATTGGATGTAGCTCTTGGGGCTAAAGGGATATGGGGGGGAAGGTGGGATCAGGGTATTTAACTTGATGATGATGATAATGAATGGCAGAGCAGGCTCGAAGGGCCGAATGGCCTCCTCCTGTGCCTTTGGTTTAACAGTTCATCGGAGAGAAGAATCCTCTGACAGCCTCTAACTGTGGGACTTGACTATACAACATTGTGAGCAAGAGGTGAGAATACTATCCGCTGAACCCTGGCTGACACACTGCCAAATGGACACAAGACAGAGTGAAAATTAGGTGTTTTTTTTAAACAACATAAGTTATACGGACCTGGGATTTGTTGCCTGAAAGGGTGCTGGATTCAACGGTAACTTACAAAAGGAAATTGTATATACACTTAAAAATAATCTGTTACATGCATTGTATATGTTGCCTGGAATGGAGAGTAGGTCTTACGAGGAAAGGTTGAGGGTGCTAGGCCTATTCTCATTAGATCGGAGAAGGATAAGGGGCGACTTGATCGAGGTTTATAAGATGATCAGGGGAATAGATAGAGTAGACAGTCAGAGACTTTTTCCCCTGAGTGGAACACACCATTACAAGGGGACATAAATTTAAGATAAATGGTGGAAGATATAGGGGGGATGTCAGAGGTAGGTTCTTTACCCAGAGAATAGTGGGGGCATGGAATACACTGCCTGTGGAAGTATTTGAGTCGGAAACATTAGGGATCTTCAAGCGGCTATTGGATAGGTACATGGATTATGGTAGAATGCTAGGGTGTAGATTGATTGATTCTTAAACTAGGACAAAAGTTCGGCACAACATCGTGGGCTGGAGGGCCTGGTTCTGTGCTGTATTTCTCTATGTTCTGTGGATAGGAGACAGACGGGGGTTGTTTCCACTGGAGTTTAGAAAGGTCAGGGGTGACCTGATTGAAGTGTATAGGATCATGGAATTACAGAATGATACAGGGCAGAAGAGGCCCTTTGGACCATTGAGTCTGCATTGGCACCTGACACCTGACCTGTCTCTCTTATCCCATTTGTCAGCACTTGGCCCATAGCCCTGAATGTTAAGACGTGCCAAATGATCATTCAGGTACTTTATAAAGGATGTGAGGCAACCCGCCTCTACCACCCTCCCAGGCAGTGCGTTCCAGACCATCACCACCCTCTGGGTAAAAAGATTTTTCATCAAATCCCCTCTAAACCTCCTGCCCCTCACCTTGAACTTGTGTGCCCCTCGTAACTGACCCTCCATCTCAGAGGAACAGTGGTTCCCTATCCACCCTATCCATGCCCCTCATAATCCTGTACACCTCGATCAGGTCACCCCTCAGTCTCCCCTGCTCCAACGAAAACCACCCGAGCCTGAATGGTCTTGACGAGGTGAATGTGGAAAGGATGTTTCCTCTTTGTGGGTGAGTTCAGAACTAGGGGGTTGCTGTGTTAGGTACACTGGTCTAATACTGGCTGCAACTGGATGCAGTTTAGATCAGAAAGATACTCCAGACCTTGAAGTTAGTTCAATCAGGTTTATTGAACTAACAGCACAGTTTTTTGTTTTTTTTGATAAATTTACAGTACCCAATTATTTTTTCGAATTAAGGGGCAATTTAGCATGGCCAATCCACCTAGCCTGCACATCTTTGGGTTGTGGGGGTGAAACCCACGCAAACACGGGGAGAATGTGCAAACTCCACACAGACAGTGACCCAGAGCCGGGATGAACCTGGGACCTCGGCGCCGTGAGGCAGCAGGGCTAACCCACTATGCCACCGTGCTGCCCTATACTGTTAGCACAGTTCTCTGTGAGTTCGACTCTCTGCTAACTTAGGTGTGGTTACTCTGTCTGACTGAACCACGTGGTAGAGGTGTGAGATTGTAAAAACACCCTTGACTCACTCTCTAGATGTTCATCAGTGGAAAGAGGCGGAGTGTGAGCGCCTCGTGTCTTTTATAGTCAGATCCCACTCCTGAGTGTCCTGCCTGCTCATTGGCCATGTCCTGTCCTCTGTGTCCATTAGCTGCTTGTCTGTATATCATTATGTGTGTGTGTGTGTGTGTGCATATCATGACAGGGGGCACTGTTTTAAAATTAGGGGTGGTTATTTAGGACAGAGATGAGGAGAAATGATTTTCTCCGAGAGAGGGTGGTGCAAATTTGTAACTCTGCCTCAGAGGACGATGGAGGCGGGGTCACTGAATATTATTAAGGTGGATAGGTTCCTGTTGGGCAAAGAATCAAAGGTTATCAGGGGTGGATGGGAATGTGGAAATAGAAGCACAAGCAGATCGGCCAAGATCTTATCCAGGCACGGAGCAGGCTCGAATGAGCAAATGGCCCACGTCTGCTCCAATTTCATATGTTCACACGTCCACATAAATTCACAAAGGAAAGACCCGGCCGCTGAGACTAAACAGAAATGAGGAGAAATTATTTCTCTCAAAGGGTTGTGAATCTGTGGAATTCAATACTGATGTGTCGGGCTGGCTGGGTCGTTAGAGTTAGACCTTCTCTTTGAAGATCTTCCAATTTGAGCCGAGGTTGCCGGCGATGCGGAGCTGCGGAGGAGGGCGGACGTTTTCCATGTCACCAGATGGCTGATTGCTGGTCAACGCTGATTCACTTAAGGTAGGTCCGTCAATTTTCAGCATCCATACCTGGTACCATGATGTGTTGGGCTGGCTGGGTCGATGTGGACTGCGCTTGATGCAGTGTAGCGAGAGACAGACTTCCAACACTTGGTGAGATGCAACACAATTTTGTTTAACATCTAAACCAGTGTTCTTCAAACATTTTCCGGGGACCTATTTTTACCAACCGGCCAACCTTCGGGACCCAACCTGGCCGACCTTTGCAGCCCATGGCGACCGACCTGCGCGACCCACCATTTTCACTTACCTTGTTTGCTGCTGACAAAAATGGAGGAAATGGCTTTGGGTCCCTTTGGCCCTCGTACAGCCCCCTCCAATGGAAACTGTTGGATGAAGGTGATGCCTTCCAGTGTCGGAAAGTATGGAGTCTCCATCTGTCCAAAGTTCGGCATTTTGTTTTCTGTAAATTTTTATCAAATAAACCCCCCTCGAACTTGTAAAAAAAAATGAATAAAATAAACGAATAAATGAATAGAAACCACTGCAGAACTTGTAAAACAAAAAGTTGCAACGGTTTTAAAACAAATAGCAGCTGCACTGCGCATGCGTGCCTGATTATCGGCACGCATGCACATTGTGCGGCCATGTAAAAAAATTGGCCGCATTGCGCATGCGCGCACAACGATCGGGCACGCATGCGCAATGCGGCCGACTTTTTTTTAACAGGCGTGCGGTCCCTTGCAGCCGGCATTATTAAAAGCCAGCTGCTGCGCGGGGATTTGCGCGATCGGGAGCGTTGCAGACAACGGCTCCGACACCCACCCGCGACCCGCCCGCGGGTCGCGCCCCCGACTTTGAAGAACATTGATCTAAACTATTATACATGTTCAACTGTGGGTTGACACTATGCTGACTTGACTGGAGACCTGATACCAGCCTGACCAGACTTACTGACTACCACATGGTGTTTGCACTGACTAGCTCACGAGCTCTGACTGTCTCAGAGGCTGGGTCCCGAGAGAGCGGGAAACCGGGTGCCCTCTGGCTTTATAGTGGCCGTGTCCTGTCTGGTGATTGGCTGCTGTGTTCTGTGTGCTTACTGGTCATCCTGTGTGTCAATCACTGCCTGTCTGCACTCCATTATATACATGGATGTATATTATGACAACTACCACTACCATAGGCTGGTTTAGCACAGTGGGCTAAACCGTTAGCTTGCAATACAGAACAAGGCCAGCAGGGCGGGTTCAATTCCCGTACCAGCCTCCCCGAACAGGCGCCGGAATGTGGCGACTGGGGGCTTTTCACAATAACTTCATTGAAGCCTACTTGTGACAATAAGCGATTATTATTATTATTATTACCCCAGAGTGCGGTGGACATTGAGCAAATGTAAGGAGGAGATAGACAGATTTTTAATTAGTAATGGGGTTGAAGGGTTATGGAGAACGGGCAGGAAAGTGGAGTAAAGGCCAAGAGGAGATTAGCCATGGTCGTATTGAATGGCGGAGGGGACTCAAGGGGCTGAATGGCCTCCTCCTGCTCCTAGTTCTCATGCTCTTATGGTAGCACATTTAAAGAGACAGTACCGACATAATGGGCCAAATGGCCTTCTTCTGCGCGGTTAAAAACATCGGAATTAATGAATCTAACGAGGGGCACAAGGAATATGGGACACACAGGCAGGAAATTAATCGTCAGTGATACATACAAGAAAAACACTCATTGGGTGGTTACTCCACACGGGACCCAGGGAAATACCTGATTGATCTCCCCGCAGGGCTCGTGAAGGGTGGAGGTACACCAGCTGGGGCTCAGGGCATTACCTTTTAAAAGCCGCCCGAATTGGAGCCGGCATGATCAGCAGTCCCAGTTGGGACCTTTGTGCTGTACCCTGCATTGCGGCCTTTTCGTTTTGCTTAGAACAAACCTCCATTTGTATTTCCCTTCTCGGGTCTCCTGAGCTTTTATATGCTGGGTCGTTTATTGTTGGTTCGTGTATTGCTGGTGTGTGTATTTGCTGGATTGTGTATTGCTGGCTTGTGCATTTGCTGGTTCATGTATTTGCTGGTTTGTGTATTGCTGGTTCGTGTATTTGCAGGTTCATAAATTGCTGGTTCGTGGTTACTGCTAGTTTGTGTATTTGCTGGTTCGTGTATTGTTGCTTCATGTATTGCTGGTTCGTGCATTTACTGGTCTGTGTATTTGCTGGTTTGTGTATTTGCTGGTTTGTGTATTTGCTGGTTCGTGTATATGCTGGTTCGTGATTTGCTGGTTTGTGTATTTGTTCGTTCGTGTATTTGCTGGTTCGTGTATTTGCTGGTTCGTGTATTGCTGGTTCGTGTATTTACTGGTTTGTGTATTTGCTGGTTGGTATATTACTGGTTTAGATTAGATTGGATTTGTTCATAGTCACGTGTACTGAGGTACAGTGAAAAGTATTTTTCTGTGAGCAGCTCAAACGGATCATTTAGATCATAGAATTTACAGTGCAGAAGGAGGCCACTCGGCCCATCAAGTCCGCACCGGCTCCTGGAAAGAGCACCCTACCCAAGGTTAACACCTCCACCCTATCCCCATAACCCAGTAACCCCACTCAACACTAAGGGACACTAAGGGCAATTTTGGAACACAAGGGTAATTTAGCATGGCCAATCTACCTAACCTGCACATCTTTGGACTGTGGGAGGAAACCGGAGCACCCGGAGGAAACCCACGCACACACGGGGAGGACGTGCAGACTCCGCACAGACAGTGACCCAAGCCAGAATCGAACCTGGGACCCTGGAGCTGTGAAGCGATTGTGCTATCCAGAATGCTACCGTGCATGGAAAGAAAATAAAATAAAAAGAAAATACATAATAGGGCAACACAAGGTGCACAATGTAAATACACAGACACCGGCATTGGGTGAAGCAGACAGGAGTGCAGTGTTAATCAGGTCAGTCCATAAGAGGGCAGGACGGTAGCACAGTGGTTAGCGCAGGGCAGGGTAGGGGGAGGAAGGGGGGCAGGGAAGAAGGAAGGATAGGGGGCAAAGAATAATAGAGAGGAGCCAGAGGAGAGGAAAAACGAGGCAACACAAACTGGAAGGCGGACACGGGTAACCACAGCGACCACAATGAACACAGCAGGGCAACAGAGCGTAAGAAAGTACAGGAGGAAGGAACGACAGACAGCCGAGGCTGAGGGGGAAATAAAGGGGGAAATAAACCCCCCCATGACATGTATGAGGTAATTGGCTCTCCATTGCTTCAATGTACATACACTTCCCTAGTTTTTATTTGCCCACCCCTTGTTTTTTTAGTTCTGTAGTGTTTTGTTATCTCTTTTTGGTTTCTCTATGTGTCCATCTGTAAATATGCTATGTATAAAAAACCCAATTAAAAACATTTTTTTTAAAAAGAGGCGCAGCACGGTGGCACAGTGGGTTAGCCCTGCTGCCTCACGGCGCTGAGGTCCCAGGTTCGATCCCGGCTCTGGGTCACTGTCCGTGAGGAGTTTGCACATTCTCCCCGTGTTTGCGTGGGTCACACCCCCACAACCCAAAGATGTGCAGGTTAGGTGGATTGGCCATGCTAAATTGCCCCTTAATTTGGAAATAAAAAATTGGGTACTCTAAATTTATTTTTTAAAACATTTTTTTAAAAAGGAGGCATCCCATCGCATCCCAACAAGTCCGCTCAGACCCTCTGAGAGGGCACCTTACTTAGGCCTAATCCACCGTGGCCCCACCTAACCCGCACATCTTTGGACACTAAGGGGCAATTCAACATGGCCAATCCACCTAACCTGCACATCTTTGGACTGTGGGAGGAAACCGGAGCACCAGGAGGAAACCCACGCAGACACGGGGAGAACGTGCAGACTCCATACATCGTCACCCAAGGTTGGCATTGAACCCGGGCCCCTGGTGCTCTGAGGCAGCAGTGGTAAGCACTGTGCCACCCCAACATGGAATCATAGAATTTACGGTGTAGAAGGAGGTCATTCAGCCCATCAAGTCTGCAACACCCTTAGAAAGAGCACCCTACCTAAGGCCATGTCTCCACCTTATTCCCGCAACTCAGTAACCCCACCTAACCTTTTGGACATGTGGTAGTATGACTAGGGGTATTACGGTACCTGGAAGTGTGAGCTGCCATTGGTGCAGAGGACTCGCTGCCCATTGGCCCAGGTATGTCATGTGCCTCTCAGCCGATTGGCTGAGAGGTAGGTAGCTCCGCCTACGAGGCGGGGTATAAGAACCCGTGGTCCCCGGCAGTCTGCCATTCTTCTGTACGTCTGCTGCTGGGTTCGGACTTTATCTACGTTTCGTGTCCATTCATTGTGCATCAGGACACTAAGGGGCAATTTAGCATGGCCAATCCACCTAACCCGCACATCTTTGGACAGTGGGAGGAAACCGGAGCACCCGGAGGAAAGCCACGCAGACACGGGGAGAAAGTGCAAACTCCGCACAGACAGGCGCCCGAGGCCAGAATTGAACCCGGGTCCCCGGTGCTGTGAGGCAACAGTGCTAACCACCGTGCACCGTGCCACCGTGCCGTGCATCCACAAGGCTTTTGGTGTAGAGGGGTTCTTTAAAATGTAAGAACATGGGTTTTCAGGTTTGCAACACAGAGCGCAAAAAACAAATATCCACGCATGATTGATGAGTTGCAAATGCAAAATAATGAATAGTCCGGCTCCTGTGCAGTGGCGTTGGATGAATAGATTGTGATAGCGCGGTCTGTGAGAGGAAAGAAAGTGAGATATCGCTTGACGTGTAGCTTTGTTCTAAGCAAGTGAAATAATGATCTGTCAAACTGTTGTGACATTCATACAAATTTATAGAGCCTGAGCAACCCTTGTGGACCAATGATGTCACCTTAAAGCAATCATTAGCTGATTTCCAAGCAGGCAGGGCAGACCCTGTCAAGTCTTCAGCGCTTAGAGTTCACTCAATTGGATTCTTCTTCAAAAGAACAACTGCGCTACATCCCCCAACAGACAGAGACACTTTAATATCTTTACAGTCCCCTCTGCGTTTGCGTTCGTTATAAATTTCACTCTTTATAAGTCATATTTAATATTAAACTAAATCTGTGCAATGTTCAATGTGGCTACGCAAACCATTCATGGAAAAGATTGGAACCGTAAACTGTGTTATTAGAGAGACTGCAACGGGAGGAGATCCCATACATATCTATTTGTCACCATCATTCCATAATTAACAGTTACATGAGAAAGACAATGTTTGCCAATTTCAAATGATCATTGTTTCATTCTTTTTTTGGCATTGGATCTCGGGAGCAGAGGCGGGTGTACAGAGGGAAGGGTGTATCTATTCTCATTCTCTGGTTCTTGGTGTGAGGCATCGGGGTGGGATTCTGCTGTAATCGGCGGGGCGGGCAACTCCGGGGTCGGGCTGCCCCAAAGGTGTGGAATCCTCCAGCCCTTCAGGGGCTAGGCCAGCCCCGGAGTGGTTTGCGCCACGCCGGCCGGAGGGAAAGGGCCTCCGCCGGCCGGCGCGTGTTGGCGCATGCGCGGGAGCGCCAGCGTGTGCTGGCGTCACCCTAGCGCTTGCAAAAAGGGCTTCGGCTCCGCACCAGCAATGGCGGACCGCTACAGCCGCCGGTGCGGAAGAATAGGGTGCCCCCACGGCACAGGCCCGCCCGCAGATCGTTGGGCCCCGATCGTGGGCCGGGGCCACCGTGGGGGCCCCCTCCCGGGGCCAAATCCCCCTCGAGAACCCCGGAGGCCGCCCCCGCCGCCAGGTCCCGTCGGTAAGGACCTGCTCCAATTTACGCCGGCAGGACCGGCAAAAAAGAAAACGGGCAGCCATTCGGCCCATCACGGCCGGAGAATCCCCGGGGTGCCAGCGGCCGCTGACCGGCGCGGCGCGATTCCAGAGAATTCGCGGTGCCGGAGAATTCGGCAGCCGGCGGGGGCGGGATTCACGCCGCCCCCCCGGGTCCAACCCGGCGGGGGGGGGGGGGGGGGTCGGTCGGAAAATCCCACCCCAGGTATCAGTTGGGCAAAGGCCTCAGCTGAACAATTTCTCTTCACCCTCCTGATAAAGGACGGTTCATTCGAGGGCACGGGCGAAGGTGTGGGGTCAGTTTTCTGTCATGCCGTCCCTTTCTGAATGTTGCTGTTCATCGGGATAATCGGGAATACTAAAGTAAACGGAGCTATATGTTACGGGAGGGCTGATGGTGCTAACTCGGAAGGAATGGTCAGGGAGTGGATGAAGGAATGCTGAAGAGGGATTTGGGCCGCGATCTATGGGAAAGGTTTCTAAGTGTCATTTGTGGCGGGTTTTGCTGGGAGTTTCTCCCTGCTCTGTTAGCGAGTCCCCCACCGCTATCGAACCCACTCAGTCACTGGGGAGTTTCTCACCAGGTTCGTCCACGCTTCGACTTATTTTCATCACGAGGGAGCTGAACCCGCTGGACAGACTGGCTCCTCAGAGATCAGGCCACGCTTTTGAAAGGGTGCTCCGATGTCACCCCCACTCACGGGCAATGTCGCCCCGCCACACACATATGGGCATTGCCCACACACACACATACCCAAGTGAGGACACCCCACTATGGGGTCACTGGGACCCCCCCATTTTTCAGGCCTTCCCACACCCCCTTTTGGCACCCCTCCCACACCCCCACCCCAGGACCTCCACTCTTCACCACTCTACCTTCTGGGTGCCCCTTCACGCTGTGCCTTGCATCCTCCACACTTCATAACCCCTCCACCCTCCTTTCATGGGCATGGTCCCCCTCAGGCCCTGCCCCTTGGCACTGTCACCCTGGCAATGCCCCTGCTGGCTTTGCAGTTACAGCCGGGCACCTTGGCAGTGTCCGGGGGAGGACCAGGGGGGTCACACCACACTGTTCCTGACCGCCCAGGGGCCTCCAATGACCCCGGGGACCCCCCCCCCAGGTGCCACCCGAGTGCTAGCCTGGCACTGCCAAGGTGCCCATGTGCCAGCATGGCAATGCCAGCTGGCAGGGGAATTGCCAGGGTGGCAGTGCCAAGATGCCGGGCTGGCACTTTTAAAGCGGTGATGATTGGACGAAGGGTGCCCTGTGTGGGTGTTGGGGAGCCCTGGGGAGCCCCTTACAGTGAGTTGGGGCTTGGTGGGGTGGGTTCAGGGGTCGCGTCGGGGGCTCAAGAGATGCCGTCCCGATCTCTCGCTACACAGAAAAGTTTTGGTGAGCAGATTCCTCAGTGCAGGAAATGAAAGTAACTAAGTGCGGCCTCGCTTATGCATTTCCCACTGAGGGCCCACATCTAACTGGAGTCACGTTAGATAGTGTTTTTCTTTTTTTACATAGAATTTACAGTGCAGAAGGAGGCCATTCGGCCCATCGAGTCTGCACCGGCTCTTGTAACACCTCCACCCTATCCCCATAACCCAGCAATTTTGGACACTAAGGGCAATTTATCATGGCCAATCCACCTAATCTGCACATCTTTGGACTGTGGGAGGAAACCGGAGCACCCGGAGGAAACACACGCACACACGGGGAGGATGTGCAGACTCCGCACAGACAGTGACCCAAGCCGGAATTGAACCTGGGACCCTGGAGCTGTGAAGCGATTGTGCAATCCACAATGCTACCGTGTTGTCTTTCTTGGCACTGAGAGTGCTGGGAAACAGGCGGCTAACCACACTCACTATGGGACTGTGGTAAACACCACTCGTGGTATATTGTATGTCTTACGGCACTGCCCGTATATAAGAACATAAGAACATAAGAATTAGGAGCAGGAGTAGGCCATCTGGCCCCTCGAGCCTGCTCCGCCATTCAATTAGATCATGGCTGATCTTTTGTGGACTCAGCTCCACTTTCCGGCCCGAACACCATAACCCTTAATCCCTTTATTCTTCAAAAAACTATCTATCTTTACCTTAAAAACATGTAATGAAGGAGCCTCAACTGCTTCACTGGGCAAGGAATTCCATAGATTCACAACCCTTTGGGTGAAGAAGTTCCTCCTAAACTCAGTTCTAAATCTACTTCCCCTTATTTTGAGGCTATGCCCCCTAGTTCTGCTGTCACCCGCCAGTGGAAACAACCTGCCCGCATCTATCCTATCTATTCCCTTCATAATTTTAAATGTTTCTATAATATTACAGGTACAACGGTAAATCCGCCCAGCAGGCGGTGTATAAAAGTGCGTGCTCTCCTGCGCTGCTGCCATTCTGGTTCCAGCTGCAGGAGGCACAACATCTTGTGCAATAAAGCCTCGATTGTTTCACCATTCTCGTCTCGTGGTAATTGAGGAATCCCAGGAATCAGTCTGGTAAACCTTCGGTGCATTCCTTCTGTACCAAGAACATCCTTCCTCAGATAAGGAGACCAAAACTGCACACAATACTCCAGGTGTGGTCTCACAAAGGCCCTGTACAATCGCAGGAAGACATCCCTGCTCCTGTACTCCAATCCTCTCGCAATGAAGGCCAGCAGACCATTTGCCTTCTTTACCGCCTGCTGTACCTGCATGCTTACCTTCAGCGACTGGTGTACGCGGACACCCAGGTCTCGTTGCACATTCCTCTCTCCTAATTTTTTTAAATATAAATTTAGAGTACCCAATCTATTTTTTCCAATTAAAGCTGGGTGGGAGGGTGTGTTGACAATTTAACAGAATACTATCCCACCAGCATCACCAATAATGTTGCCCTTTAGAGTCGCCAATATGATACTGAGGCTCTTTTTATGATATGATGTTGTGTCCCAACAGCGTCGCCAATACTGTGGGTGTTTCAAGTCTACATTTTTAGGATGCTAGCCCCGCACTGGTACTTCCCGCGGATTCTCCATACGGGCCCGCACTTAGCCGCGGAAATGGAAAATCCAGCCCGCTGTCTCTGATCTGTGCTGTCAGTTGCTCTCAGCTGGAGAGCCATCAGTAGCTCTTCTTACGCCGGGACAGGAAGAGATGGGCTGGTTCTCTCGTCATTCTCTTGGCAGGAGATTGTGACATGTTAGCATTCCTCTTTTTGGGACCCTGTCTTGTCATCGCCATGGCAAAGGTGCGCAGAGGCAAACAGATCACTGCAGAGCCATAAAATTGACATTAAGATCGAAACTCGCACAAGCACATTGAGAGAAGGGCATAGATAATGTGTAGTGTTTAATGAAATGCTGCAGAGAATTCCTGTTGATATACTGGTTGCCTTTAGCAGAAAAGTATTCTGACATTGCGCTTGAAAAGTAATGACAGGGCTGCTCCTGATAATGACAGTGATAATGTGATAATAATAGTGCTCGACTTGTGTTCAGATATAGATCTTCAGCAAGTACATTTAAACAGTGGCCCTGAAAGATGTCATAAATCAACACTAAAATGCCATCGCTACAATTACTGATCAGCGGTAATTCTTCCAGCCCTTAACCTTCAGTCTCAACACGCCCAGGGGGCCATTAACTCCTGAAATGAAAAATGAAAATCGCTTATTGTCACGAGTAGGCTTCAAATGAAGTTACTGTGAAAAGCCCCTAGTCGCCACATTCCGCCGCCTGTTCGGGGAGGCTGGTACGGGAATTGAACCGTGCTGCTGGCCTGCCTTGGTCTGCTTTAAAAGCCAGCGATTTAGCCCAGTGTGCTAAACCAGCCCCACAAACCAGTCTGTGTCTAGTTCCAATGATGCAGGTAGTTTCAGATCTGTGGTAACTTCCAGTTATCGTCAACTCAATCAGCAACGAGTGGAAGTACTGCGACCACGCCGTGGTGGAGATGGTTGACAGCTTCAAATTCCTAGGTTGTGCACATCACCAACAATCTGTCCTGGTCCACCCACGTCAATGCTACCACCAAGAAAGCACAACAGCGCCTATACTTTCTCAGGAAATTAAGGCAATTCGGCATGTCCACATTGACTCTTACCAATTCTTACAGATGCGCTATAGAAAGCCACATCTGGCTAGATCTGGCCACATCACAGCCTGGTATGGCAACTGCTCGGCCCGAGAGAGTAAGAAACTTCAGAGAGTCGTGAACACCGCCCAGTCCATCACACGAACCTGCCTCCCATCCATTGACTCTGCCTACACCTCACGCTGCCTGGGGAAAGCGGGCAGCATAATCAAAGACCCCTCCCACCCGGGCTATTCTCTCTTCCAACTTCTTCCATTGGGCGGGAGATACAAAAGTCTGAGAACACGCACAAACTGATTCAAAAACAGCTTCTTCCCCACTGTTACCAGACTCCTAAACAACCCTCTTATGGACCGAACTAATGTCTCTCCGCATCTTCTGCACTCCATGGTCTATGCTCTCTACAGTTGTAGAAATGTGCTTCACCCGATATCTATGTCTATGTATTTACATTGTGTATTTATCGGATGCCCTATGTTTTTCACACATGGAACGATGTCTGGACTGTACGCAGGACAATAATTTTCACTGTACCTTGGTACACGTTTTAATTAATCAAAATCTAATCTAATCTAATCTAACCAGTAATGCACAACATACAAAAAGGTCAACATATCTCACAAAGACAGCTCATCAGACAGCAACATTCCTTTAAACTCTGGATCCATTATATCGCACAAATCTATTTGAATATCTTTCCCTCAATACTGGCAACATTTGTTCTGTCTGTCCAGGGCATCTTTGCCAATCTCCATCTATCGCTATCCCTCTATCCAGCCCCACTGCTCTGCACGCACCCTCCCCAGCCGCCAACAGTATAAATGTGACCCTATTTCCAGATTTCTCCAGCTTTGATAAAGAGTCATCCAGACTCGAAACGTTAGCTCAACTTCCCTCTCCGCAGATATGAAAGTGAAATGAATATCGCTTATTGTCACGAGTAGGCTTCAATGAATTTACTGTGAAAAGCCCAGACCAGTGAAAAGCCCAGGTACTGTCAGACATGCTGAGATTGGCCCTTGTTTTCTGCTTTGGTTATTTAACATTTATCCAATTTGTTTGTGTGATTTATTTCTTTTTTGTTGTGTAAAAATTGGCCGCTAACTTTGCATCGGGAAAACGGCACTCGCCATCGAAGCAGCAACTTTGCCAGCCAGTTATTTTGAGAGGTTTCCAGAAGGAGATAATGAGCCCTTGTAAGTCTTTCCCCGGGCAGTGACTGGACAAGGAACTGCAGTACCGCTAAGTTCCTGCTGGGAGTGACATTGAGCTTCTGACGGATCATGCCAGTGCCAGTTTAACTCAACTTCGAACCCTTAAGGTTGCTTGAATCCAGTTACTTTTCTGAACTTTATTGGGTTCCTCTTCGTGACACAGATTATGACCCATTCTCAGCTGAAGGAAAGGAAGGATATATTCTGAGAAGGTACATGATTTAACCTTTTCTCGATACTGAACATTGACACAGAACATACAGTGCAGGAGGCCATTCGGCCCATCGGGTCTGCACCAACCCACTTAATCCCTCACTTCCACCCTATCCCCGTAACCCAATAACCCCTCCTAACCTTTTTGGACATTAAGGGCAATTTAGCATGGCCAATCCACCTAACCTGCACGTCTTTGGACTGTGGGAGGAAACCGGAGCACCCAGAGGAAACCCACGCAGACACGGGGAGAACGTGCAGACTCCGCACAGACAGTGACCCAGCAGGGAATCGAACCTGGGACCCTAGCGCAGTGAAGCCACAGTGCTATCCACTTGTGCTACCGTGCTGCCCTCTCTCCCTGACGTTCTGGACGAGGTTGGGCATTTGCTGCATGGAGTTTGCAAGCTCCAAGATGCAGCATGTCATACACCTGTATGCCAGGTCACTAGGCCGTGGGTCTTAGGTTTTATTTTGTGGTCCACGGCACTCAACAGCATCCTCGGAAACATAAAGGTTGTTAACTATGGACACTTCAAATCAATGTGTTAGCAGCCAAGTATTCGCTCTACAGATTAATTGCCATTAACAGAAAGCTGTTGGAGCAAATATAAGTTCCTCCGCAAACTCACAGCATGCAGGATAGACGCAGCCATTGACCTGGGAGGGGTATGAAGAAATGCATTTCATAGTGCTTGTGGTAGTATGACTAGGGGTATTACGGTACCTGGGAGTGTGAGCTGCCATTGGTGCAGACGGCTCGCTGCCCATTGGCCCAAGTATCGTGTTCTCTGTATCCTCATTGGTCGAGAGGAAGGTAGCTCCGCCTATGAGGCGGGGTATAAGAACCCGTGTTCCCCAGCAGCCAGGCCATTTCTGTACTCCTGCTGCTGGGCTCACTTCTTGCTGATTAAAGCCTTTTGATTCGGACTACACCTACGTTTCGTGTCCATTGATTGTGCATCAGTGTTCAATTCTGGTCGCCACACTACCAGAAGGATGTGGAGGCTTTAGAGAGGGTGCAGAAGAGATATACCAGGATGTTGCCCGGTATAGAGGGCATTAGGTACGAGGGGAGGTTGAATAAATTTGGTTTGTTCTCACTGGAACGACGGAGGTTGAGGGGCGACCTGATAGAGGTCTACAAAATTATGAGGGGCATAGACAGAGTGGATAGTCAGAGACTTTTTCTCCAGGGTAGAGGGGTCAATTACTAAGGGGCATAGGTTTAAGGTGCGAGGGGCAAGGTTTAGAGGAGATGTACGAGGTAAGTTTTTTACACAGAGGGCAGTGGGTGCCTGGAATTCGCTGCCGGAGGAGGTGGTGGAAGCAGGGACGATAGTGACATTTAAGGGGCATCTTGACAAATACATGAATAGGATGGGAATAGAGGGATACGGACCCCAGGAAGTGTAGAAGATTGTAGTTTAGACGGGCAGCATGGTCGGCGCAGGCTTAGAGGGCCGAAGGGCCTGTGCTGTACTTTTCTTTCTTCTTTGTAAACCCCTCGGATTTCGGCATTTGTCAGGTTCCATCCTCTCTCCCCAACACCTTGAATTGCCCCAAATCTTCAACATCTTCACTGCGAAAGGCCGGCATTTATTGTCCATCCTGGTTCCACTTGTACGCCTGGCTGGCTTGAGAGGTCACTTCAGAGGGAACTTCACCTCCCCAGGAGGAAATTAAGATTTTATGACAATCGGACAGCTTCGTGGTTTGCCGATGCCAGCTTCTGGCGTCCAAAATTCAAATCCTCTTACTGCCACTGCGCAATTTGTACCCCGGTTGCTCTGGCGTACGAGCGCAGAACCCTGAACCACCAATATGAGAGGAGAAATTCCCGGAAAGGCTCTGAATCACCAGTCCAGTAATACAGCCCCATCTGGGGATGTCTCTGGCAAGCGTTCAGCAGCCTTGCTGCTAGATTGGCACGGACACAGCTCTGAAGATTCCCAGCAGGGGGAATGCTGCACTGTGACAAGCGACGTGGGATGAAACTGGGGGTGTGCAAGCCTCCCGTCAATTGTAGGGGTTGCACAGTGAGAAATGTGGTCGCTGGCTGGTTTGGCTGTTTTAACCGTCAGTCCGCCGCACTAGGCTATGAAGCAACAGAAGGTGGATTGTTCGCTCCTCTATCAGGGTCTTGGAATTCATTGGCACTCTCCACCAACCTCTGCAAACACAAAGGTTGTTAATAAAGTGGCCAATTCAGTTTAAATTACTTGGTGTTGATGCACTGAGGTAACCTGTCTGTAAACTAACTGTTTGATTCTGAGGCTGACATCTTCTGGGACCGTGATTATGAAGTTTCAGAATATTCTAGAATAAATCAGGAGTTCAAAATTTGTAAACAATTTTCGAGATAGTGTTTGACCGGGCGGCACGGCGACGCAGTGGTTAGCACTGCTGCCTCACAGCGCCAGGGACCCGGGTTCGATTTCGGCCTCGGGTCACTGCCTGTGCGGAGTCTGCACGTCCTCCCCGTGTCCGCGTGGGTTTCCTCCGGGTGCTCCGGTTTCCTCCCAGTCCAAAGATGTGCAGGGTAGGTGGATTGACCATGCTAAGTTGCCTCTTGGTGTCCAAAAACTTAGGTGGGTTTACGGGGTTAGGGTGGGTGAGGGGGTCTAGGTAGGTTGCTGTCTCAGAGGGTCGGTGCAGATTCAATGGGCCAAATGGCCTCCTTCTGCACTGTAGGGATTCTATGTCAGAAAAAGTAAGTCAACAAAACACTAGCTGGGTCTCCCCGTGTTTGCATGGGTTTCGCCCCCACAACCCAAAGATGTGCAGGGTCGGTGGATTGGCCATGCTAAATTGGCCCTTAATTGGAAAAAATGAATTGGGTACTCTAAATTTTAACAAAAACCCAGCTGGGTACAGGTGGGACACCAGGGGCTTGATTCTCCGTCCCGCTGTGCCACATTTCTGTTTCACCCCGCCGGCGGGGTGCTCTGTTATGCCGGCTGGTCAATGGGGTTTCCCATTGTAGGGCAGCCCCACGCCATCGGGAAACCCGCGGGTTACCAGCAAAACGGAGCATCCCGCCGGCGGAGAATCCAGCCCCATATCTAAAGAAATTAAGTTCATGGAAAAGTTATCTTCCAACAATATATCGAGCTGAGGCCGGTTATAGGCCGGTTAGTCTTACTTCGGTGGTCGGTAAGTTACTGGAAAAGGTCCTGAAGGATAGGATTTATGACCATTTGGAAAGATGCAGCTTAATCCGGGATAGTCAACACGGATTCGTGAAGGGTAAGTCTTGCCTCACAAATTTGATTGAATTCTTTGAGGAGGTAACTAAATGTGTAGATGAAGGTAGAGCAGTTGATGTCATATACATGGATTTTAGTAAGGCGTTTGATAAGGTGCCCCATGGTCGGCTTATGAAGGAAGTAAGGAGGTGTGGGATAGAGGGAAATTTGGCCAATTGGATAAGTAACTGGCTATCACATAGAAGACAGAGGGTGGTGGTGGATGGAAAATTTTCAGACTGGAGACCAGTTACCAGCGGTGTACCACAGGGATCAGTGCTGGGTCCTCTGCTATTTGCGATTTTTATCAATGACTTGGAGGAGGGGGCTGAAGGGTGGGTCAGTAAATTTGCTGATGACACCAAGATTGGTGGAGTAGTGGATGAGGTGGAGGGCTGTTGTAGGCTGCAAAGAGACATTGATAGGATGCAGAGCTGGGCCGAAAAATGGCAGATGGAGTTTAACCCTGAAAAGTGTGAGGTGATTCATTTTGGTAGGACAACTTTGAATGCGGATTACAGGGTCAACAGCAGGGATCTGAGGAATGTGGAGGAACAGAGAGATCTTGGGGTTCATGTCCACAGATCCCTGAAGGTTGCCACTCAAGTGGATAGAGCCGTGAAGAAGGCCTATGGTGTGTTAGTGTTTATTAACAGGGGGCTTGAGTTTAAGAGCCGCGGGGTTATGCTGCAACTGTACAGGACCCTGGTGAGGCCACATTTGGAGTATTGTGTGCAGTTCTGGTCACCTCATTATAGGAAGGATGTGGAAGCATTGGAAAGGGTGCAAAGGAGATTTACCAGGATGCTGCCTGGTTTGCAGGATAGGTCTTATGAGGAAAGGTTGAGGGAGCTAGGGCTTTTCTCTTTGGAGCGGAGGAGGATGAGGGGCGACTTAATCGAGGTTTATAAGATGATGAGGGGGATAGATAGAGTGGACGTTCAGAGACTATTTCCTCGGGTGGATGTAGCTGTTACAAGGGGGCATAACTATAAAGTTCAGGGTGGGAGATATAGGAGGGATGTCCGAGGTAGTTTCTTTACTCAGAGAGTGGTTAGGGCGTGGAATGGACTGCCTGCTGTGATAGTGGAGTCGGGCACTTTAGGAACTTTCAAGCGGTTATTGGATAGGCACATGGAGCACACCAGAATGACAGGGAGTGGGATAGCTTGATCTTGGTTTCGGACAAGGCTCGGCACAACATCGAGAACCGAAGGGCCAGTTCTGTGCTGTACTGTCCTATGTTCTATGTGAAGTGTTGGCTAGTGTAGACTTGAAATATGAAGAGACACTTCCAACACTGATGAAGGTTCAACTCAATTTGATTAACTACTTCTAACTAACTAACACACGATGACTGTGGGTCGAAATGATGCTGACTTAAACTAGAGACCTTAGCCTTGTCCGAACCAGTTGATTCTCTCAGCACGTGTTGTGAGTCTGTGCTGGGCTGGATGGGTTCTTGTTACACTGAGAGGCAGCAGCCAGAATGAGCGGGAACCGTGGTGCCCTCTGCCTTTATAGTGTGTGTATTCTAACTGGTGATTGGCTGCGGTGTTTGTACATGTTGATTGGTCCTTGTGTGTGTCCATCAGTGTGTGTCTGCACCATGATATACTGGTGTATATTATGACACTATGTTCTTATCAAGTATCTGCATTTTTTTTTTAATTGTTCTGCTTGAATGAATTTTTTTAAACTTCAGAGAGTGTTGGTTCCTGAAGGACCGTGTCAGTCAGTCAGCCTAATGGCTCAGCTCGCTATTTCTCAAGCTCTTATTTTAT
This sequence comes from Scyliorhinus canicula, assembly GCF_902713615.1. Classification (NCBI taxonomy): domain Eukaryota; kingdom Metazoa; phylum Chordata; class Chondrichthyes; order Carcharhiniformes; family Scyliorhinidae; genus Scyliorhinus; species Scyliorhinus canicula. The sequence continues at coordinate 22,037,227 of NC_052169.1, read as the reverse complement.
TTTATTTGACGTGTAAATCAACGCTGTGGAAAATAACTGCGCTACCCATGTGAGGGACTGTTTGCTGTCGAGCCCAAAGACAGCAGTGGGTATAATATTGCCAACACAAACTAAAGTTGCATCATTAGCTCAAGGTTTGAGTATATGACCTGGCTGTTACGGCAGTGTGGTATTGAGGGAGTGCAGCTGTCGAAAGCACCGTCTTTTTGGACAAGACTTATAACCCAGCTCCCTTTTCCATTGCACTGTTTCAAAGCTGAACCGAGCCTATGCTCATCTCAACCAACATCAATCAGCCAGATTACCCGGACATTATCTCAGTGCTGTCTGTGGGGCCTTGTTCTGCACAGATAGCTGCCCTGTTTCCCGAAGCGCTGGAAGTTCTGACTGTGGTGAATGTGATTCACACTATATATAGTTGCCAATATCACTCCATGTATATATGTTCGTTATCTACCCATTGTAAGTGCAATTGCACTATGCGACCACCAGGGGGAGTCGCTCTGGGAGTACGCGAGAGTTTGTACTGGGCTCCTCCCTTGGCTCCGCCCAGGACTCCTCCCCCTGGGACCGTTGTATAAAGATCTGTGCCTTAGAGCCAGCCTGTCAGTTCACCTGAAGTTCAACGACGAATAGGCTGGCTCTATTGTAAGTGTATTAAAGCCTCTGTTCAGATCCAACTACACGTGTTCGCTGAATTGATGGTTCCATCACTGACTTTATATGCAATGGCCACAAAATCTGCTGCATTCAAATGAGCGTCGTTGTTGGTCAGAACATGCCTCCGGAAGGTTCACACACTGGGGAGAACACCCGGGGAGCTGCCCCGACCCAAGATTTTCTAAATTTGGTCCCAGTCCCAACTCCAATCCAGGAGTCTTCATGTGAAGATGATGATTTACACCGCTTTTGGTAGTGGAATGATTGGAATGCATCAATCCCATGCATAAATCCAAAACAAGCTCATTGAAGAGGAATCATCCAGGACCAGGAAAATTCTGAGTTTTCAAAAAACTGAATTTATCTGTCTTACATAAGAACATAAGAACTAGGAGCAGGAGTAGGCCACCTGGCCCCTCGAGCCTGCTCCGCCATTCAATGAGATCATGGCTGATCTTTTGTGGACTCAGCTCCACTTTCCGGCCCGGACACCATAACCCTTAATCCCTTTATTCTTCAAAAAACTATCTATCTTTACCTTAAAAACATGTAATGAAGGAGCCTCAACTGCTTCACTGGGCAAGGAATTCCATAGAGTCACAACCCTTTGGGTGAAGAAGTTCCTCCTAAACTCAGTCCTAAATCTACTTCCCCTTATTTTGAGGCTATGCCCCCTAGTTCTGCTGTCACCCGCCAGTGGAAACAACCTGCCCGCATCTATCCTATCTATTCCCTTCATAATTTTAAATGTTTCGATAAGATCCCCCCTCATCCTTCTAAATTCCAACGAGTACAGTCCCAGCCTACTCAACCTCTCCTCGTCTTGTCCGCATAATCGCAAAAATTCTATCTGGGAAACTTCATGAGATGAATAAAGTAACAGAGTGAGGATGAGAGGCTCAGAGTCAAAAGCTCACAAGGACAATTGTGCGATACAAGTACATGCAAAATTAATTCAGGACAGCAAATCCCAGGTGTTTTCATGTGAAGATGGTTGTTTACTCTGAGAAAACTGCTTTTGGAGGTCGTGTAATGATTGAAATGCACAAATCTAATTATGCCAGCCTGCTAATTGCTGAAAACAAGCTTGTTGAAGAGGAATTAACCTCTGGAAGATCATTTACATAAGGAACAGTGGGCACGATAACCAAGTCGATGAATCACAGCTCAATTTAAGGAGAATATTTATTGCCGGGGCCAAAGTTGGCAGCGTTCTGTCACCAGTATTTAGCACGTATTCGCTCTTCCTTTCAAAACAAAGGACTGAATACTCCAGGATGTTGCCTGGTATGGAGGGTGCTAGCTATGAAGAAAGGTTGAGTAGATTAGGATTGTTTTCGTTGGAAAGACGGACGTTGAGGGGGGACCTGATTGAGGTATGGACAGGACAGGGTGGATAGCAGCAAGCAACAAGAGTGGGGGTGTCAATTACAGGGGGTCACGATTTCAAGGTGACAGGGGGAAAGTTTAAGGGAGATGTGCGTGGAAAGTTTTTTACGCAAAGGGTGGTGGGTGCCTGGAACGCTTTACCAGCGGAGGTGGTAGAGGCGGGCGCGATAGCATCATTTAAGAGGCATCTAGACAGGTATATGAACGGGCGGGAACAGATGGAAGTAGACCTTGGAAAATAGATCATAGATTATAGAATTTACAGTGCAGAAGGAGGCCATTCGGCCCATCGAGTCTGCACCGGCTCCTGGAAAGAGCACCCTATCCAAGGTTAACACCTCCACCCTATCCCCATAACCCAGTAACCCCACCCAACACTAAGGGCAATTTTGAACACTAAGGGCAATTTATCATGGCCAATCCACCTAACCTGCACATCTTTGGACTGGGAGGAAATCGAGGGCCGAAGGGCCTGTACTGCGCTGTATCGCTCTATGTTCTATGTTCTATGGTAGCATTGTGGATAGCACAATTGCTTTACAGCTCCAGGGTCCCAGGTTCGATTCCGGCTTGGGTCACTGTCTGTGCGGAGTCTGCACATCCTCCCCGTGTGTGTGTGGGTTTCCGAGCACCCGGAGGAAACCCACACACACACGGGGAGGATGTGCAGACTCCGCACAGACAGTGACCCAAGCCGGAATCGAACCTGGGACCCTGGAGCTGTGAAGCGATTGTGCTATCCACAATGCTACCATAGAACATAGAACATAGAGCGATACAGCGCAGTACAGGCCCTTCGGCCCTCGATGTTGCACCGACATGGAAAAAAACTAAAGGCCATCTAACCTACACTATGCCCTTATCATCCATATGCTTATCCAATAAACTTTTAAATGCCCTCAATGTTGGCGAGTTCACTACTGTTGCAGGTAGGGCATTCCACGGCCTCACCACTCTTTGCGTAAAAAACCCACCTCTGTCCTATATCTATTACCCCTCAATTTAAGGCTATGTCCCCTCGTGCTAGCCACCTCCATCCGCGGGAGAAGGCTCTCGCTGTCCACCCTATCTAACCCTCTGATCATTTTGTATGCCTCTATTAAGTCACAGTAAGAAGTCTTACAACACCAGGTTAAAGTCCAACAGGTTTGTTTCAAACACGAGCTTTCGGAGCACGGCTCCTTCTTCACCTGAAGAAGGAGCCGTGCTCCGAAAGCTCGTGTTTGTAACAAACCTGTTGGACTTTAACCTGGTGTTGTAAGACTTCTTACTGTGCTCACCCCAGTCCAACGCCGGCATCTCCACATCATGTCTATTAAGTCACCTCATGCTGCCCAATAGGAGACAGGTTTAGATAAAGGATCTGGATCGGCGCAGGCTGGGAGGGCCGAAGGGCCTGTTCCTGTGCTGTAATTTTATTTGTTCTTTGTTCTTTACTCTGGTCGTTGCCGTTCAATTTTCCTGCTGGCAGCACAGCCGGTTTTGCTGTGTCGTGGGGTGGCTTCAATGGGTAATCCCATTGACAAGATAGGAAGAGAGAATCCTGCTGACAACCAACAGCGCGTGGCAGAGGAAGACGCGACCGACGGACAGGAGAATCCAGTCAAATTCAAACGTGCGTTTAGTCACATTCAGCTTCGCAAGAGGAATTTATTTGTAGAAACTGATTTAACCAACTATTCTCACCAATTTTCAAGAAAGCGATTTTTTTTCCTCCCAATTATGGGGCAATTTAGCGTGGCCAATCCACCTACCCTGCACATCTTTTTGGGTAGCGGGGGTGAGACCCACGCAGACACAGGGAGAATGTGCAAACTCCACACGGACAGTGACCTCCGGTGCCGGGATCGAACCCGGGTCCTCGGCGCCGTGAGGCAGCAGTGCTAACCACTGCGCCGCCCTGCCGCCCGTAAGCAAATGTTTAGTCGGCGAAATCATGGTTTCTCCAGCCAGTTGCATTTCAACGGTAAAATATAAATGTTGCTAATTTTCTTGATTTGACTGCGTCGGTTACCATGCTTCAGTGAAACGTTTGGCAGCCCTCCCGGGATTTCTGATGACATTTTAACCTTTAAAACATTTCCGCCCTCCCCAGCTAAGGAACTGTGAATCACAGCAGGTCTGGCAGCATTTGTGTAAGAGACAAACAGAGCTAACGTTTCGAGCCCACATGAATCTTCAGAACTGCGGCATTGTATCTAATTAAGAATTAGCTCGTCAGTCAAAGTTTCCTCAGTGTCCCAGTCAATATCCCTCATCGTTCTCCCCGTGTGTGCGCGTTCTCCCCGTGTGTGCGTGGGTTTCCTCCGGGTGCTCCGGTTTCCTCCCACAGTCCAAAGATGTGCAGGTTAGGTGGATTGGCCATGATAAATTGCCCCTTAGTGTCCAAAATTGCCCTTAGTGTTGGGTGGGGTTACTGGGTTATGGGGATAGGGTGGAGGTGTTGACCTTGGGTAGGATGCTCTTTCCAAGAGCCGGTGCAGACTCGATGGTCTGAATGGCCTCCTTCTGCACTGTAAATTCTATGTAAAAAAATTATCGCTGAAACAGCTCGATTCTCCGGATCCTCAGCCGTGTGTTCCTCAGCGCCGTTCACAGGCAGTGGGATTCTACCTTCCCGCTGCTTGTCAATGGGATTTCCCATTGGGGTCTCTCCCACGTCACCGGGAAACCCACGCGGGGGGGCGCTCCCGGCGGGAAAAGTGAATCGCAACGGCTGGAGAATTCCGACCACGATGTGGTTAATATCACATTACTGCTGGAGGGAACTTGCTCCGTGCAAATTGGCTGCCACGTTTCCTACTTGTAATAATGACTAAACTTCAGAATGACTTCATTGGCTGTAAGGTTTACTGGGAGGCCCTGAGAGCATTGGAGGTGCTGCATTGGAGGTGCTGCATTGGAGGTGCTGCATTGGAGGTGCTGCATGCAGCGGGCAGCCTCCAATCCCCTGTCAAGACCCCAGTGCCATTCCGCCTGGTCCCCGTTTGTGGGCGCCAGTGCTGACAGCCAAGGCCTCCGAGGCGAAGGGGTTGAATCCCAAAGCCTCAGGAACCTCGGGAATCTGCACATTAGAGTGCGGCACACTGCCTCGCTCGAGTATGCAGATTTGCTAAAACAATGGGCGGGATCCAAACCGCAACATCTTGCGAGATCGCGTTGAGTCCCGCGAGGCGTTGCCAGCTGGCTAGATCCTGGCAGCGGGGTCGCCCGACTTTCACCGGCCATGCTGCGCCACGGCGAGCTGTTTTTCGGGCTCAGCGTGGCCTTGGGGGGGTTTCTCTCCCTTCTGACCCACACTTTGAAATTCTTTCTGCAGTGGGGAGCTGAAATTGCTGGTGAGACCAGCACCTCTGAGAAAGGGTGCCCCCATCTGTAACTGAGGGGCAGCACGGTAGCATGGTGGTTAGCATAAATGCTTCACAGCTCCAGGGTCCCAGGTTCGATTCCCGGCTGGGTCACTGTCTGTGCGGAGTCTGCACGCCCTCCCCCTGTGTGCGTGGGTTTCCTCCGGGTGCTCCGGTTTCCTCCCACAGTCCAAAGATGTGCGGGTTAGGTGGATTGGCCATGCTAAATTGCCCGTAGTGTCCTAAAAAGTAAGGTTAAGGGGGGGGGGGGGGTTGTTGGGTTGCGGGTACAGGGTGGATATGTGGGCTTGAGTAGGGTGATCATTGCTCGGCACAACATCGAGGGCCGAAGGGCCTGTTCTGTGCTGTACTGTTCTATGTTCTATGTTCTATGAGCTTGAGGGTCCCCCGCCACCCCGCCCATGGGCAATGCCACCCCACCTGTGCAGACATGGGCATTATCCCATCTACTCCCCCCCCCCCCCCCCCCCCAGTACATTCCACCATGAGATCGCTGAGGGCCATCCCGCTTTCAGGCCTCCTAGCTCCACCCCCCTACTGCCCCCCAAACTTCATGTAGCCCATTATTAAACCCCCTTCACTCCCCCACCCTTCATACTCCCCTTTGTTGCGTTGGCTAGTGTAGACTTGAGAGATGAACAGACACTTCCAACACTGATGAAGGTTCAACTCAATTTGATTAACTAACTAACACACGATGACTGTGGGTCTAAATGATGCTGACTTAAACTAGAGACCTAAGCCTTGTCCGAACCAGTTGATTCTCTCGGCACGTGGTGTGAGTCTGTGCTGGGCTGGATGAGTTCTTGTTACACTGAGAGGCAGCAGCCAGAATGAGCGGGAACCGTGGTGCCCTCTGCCTTTATAGTGTGTGTATTCTAACTGGTGATTGGCTGCGGTGTTTGTGGATGTTGATTGGTCCCTGCGTGCGTCCATCAGCGCGTGTCTGCACCATGATACACTGGTGTATATCATGACACCCTTCACCCTCCCCCCCTCCCTCTCATGGGCATGGCCCTCTTCCGGCCCGGCCCTTGACAATGCCAACCTGGCACCTGGGCACGCTGGATCTGCCAGCCTGGCACTTGGGCAGTGCCCCTCGCACCCTGGCAGTGCCAACCACGTTCCATTGTGCCTGGTTGTCACTGCCAGGGTGCCCCAGATGCTGGGGGGTGGGGGCAATCTGGACATTTAGTGACAGGGCAAGAGGTTGCCTCTCGGCGATCGAGGTGTTGCCCATGTCTGCGGGGTGGGGTGGGGGGGGGGGGGGGGGGCTGCGATGTCTGTGAGTGGGCGGGCGTGGGGGACCTTCAGCTCAATTAACTTTTAAAAGGGAGCCCCGATCTCTGAGGAGCCGGTCTTGTCGCCGTCTTTAGTTCCCCACTCCGGAAAAATTTCTAAGTGTGGGAGAAATCAATGGGAATCTCCCCAAGCTCAAAAAAGTGTGGATGAATAGCGATGGGAATGGTGCCGGAGCAGCCGGCCGGATTCTGATCGGATTATAATGATTTATTTTAGTTTATTTTCATGTACTTAGTGATCTGTTGAACTGCTCGCAGAAAAATACTTTTCACTGTACCTTGGTACGCGTGACAATAAACAAAATCCAATCCAATGTTATTTTCACCCTGATATCCTAGTTTGCTGCTCGCAGCCTGGCCTGGCCATAAGGAGCCGGGAACTCTCAGCACAGAGGAGGGATTAATGGGTTGAAGAGGCCAGTAAGCCGCTTAATATTAAAGCACACCACCCCAATCAGAAAATAGGAAGTTAAAGAATCAAAAGAATGCACCATTTTCAGGCGCTGACTTGGCTGCTGCATATTTCCAAGACTTTGCCTTTGGGCGGGATTCTCTGATCCTGAGGCTAAGTGTTGACGCCTGATGTACCATCGATTGCACGCGAGGCGAGTGATTTACCAAAGTCTGGCTTTAATTAACTAGAACACAGCTCTGCGATCGTCTACAGTGGAAAGGGACGATCGTCAGGCGTTTGAGCATTTATACCTCGTTAATAGAGGCGTGGTTAACTCAGCCTCTCGGCCAATCGGTCGAGAGGCACATGACCGACCAGGGCCAATGGTAAGCCGACGTTCTGGCCCAATGGCAGACGAGTATGCAGATCATATCATCACAACGCCGTCGTAAACGCCATTGCGTTTTACAACAATGTCCACAGCCTCCCCCCCCCCCCCCCCCCCACCCCCCGTGCTCTACAGGGGCCCAGCTCGGCACTGGAGCAACTCACGCAGCTGCAGCTGCCGATACCGGCATCAAACGGGCGCAGCGGGTCTGCGCATGCGCGCTGCGGCCGGCGCACATTCGTGCATGTGCGTTACGACAGGCGCAAACTCGCGCATGTAGAGCTACATGTAGGACTAGCGGGGAGTAAAAGAGGCCCCCACTAGGAGAAGCCGGTCCGCTGATCAATAGGCCCCGATGGAGGCCCCTCCCCGGGGTCGGATCCCCCCTACCCCCCCCCCCCCCCCCCACCAGGCCACCCCCCTCCCCCACCCCCAGCAGGATGAACGCCAAGGTCTCGCCGGGTAGGACCACATGTGAACGCCGCCGGCGGGACTCAGCCTACCTCGGCGGGCACGCGGCCCATCGCGCGCGGAGCATCGGCGGGGTGCTGCGTAGAGTGGCCGCCCGACCACCGCCAATTCTCCGGTCAATTTATCACGGCCAATCCACCGAACCTGCACATCTTTGGACTGTGGGAGGAAACCGGAGCACCCGGAGGAAACCCACGCTGAGGCGGGGAGAACGTGCAGACTCCGCACCGACAGCGACCCAGCGGGGAATCGAACCTGGGACCTTGGAGCTGTGAAGTATCAGTGCTACCCACTGTCCACCCGCGTTGCCTGCCCCCTTGTTCTCTTGGGGTCAGGAGAGGGGGCCGCCCGGGATGGGCCGGCACTGTCAGCTGTTGGACCTGCGGGAGAATGGATATGTAGTCAGTGGGAGGGATGGGTCAGTCAGTAAGGCAATCCCTACTCATGTTTGACAGGCCCTCCGGGTGGATACCGTGCTATCCTTTGCGGTTTGGTGTCTAATGCTCCCATGAAGCACCTTGGAGCATTTTGCTGTGTTAAAGATGCTCCATAAAGGTTGCTGCTATTGTGGAAGTGGATTTCATTTATTGTCTTGTTTTAACCTTACTGTCTGTATGTAATATTAAGGGTCTGAAATATATCTGTGATCCTCAAGTAAAAAGATGTTAAAGGGTTGAGGGAATGGAATGAGAACAGAACTGTATCTGTTAGTGCAGAGACAGCAAAGATGAGTGTGTAAAACCTTGTCAACTGGGACAATGGACATTGGAATGTGAAAGAGCTGACTCAGGAGCACGAGAGGGAAGGAGATAAGGAAGTTGGACCTGATGGACAGATAGGATAAGAAAACCGTTAGCAGCAGCAGTATTAGCTAATGATTATGTCATAGTCACCACCCTCTACCTCGAGGATAATAATTCCATATAAGTACATGTTCTGGATCCTTGCTAAATCATTGGTGTATCTAGGAATTTAAGGGGACCACCTCTAAGCTGTGATTGTATAAAGAGACAGTCCATACTTTGGGACTTTGGCACTTCTCGAAGGTGGTTCCCCGACTACTTAGAGATTTGTCCCGGCCGTGAATAAACGAATATTCGTTACCAACGTGTTCGAGTGTTTTACTTCTGGACTGACGGACGGCTATGTGAAAGCGCAATTCACACTATTACTAAGTGTGCAGACGTACCATTACACTTGGCTTCTGATGTTACCATTCCGACTAGATGGTGCTACTCCTGATCCAATGTCCACCTTTCAGATCTGCTGATTTCAGTGTACTTCAGGCAAGTTTACAGTCTTCCCTGAAGTTTGATCACTCAATATTGAAATGTTACAATGAATACATTTCTTATTTTAGATTTACAATCTTATTCACTCCCTGCTGTCCCCATTATCTCTTCCTTTGGTCCTCGTGTGACCTCCATCCCTGACTCCTGCTACTTCAGCATCCATTTATGCCACTGGAAGTGGCTGAAGAAATGCATTTGTCATTGGAGTATTTGAGGTCAGCCTGGTGACCTCAGAAGACCATAAGAGCTAAAGAAACCTGTGGATGAGGAAGATTATTCCGCCATCTTAATTCATCCTTCCAGAATTGTAAAGAACATTGATTAGGCCACAGCTAGAGTATTGTGTGCCGTTGTGGAATCCACATTATAGGAGGGATGTGATAGCCACTAGACAGGGTGCAGAGGAGATTTACCAGGATGTTGCCTGGGCTGGAGAGTTTTAGCTGTGAAGTGAGATTGGATAGACTGGGATTGTTTTCCTTGGAGCAGGGGAGACTGAGTGGGGACATGATTGAGATGGATAAATCTTTTCGGGGAATAGATAGATTATAGATTCATAGAATTTACAGTGTAGAAAGAGGCCATTCGGCCCATCGAGTCTGCACCGGCTCTTGGAAAGAGCACCATACCCAAGGTCAACACCTCCACCCTATCCCCATAACCCAGTAACCCCACCCAACACTAAGGGGAATTTTGGACACTAAGGGCAATTTATCATGGCCAATCCACCTAACCTGCACATCTTTGGACTGTGGGAGGAAACCGGAGCACCCGGAGGAAACCCACGCACACAGGGGGAGGATGTGCAGACTCCGCACAGACAGTGACCCAAGCCGGAATCGAACCTGGGACCCTGGAGCTGTGAAGCGATTGTGCTATTCACAATGCTACCGTGCTGCCCATTAGGCAGGAAGAAACCTTTTCCCCTTGGTGGAGGGACCAATGGCCAGGGGGCACAGATTTAAGTTCAGAGGCAGGAGGTTTAGAGGGGATGTGAGGGAAAACCTTTTCACCCAGAGGGGGGTGGGAGTCTGGAACTCGCCTGAAAGAGTGGTGGAGGCAGAGACCCTCATAACATTTAAGAAGTATTTAGATGTGCACTTGAGATGCCAAGACAGACAAGGCTATGGGCCAAGACTTGGAAAATGGGATTAAGAATACATAGTTGGTTGTTTTTTTCCAACACAGACATGATGGGCCTGGGGCCTTTTCTGTGCAGTAGATTTCAATGACTATGTCCCTCCCTCTAGATTGTTTTCTCAATGATTTCAAGGTTTTCACCTCCACCACCAGAGACTCCAGTTCAGGTCTTCATCATCAAACTATAGAATTCTTACAGTGCAGGAGGCCATTTGGCCCATCGAGTCTGCACCAACTTTGCAAGGGCACTCTATCGAGGCCCACTCCGCCACTTTTATCTCCATAACCCAATCTAAACTGCACATCTTTTGGCTCGAAGGGGCAATTTTAGCGTGGCCAATCCACTTAACCTGCACATCTTTGAAATGTGGGGGGAACGGGAGCACCCGGAGGAAACCCACGCAGACACACAGTCACTCTGCATGCAGAAGAATCTCATGTTCATCCTGAAGTTCCTTTTAGTACTCTGAACCTGTCTCCCCGCCCCCCCCCCCTCTTTTTAAAAGAGATGAATTTTCCAGCGAAAGAATCGGAGGACAAGATTCCATGTACAGTATTAAAACATTTATTTTAATGAACAAAATAAAATAAACAGATGACTAAACATTATTTGACAGAATGCACCGAAGTAAAAGTACTTCTTCATTAAAACAAACCAAAATATTCTTCGTGACACATTTTTACTTCATGCCATACTTCCAGCAGATATCCAGCTTTGAAGATTTAAGTTAAATAAATATATTTTTTATTGTCACAAGTAGGCTTACATTGACGTTACTGTGAAAAGCCCCTAGTCGCCACATTCCGGCGCCTGTTCGGGTACACGGAGGGAGAATTCAGAATTCTCAGCTGGTACGGGAATTGAACCCGCGCTGCTGGCCTTGTTCTGCATCACAAACCAGCTGTCTAGCCCACTGAGCTAAACCAGCCAAGCCCCTTCCAGTTTTCCAACAGACTCCCTTCTCCCTGCCACTCCACGTTGAGTTTTCCAGTGTCCTTTAAAAATCATCCCACTCAGTCTCCTGAGTCACCTCAAACCAGCACCCAGCAGAAAGACCCACTCCAGCCGCTCCTCTGATCTTTAAATCTCCACAAGTCTTGCCTCCCCAAACTAAGAACCTGTTCTTACAGGCATCTGATTTGGTGTCTGAACACTAGAACACCCTTTTCTCTGCTCTTCCTAGGAAGTGTCTGTTTGTCTGTCTATCTCTCTCTTCATAGAACATAGAACATAGAACAGTACAGCACAGAACAGGCCCTTCGGCCCTCGATGTTGTGCCGAGCAATGATCACCCTACTCAAACCCACGTATCCACCCTATACCCATAACCCAACAACCCCCCCACCCTTAACCTTTTAAAACTTTTTTTTAAGGACACTACGGGCAATTTATCATGGCCAATCCACCTAACCCGCACATCTTCAGGTCTGTATGTCTCTGTATCTGTAATTGATGTGTCGAGGTGTAAAAACTGTCACTTGATTTTCAATAGGTTTTAGTTCCGGATCACATGAGCCTGTCTCCAGGTAGAATTAATATGTTCAACCTTCTCCCCTGCACTATATTCTATTTCTTCAATTAAATGAGACAGTTTAAAACATAACCGTCTTATAAAGTCTCATATCTGTTTCATTGAGCTCAGCCTCGGTTTTCTCTCCATCCCCTTCAAGCAGTCAAATCAACCAGAGGCGTCGAGGTGCAGTCTGATCACTGCACTGTTGACATTTCAAATATATTTCTGTGACTTGGATTCTACTTTTTTGGTTCTTAAATTCAACATGCTATCAAAATTGCTGCTCCCTATTGGTTAGACATGTTAAGCGTTTAATGTACTTGTAACTGTCCTTCAAGGGCAGCACAGTAGCACAAGCGGATAGCACTGTGGCTTCACAGCACCAGGGTCCCAAGTTCGATTCCCCGCTGGGACACTGTCTGTGCGGAGTCTGCACATTCTCCCCGTGTCTGCGTGGGTTTCCTCCGGTTTCCTCCCACAGCCCAAAGGCGTGCAGGTTAGGTGGATTGGCCGTGATAAATTGCCCTTAGTGGGCTGGTTAACTCACTGGGCTAAATCGATGGCTTTTAAAGCAGACCAAGGCAGGCCAGCAGCACGGTTCAATTCCCGTACCAGCCTCCCCAGACAGGCGCCAGAATGTGGCGACTAGGGGCTTTTCACAGTAACTTAATTGAAGCCTACTCGTGACAATAAGCGATTTTCATTTCATTTTCATTTTCAGTGTCCAAAAAGATTAGGAGGGGTGATTGAGTTAAGGGGGTAGGGTGGAAGTGAGGGCTTAAGTGGGTCGGTGCAGACTCGATGGGCCGAATGGCCTCCTCTGCACTGTACGTTCTACGTTCTTAGCGATTTAAATACCCTTCAGGAAGTATATAAGTTGCTCCCAGTGTGTGTCAGTATCATTCTGCCAACACTCACAGGCCACAATACGCTCACCACTGAATGTAGGTTTATCTGCTCTCATACTCCCTGAAACCCGATAGTTAAGAGTCTGGAAGGATCATTAAATAGCTTTGCAAGTAACCACAAAACCATAATATATTTTGTTGGTTGGCTGCCTCCATGCAATATAGATCTAGGTCATATTTCTAATGTACTATATAAAACATGAAATCTGAGGAACTCTGTAACGTTCATTAGTGTCAAACAGGAACAAGAAGTGCATTGATTTTGAATCTCCAGTTTGAATAAAAGGCATTTTTATTAAGTCTTCATTACTTGATCTAATAGTGTTTTCCCTTGGAATACATTAGCATAACTTTCAAAATTCGCTTCCCCCATAAAACAATTTCAGAAGCTCATTATATTTCATGTCATTATATCATCTTCAATCGGTTATGTATGTTTAATAAATTAGGTTGTCCGCTAGTTTCTAATGCTCCATCTAAAAATGTATACTGCAGCGATGCAAAACCCCGGTTAGACCCCACTAGGGTCACTGTGACCAGTTCTTATTGGCCTTGGAGGGAGTGCAACGTAGGTCTACAAAGATGATGCCTGGACTACTGGGGTTAAGTTACGAGGAGAGATTACAGAAATTAAGCCTGCTTGCTCTAGAATTTAGAAGATTAAGGGGAAATCTGATCGAAGTATTCATGATATTAACAGGAAAGGACACGGTAGATTTCCACTTGTTGGAGATTCTAAAACTAGGGGGCACAGTCGAAAAACTAGGGCCAGACCATTCAGGAGAGATGTTGGGAAGAACGTCTTCTCCCAAAGGATGGTAGAGGTTTGGAACTCACTCCCACAAACAGCAGTTGAAGCTAAATCAGTTGTTAATTTTAAATCTGAAATAGATTTTTGTTAAGCAAAGATATTAAGATGTGGAGATGCCGGCGTTGGACTGGGGTGGGCACAGTAAGAAGTCTGACAACACCAGGTTAAAGTCCAACAGGTTTGTTTCAAACACTAGCTTTCGGAGCACTGCTCCTTCCTCAGGTGAATGAAGAGGTAGGTTCCAGAAACATATATAAAGACAAAGTCAGAGATGCAAGACAATGCTTAGAATGCGAGCATTTGTGGGTAATCAAATCGTTACAGATCCAGAGATAGGGGTAACCCCAGGTTAAAGAGGTGTGAATTGTCTCAAGCCAGGGCAGTTGGTAGGATTTTGCAAGTCCAGGCCAGATGGTGGGGGGTGGATGTAATGCGACATGAATCCAAGATCCCGATTGAGGCCGTACTCATGTGTGCGGAACTTGGCTATAAATTTCTGCTCGGTGATTCTGCGTTGTCGCGTGTCCTGAAGGCCGCCTTGGAGAACGCTTACCCGGAGATCAGAGGCTGAATGCCCTTGACTGCTGAAGTGTTCCCCAACTGGAAGGGAACATTCCTGCCTGGTGATTGTCGCGCGATGCCCGTTCATTCGTTGTCGCAGCGCCTGCATGGTCTCGCCAATGTACCACGCTTCGGGATATCCTTTCCTGCAGCGTATGAGGTAGACAAAGATATTAAGGGATATGGGCCAAAGGCAGGTATATGGAGTTAGGCTACAGATCAGCCATGACAGGGCAGCACGGTAGCATTGTGGATAGCACAATTGCTTCACAGCTCCAGGGTCCCAGGTTCGATTCCCGGCTTGGGTCACTGTCTGTGCGGAGTCTGCACATCCTCCCCGTGTCTGCGTGGGTTTCCTCCGGGTGCTCCGGTTTCCTCCCACAGTCCAAAGGTGTGCAGGTTAGGTGGACTGGCCATGATAAATTGCCCTTAGTGTCCAAAATTGCCCCCTTAGTGGTGGGGTTACTAGGTTATGGGGATAGGGTGGAGGTGTTGACCTTGGGTAGGGTGCTCTTTCCAAGAGCCGGTGCAGACTCGATGGGCCGAATGGCCTCCTTCCGCACTGTATGATAATCCATGATTTAATTGAATGGCGGGACAGACCCGAGGCACTACTCCTGTTCCTATGCATGTGTCTATTTTTCTGGACTATTTTATCTGTTGCTTGGGTAGTTTCTGGCCATGAAAATTTCTCCATCGAGTTTGCCTACTACCATCCTGATAATCGCATGATATAACAACATGGGGCAGAATCTTACTTTGAACTCTGATACTGGTTTGTCACATTGCATCTGTTACCTCTACAGTCGGTGTTGACTAATTATAGCAATCAATCAATCTCTATCAATTCGGCAGCCACAGTCCCAGACATGGGGCTAGGAAAAGCCCCAGTGCTACAAAGGCTTAGGAAAGCAGAGGTCCAAAATGTCCTGTTCCGCCCAAGCACGCTGCACTTGCCATATGTCATGTCTGAAGTTACTCAAATACTGCATTACTTTCCCAATGAAATCTATCCAATTTGCATTTGAATACAACAGTCTGTTTCCACCACCTCCCCAGGGAGCCCGTTCCATAGATTTACGGCTCACTGCAAAAATTTTTCCGCCGATTAGTTTTGCGTTTACCCCTCTACCAAGCGTCAGCTGGGTCCAATGTTTCACGCGGGATAGATTTGCGTGTCGTGGTCCACATTATCTTTCTAATTCTAAAAACGGCCGCTCAATGGCCTCTCAAATTTCACTTTTCGAATGAAAGCGTGCACAATTTACGTCATCAGAATCCTTCAATCGTGTGGACTATTCTTTTCTGCATCCTTTCACGAGCTGCATCATCCTTCTGGTACTGTGGCGGCTGGAACAGCATACAGCATTCCAAGTGCGGTCCCACCAGGAAGTTAGACAGTGGCAGGGTAGCACAGTGGTTAGCACTGTTGCTTCACAGTGCTTCGGAACCCAAATTCGATTCCCACCTTGACTTGGGTCACCGTCTGTGCGGAGTCTGCACCTTCTCCCCGTGTCTGCGTGGGTTTCCTCCGGGCACTCCGGTTTCCTCCCACAAGTCCCAAAAGACGTGCTGTTAGGTAATTTGGACATTCTGAATTCTCCCTCTGTGTACCCGAACAGACGCCGGAATGTGGTGACTAGGGGATTTTCACAGTAACTTCATTGCAGTGTTAATGTAAGCCTACTTGTGACACTAAAGGTTATTATTATGGATTACCTCATTATTTCAGTGATGATTGAACATTTGCCAAAAAGTGATTGACTTTAATGTTAACCAAGCATTGTTGCGATAGCTTCAATTTATTGAGAATCAGCGTCCCCAAATTGCTCTCCTTTTGCATCCACATTATTTTCTTTCCTTCAGTCGGCCTGGGATCCAAGCTCTGGAAACTCCTTCTCTAATCTCTCTGCCTCTCTTGCCTTCTTTTCCCCCCTTTAAGGCACTTTTTAAATTCCTTGCGCATCTGACCCCATATCTCCTTATGATGTCGATTCCACATCTAGTAGTTCTGAGAAACTTAAGTTTATTGACTAACTATTATCTATATCACACGGGAGATCCCAACTGGGTCTGCCTTACTGCGCCTAGTGGTTAGTACTATGGCTTCACAGCGCCAGGGTCCCAGGTTCGATTCGCGGCTTTGTTCATTGTGTGCGGAATTCCTCCGGATGCTCCCGTTTCCTCCCACAAGTCCCGAAAGACACGCTGTTAGGTAATTTGGACATTTTGAATTCTCTCTCTGTGTATCCGAACAGGCGCCGGAATGTGGTGACTAGGGGATTTTCACAGTCACTTAATTGCAGTGGTTTTTTAAATAAATTTAGAGTACCCATTTTTTTTTCCAATTAAGGGGCAATTTAGCATGCCTAATCCACCTACCCTGCACATCTTTGGGTTGTGGGGGTGAAACCCACGCAGACACGGGGAGAATGTGCAAACTCCACACGGACAGTGACCCAGAGCCGGGATTGACCCTGGGACCTCAGCGCCGTAGGCAGCAATGCTAACCACTACACCACCGTGCTGCCCCCCTTCATTGCAGTGTTAATGTAAGCCTACTTGTGACAATAAAGATTATTATTAACTGGCCGGCTTTATATATACAACAATTATACGTTGATCAGAGGTCATCCTCTGAGCGGAAGAGCTCACATTCTGCAAGGTTCACGGGGAAGTTAATTGTTCCCACCCGATTGATTACTGCCAGGCTATAACAGTACCATACAAACATTTATAGCACTCCTGTGAAATGCCTTCTGATGTTTCATGATGTTAAAGATGTTGGACTTCCGGTTGCTGCTATGCGGAGCTAAGCCGCACGTTCGGCAGCTCCCGCTTTAATAGGACTTGTGGGCTCTTTTAAGGGCCCCAAACGGCGCTGATTCAACGATTCCCGGTGGATAAAGGGGTCTGGAGCAAAACCCCCCCCCGGGATTTATGGTGCGAACCTGGAGTGGGGCGAGGAGAAAAACGGCAGCAGCTCCCCTGGAAAAGCGGGGGAAGGTGGACAAAATGGCGGCCGGTGGAGCCCCTGAGGAGTGGAGGCACTGGGCGGAGGAGCAGCAGGCGGCCCGTCTGCGCTATTTTACGGAGCTAAAAGGGGAGTTGTTGGAATCCCTGAAGGTGACGACTAGTAAGCTGCTGGAGCCCCAGACAACCCAGGGTGCAGCGATACTTGAGTTGCAGCAGCAGGCCTCTGAGCGCGAGGATGAGGTCTCGGCCCTCGTGGGGAAGGTGGAGATACACAAGGCACTTCATAAAAAGTGGCAAGATCGGTTCGAGGAGATGGAGCTTCGGTCACGGAGGAAGAACCTGCGGATCCTGGGCCTCAAGGAGGGGCTGGAGGGGTCGGACCTGCCGGCCTATGTGGCCGTGATGCTGAACTCGCTGGTGGGGGCAGGATTCTTCCATCTGCCCCTGGAGCTGGAGGGGGCCCACATAGTACTGGCCAGACGGCCTAAGGCGAATGAACCCCCGCGGGCGGAACTGATGCGGTTCCATCGGTTCAGTGACCGGGAGTGTGTTCTGCGATGGGCCAAGAAGGTGAGGAGTAGTTAGTGGGAGAATTCGGTAGTGCGTGTTTACCAGGACTGGGGTGCGGAGGTGGCCAAGCGGAGAGCCGGGTTTAACCGGACGAAGGCGGTGCTCCACGGAAAGCAGGTGAAGTTCGGCATGTTGCCGCCTGCGTGCCTGTGGGTCACCTACAAGGACCGGCATTACTACTTTGAGTCCCCGGAGGAAGTGTGGGCCTTTGTGCAGGCTGAAAAGTTGGACTCGAACTAGAGATTGGGGGCTGTGGGAGTTTTTCTATTTCTGTATCATTTTTTATGCTGTAGCGGGTTATTCTGTTTGTTTCTGTTTTTTCTCTCGCTTTCGGACGATGTGGGAGATCAGGAGGAAGGGATTGGTAGGCTCCCACTAAAGAGGGCAGTGAGGAGTTTTAGGTACCTGGGGGTTCAGGTGGCTAGGAGCTGGGGGACTCTGCACAAGCTCAATTTTACTAGGTTGGTGGAGCAGATGGAGGAGGAATTTAAAAGGTGGGACATGCTGCCATTGTCGTTGGCGGGTAGAGTACAGTCCGTTAAAATGACGGTGCTCCCGAGGTTTTTGTTTTTATTTCAGTGCCTCCTCATTTTCATTCCGAGGGCCTTTTTTAGGAGGGTGAACAGCAGCATTCTGGGATTTGTTTGGGCGCATGGGACTCCGAGGGTAAGGAGGGTCTTTTTGGAGCGGGGCAGGGATAGAGGGGGGCTGGCATTGCCCACCCTTTCTGGGTACTATTGGGCGGCTAATGTCTCGATGGTACGCAAGTGGGTAATGGATGGGGAGGGGGCAGCATGGAAATGGATGGAGATGGCATCCTGTGGAGGCACGAGCCTGAAGGCACTGGTAACGGCGCCGCTGCCGCTCCCTCCAACGAGGTACACTACGAGCCCGGTGGTGGCAGCTACCTTCAAAATTTGGGGGCAGTGGAGGTGACACAGGGGGGAAGTGGGGGGCTCGGTGGAGGCCCCGCTGCGGGGGAACCACCGGTTTATCCCAGGGAACATGGATGGCGGGTTCCTGGGGTGGCACAGGGCGGGCATTAGGAAATTGGGAGACCTATTCATTGACGGGTGGTTCGCAAGCCTTGATGAACTGGAGGAGAAGTTGGAGCTCCCCCCGGGGAATATGTTCAGGTACCTTCAGGTCAAGGCATTTGCTAGGTGACAGGTGGAGGGGTTCCCTTTGCTCCCCCGCGGGGGGTAAGGGATAGGGTGCTTTCGGGGGTGTGGGTCGGGGATGGGAAGGTGTCTGACATCTACCAGGTAATGCAGGAGGTGGGGGAGGCTACGGTAGAGGAGCTGAAGGCAAAGTAGGAGGTGGAGCTGGGGGCGCAGTTTGAGGAGGGGACATGGGCGGACGCCTTGGAGAGGGTGAACTCCTCCTCTTCATGTGCGAGGCTTAGTCTCATCCAGTTCAAGGTGCTGCACCGGGCCCACATGTCCGGATCTAGGATGTGTAGGTTCTTTGGTGGCGAAGACAGGTGCGTCAGGTGCTTGGGGAGTCCAGCGAATCATGCCCATATGTTCTGAACATGCCCGGCACTGGAGGAGTTCTGGAAGGGGGTGGCGAGGACGGTGTCGAGGGTGGTGGGATCCAGGGTCAAGCCAGGCTGGGGACTCGCGATATTTGGGGTTGGGGTGGAGCCGGGAGTGCAGGAGGCGAAAGAGGCCGGTGTGCTGGCCTTTGCGTCCCTAATAGCCCGGAGGAGGATCTTGCTGCAGTGGAAAGATGCGAGACCTCCGAGCGTGGAGACCTGGATCAATGACATGGCGGGATTCATTCAGCTGGAGAGGGTCAAATTCTCCCTGAGGGGGTCGGTACAAGGGTTCTTTAGGAGGTGGCAGCCTTTCCTCAACTTTCTGGCTCAACGATAAGGGACTAGGTCAGCAGCAGCAACCCAGGGGGAGGGGGGGTTTAGGGGGATGGTGTTTAAGTTAATTTTGCTTATTGTTAATTTATTTTGTTGTTTATTGGGTTTGGGGGGGGGGGGGGGTGGGGGGGGTTTGTTATATGCGTTGTTACGAGTGCCGGGGGGTGTTTATTATTATTGTTATTATTGTTCTGTTGATATGTATTTTTCAAAAAAATTCCAATAAAAATTATTTAAAAAACAAAAAGATGTTGTGTAAGTTGTTGTGGCTCACCAATGCAGTCACGTCACTGGGAAAGTTTGGTAACTTTTAATGATTAGGGGTTAATGATTAGTACCTTGGATGTAGCTTGACAGTGTCAGATTTCAATCCTTCCAGAGAGTATATTACAGCTCTCAGAAGCAAAGTCATGGCCTACCTTTCCTGCCATCTTCAGTTCAACAGAGAGAGGAGCTGGATTGGCGGGAGGGTTGCTGTTTCGGTTGGCGGGGACTAATTTCCAATACTTAGGGGTCCTGGTGGTGGGGGATTGGGTGCAGCTTCAGGGGGTTGGATAGGGGCCTGGTGAGTAGAGTTAAGGCGGACTAGCAGAGGTGGGATAGTCTTCCATTACCGTTGCCAGGTCGGACTCAATCGGTTAAGATGCACGTCTTTTTTTTTTTCTAAAATTTAGATTACCCAATTATTTTTTCCAATTAAGGGGCAATTTAGCGTGGCCAATCCACCTAACCTGCACATTTTTGGGTTGTGGGGGCGAAACCCACGCAGACACGGGGAGAATGTGCAAACTCCACACGGACAGTGACCCAGAGCCGGGATCGAACCTGGGACCTCAGCGCCGTGAGGCGGTTGTGCTAACCACTAGGCCACCGTGCTGCCCAAGATGCACATCTTGCCGAGATTTCCATTTTTGTTTCAGTGTCTCCCAGTGTTCCTGCTCAAGTCTTTTTTTCCCAAAGGGTCGAGCGGCTTATTTCTGGCTTTATTTGGACGGGTAAGGATTCGGAGGGGCTCCAGAGGGAGTGTCTAGCGCTGCCAAACTTGTTGAACTATTATTGGTCGGTCAATGCGGAGAAGGTGTTGGGGTTGTACAGGGACCTGGGGCTGACTGGATTCAGGTGGAGTCCGGGATCATGTAGGAGGACAAGTTTGGAGGCATTGGTAACAGTGGTGGTGTTGACGCTAAAAATATGGAGACAACTCCGCCAGCATTTTAAGTTGGGGGCAGCTTCCAAGTTGGCTCCCATTTGTGCTAACCACCTGTTTGAACTGGCAAGGCTGTATTCCACGATTGGTACATGGAGAGAAAGTGCTGGAGAGAGAGTGTTTTAGTCTTGCAGGGGTCGGTTTGCCAGCCTGGAGGAGCTGAAGGAGAAATTTGGGCTGTTCGGCTCGGACATGTTTTTTTTTGATTTTCCAGAGGGCAGCACGGTAGCATAGTGGATAGCATAATTGCTTCACAGCTCAGGGTCCCAGGTTCGATTCCGGCTTGGGTCACTGTCTGTGTGGAGTCTGCACGTTCTCCCTGTGTGTGCGTGGGTTTCCTCCAGGTGCTCCGGTTTCCTCCCACAGTCCAAAGATGTGCAGGTTAGGTGGATTGGCCATGATAAATTGTCCTTAGTGTCCAAAATTGCTCTTAGTGTTGGGTGGGGTTACTGGGTTATGGGGATAGGGTGGAGGGGTGGTCTTGGGTAGGGTGCGCTTTCCAAGAGCCACGGCAGACTTGATGGGCCGAATGGCCTCCTTCTGCACTGTAAATTCTATGAGGTGCCACCATCTACTTCATTTATTATGAATTTAGAGTACCCAATTCATTTTTTTTCCAATTAAGGGGCAATTTAACGTGGCCAATCCACCCACCCTGCACATCATTGGGTTGTGGGGGCGATACCCACGCAAACATGGGGAGAATGTGCAAACTGCACACAGACAGCGACCCAGAGCCAGGATCGAACCTGGGACCTTGGCGCCGTGAGGCAGCAGTGCTGACCACTGTGCCACCGTGCTGCCCTTGATGGTGCTTTTTCAACTCCATGTTGGCAATTCTAAATATTCAGCTCGAGCCCTGCGCTCTGGTGGCTATTTTTGGGGTTTCAGATGTGCCGGAGTTTCAGATGGGTGCGGATGCAGATATCCTTGCCTTCGCCTTAAAGAACAAAGAACAATACAGCACAGGAACAGGCCCTTCGGCCCTCCAGGCCTGTACCGGTCATGATACCAACCTTTCCAAAACCCTCAGCACTTCCCCAGGGCCTGATGGGATCTACCCTAGAATACTAAAGGAGGCTAGAGAGGAAATTGCTGAGGTCGTGACAAAAATCTTTGGATCCTCACTTTCTTCAGGTGATGTACCGGAGGACTGGAGAATAGCCAATGTTGTTCCTTTGTTTAAGAAGGGTAGCAAGGATAATCCAGGGAACTACAGACCGGGGAGCCTACGTCAGTGGTAGGGAAATTACTGGAGAGAATTCTTCGAGACAGGATCTACTCCCATTTGGAAGCAAATGGACGTATTAGCGAAAGGCAGCAGGGTTTTGTGAAGGGGAGGTCGTGTCTCAATAACTTGATAGAGTTTTTCGAAGAGGTCACAGAGATGATTGATGCAGATAGGGCAGTAGATGTTGTCCATATGGACTTCAGTAAGGCCTTTGACAAGGTCCCTCATGGCAGACTGGTACAAAAGGTGAAGTCACACAGGATCAGGGTGAGCTGGCAAGATGGATACAGAACTGGCGAGGTCATAAAAGGCAGAGAGTTGCAATGGAAGGGTGTTTTTCTGATTGGAGGGCTGTGACTAGTGGTGTTCCTCAGGGATCAGTGCTGGGACCTTTGCTGTTCATAGTATACATAAATGATTTGGAGGAAATGTAACTGGTCTGATCAGTAAGTTTGCAGACGACACAAAGGTTGGTGGAATTGCGGATCGCGATGAGGACTGTCAGAGGATACAGCAGGATTTAGATCATTTGGAGACTTGGGCGGAGAGATGGCAGATGGAGTTTAATCCGGACAAATGTGAGGTAATGCATTTTGGAAGGTCTAATGCAGGTAGGGAATATACAGTGAACCCTCAAGAGTATTGACAGTTAGATGTAGGTGTACAGGTCCACAGGTCACTGAAAGGGGCAACACAGGTGGAGAAGGTAGTCAAGAAGGCATACGGCATGCTTGCCTTCATTGGCCGGGGCATTGAATAAAAATTGGCAAGTCATGTTGAAGCTGTATAGAACCTTAGTTAGGCCACACTTGTAGTATAGTGTTCAATTCTGGTCGCCACACTACCAGAAGGATGTGGAGGCTTTAGAGAGGGTGCAGAAGAGATTCACCAGGATATTGCCTGGTATAGAGGGCATTAGCTATGAGGAGCGGTTGAATAAACTCAATTTGTTCTCACTGTAACGACGGAGGTTGAGGGGCGACCTGATAGAGGTCTACAAAATTATGAGGGGCATAGACAGAGTGGATAGTCAGAAGCTTTTTCCCAGGGCAGAGGGGTCAATTACTAGAGGGTATAGGTTTAAGGTGCAAGGGGTAAGGTTTAGAGAAGATGTGCGAGGCAAGTTTTTTGCACAGTGGATAGTGGGTGCCTGGAATTCGCTGCCGGAGGAAGTGGTGGAAGCAGGGACAATAGTGATGTTTAAAGGGCATCTTGACAAATACATGAATAGGATGGGAATAGAGGGATACGGACCCAGGAAGTGCAGAAGATTTTAGTTTAGACGGGCAGCACAGGCTTGGAAGGCCCAAGGGCCTGTTCCTGTGCTGTACTTCTCTTTGTTCTTTGTTCCCTGCGCCGTATCCCTCTGAAGAACAAACGGGCATGGAGGCAAATCCTGCTGGGCTGCAGCTTGGTGGCCACCGAATACCTCAGCATGGCTAGGAGATTTCATGGAGTTTTTGCACCTCGAGATGGTCGAATACACCTTGAAGGGGGTCATTTGATGGGTTCTGCCAGAGATGGCGGCCGTTTACATTGTATTTCAGATAATTGGTCACTGTTAGCTATTGGGGGGGGGGGGGGTTTATTTCTTCTTTGTTCTTTGTTGTTTCAGGGTTGGAAGTTTGTGTTAAGGACATATTTGGGTTTTGCATTTGGTTAAGGGTTTTTTGCTTATTCGTTTTGTTATTTTTTGTTAAATGTGAAAAATTTCATAAAACATTTGCAAAAAAGAAATCATTTCTGTCATCTGTCAACACACAAAAACAAAACTGGAAATTCAATCAATAGTTGCTTAAATAACTCAAACTTACTGTCTAGCATAACTAAGCCTTACCTTTTATTTTCAGTTCAAGAAGGGACAGGGGAGAATAAAGTGCTTATGGTCGAGATTGTGAGCTGAATTTTATGCTGAAGTGAAAGGCGGGTTTGAGTCAGGTGGGGTAGATCATAGTGTCAGAAATGTGCTTCCTGGCCCAAACCCATCTCCAATCTGCCCATTTCTATCTAACTTGAAGTGAAAGTTGGGCAGACAGACCCCCTCTAAAGTTCTAATGGTAAATATGATAATGTGGCTGTGAGCCTCATATTTCTGCAGCTTTTTGGCTTGCTGCTGTTGACCAGGTATCCTGAGCAGTAGGAAACTCGGAGAGATAAGGACCGGGATTCTCCCCTACCCGGTGGGGCGGGGGGTCCTGGCGTGATGGAGTGGCGTGAACCACTCCGGCATCGGGCCGCCCCAAAGGTGCGGATGTCTCTGCACCTTTAGGGGCCAAGCCCTAACATTGAGGGGCTAGGCCCGCGCCGGAGTGATTGGTGCTCCGCCAGCCGGCGGGAACGGCCTTTGGCGCCACACCAGCCGGGGCCGAAGGGACTTCGCCGGCTGGCGGAAGCCCGCGCATGCGCCGGAGCATCAGCGGCTGCTGACATCATCTCCGCGCGTGCGCAGGGGAGGGGGTCACTTCCGCATCCGCCATGGTGAAGGAAAAGAGTGCGCCTACGGCACAGGCCCGCCTGCCGATCGGTGGGCCCCAATCGCGGGCCAGGCCACCGTGGGGGCACCCCCCGGGGCCACATCGCCCTGCGCCCCCTCCTCCCCCCCCCCCCCCCCCCCCCCGAGCCCGCCCGCACCACCTGCTGTCATGCTTCTCCCGCCGGCTTGGATCAAACCACCTACCTTACCGGCGGGAGAAGCATGACAGCGGCTGGAGAATCGGCGGGGGGGGGGGGGCACGCCGACCGGCGCGGAGCGATTCCCACCCCCACCGAATCTCCGGTGCCGGAGAATTCGGGACACGGCAGGGAAGGGATTGACGCCGGCCCCTGGCGATTCTCCGACCCGGCCCTTCTGCACTTTTCGAAGATCTGCCGCCCAACCTGTTCCTCTATCTCTCTGCTACTATTGGGGGGTCTATAGAAAACTCCCAATAAAGTGACTGCTCCTTTCTTGTTTCTGGCTTCCATCCAGACTAACTCAGTAGACAAACCCTCCTCAACTACCTCCTTTTCTGCAGCTGTGATGCACTTCCTAATTTACAGTCCCACTCCCCCTCCCCTTTTACCTCCCTCCCTATTCTTCTGAAAACATTTAAACCCCGAAACATCTAACAACCATTCCAGACCTTTGAGAAATCCATGTCTCCGTAATGGCCACAACATCGTAGTTCCAAGTACTGATCCATGGTCAAAGTTCATCTCCCTTATTCCTGATACTCCTTGCATTGAAACAGACACACTTTAACCCATTCCACTGAGTGCAAATTTGCCCTATCAACTGTCTATCCTTCCTCACAGACTTGCTGCATACTATTTCTGCCTGTTCAACAGCTACTCTATCCTGTGATCCATAGCTTTGGTTCCCATCTCCCTGCCAAACTAGTTTAAACCCTCCTGAAGAGCTCTAGCAAACCTCCCAACCAGGCTATTGGTGCCCCTCCAGTTTAGGTGCAATCCGGTCCTTCATGTGCAGGTCCCACCTTCCCCAGAAGATATCCCAATGTTCCACATATCTGAAGCCTTCCCTCCTGCACCAGCCCTGTAGCGATGTGTTCAGCTGCACTCACTCTGATCGTTGCCTCACTTGCACGTGGCACCGGTAGCAATCCTGAGATTACTACTCTACTCGTCCTGCTCTTTAGCTTCCAATTTAACTCCCTAAAATTACATTTGAGATCCTCATCCCTTTTCTTAGCTATGCCGTTGGTGTCTATGTGCAACACGACTTCTGGTTGCTCCCCCTCCCCCTTAAGAATCCTGGAGATTCGATCCGAGACATCCCTGGCCCTGGCACCCGGGAGGCAACATACCTGCCGGGAGTCTCATTCGCAACCACAGAATCTTCTATCTATTCCCCTAACCATTGAATCTCCTATCACTATTGCTTTTCTATTCTCCCCCCTTCCCTTCTGAGCCCCAGAGCCAGACTCAGTGCCAGAGGCCTGGCCGCTGGGGCCTTCCCCCTGTAGGTCATCCTCACCAACAGCATCCAAAATGGTATACTTGTTTTGAAGGGGAACGGCCAAGAGGGATCCCTGCACTGTCTGCCCGTTTGTTTTCCTTCCTCTGACTGTAACCCAGCTGCTCTTGTCCTGTACCTTGGGTGTGGCTAGCTCCCTGTAAGTCTTGTCTATTACCCATTCTGCCTCCCGGATGGTCCGAAGTTCATCCAGCTCCAGCTCCAGTTCCCTAACACGGTCTCTGAGGAGCTGGAGTTGGGTGCACTTCCCACAGGTGTAGTCAGCGGGGACACCGGTGGTATCCCTCACCACCCCCATCCTACAGGAGGAGCATGCAACTGCCCTAGCCTCCGTCCCCTCTGATCTGAATTCCCAAAGAGATTTAAAAGGGAAAAACAAAGATTAAACACCCGTTAGGCCCTTAAAAAATATATAAGTACTGCTGCCAGTCTCTCAAGTGAACCCGCTAAAATTGGTGATTCTGCTAAATGATACAAAGATAGCGTGCTGCCCCCAAAAAACAAAAACAAAAAAAACCAACTCTTAGCTTACAGCATGTAGCTGCCCTGTGAACCAACTGGATCTCCGCCCTCCGACTCCGTTCCCAGTCAGCTGCAGTCTCTGTAAACTCCCGGCTCCCCTCACACTCTTTGAGGAAATGAAATGAAAGGAGCTGTTCGTCACGGGGGCGGGTGGTGGGGGGATTTGAAAAGGGGGGAAAAATTTGTACAGACTGTATAGTTGATTGCTGGGAAGTATGTTTCCCGGGGTGTTTATGTGTTGTAATCTGTTTTGATACATGTTGGTAATAAAATACATTTAAAAAACACTTTAATTGCACCTCTGGCTCCAAAACGCCGAGCTATCTTTCAAACCAGGATTTTTAAAAACAGGACTGCAGTAGTTACACACCAACCCAGGATTTACACCCTAACTGCCCCAAATACACAATACAACATCGTGAAATTCCTATATTCGTCACATTTACTGACCAACTCTCCGCCTCTGTGGAGGCCCAGCCTGTCAAGCCAGGTTGGCCATGGGGGGGTGGGGAAACCCGATCAGTTACGTCATTGCTGATGCTGAGATGTAAAGCTCCGCAAACTGCACGTGGGGAAATCCCAACTTCCCCATGACTCTCTGACCAACTTGCTCACTGCAGGCCATGCCAGTAAACATTTTCACCTCAGCATCCCATGACACACGATTCAGTAATCCAGGTGATTAGTACACAGAACATACAGTGCAGAAGGAGGCCATTCGGCCCATCGAGTCTGCACCGACCCGCTTAAGCCCTCACTTCCACCCTAACCCCGTAACCCAATAACCCCTCCTAACCTATTTGGTCACTGAGGGCAATTTAGCCTGGCCAATCCACCTAACCTGCACATCTATTGGGCAGCACGGTAGCATTGTGGATAGCACAAATGCTTCACAGCTCCAGGGTCCCAGGTTCGATTCCGGCTTGGGTCACTGTCTGTGTGAAGTCTGCACATCCTCCCTGTGTCTGTGTGGGTTTCCTCCGGGTGCTCCGGTTTCCTCCCACGGTCCAAAGATGTGCAGGTTAGGTGGATTGGCCATGATAAATTGCCCTTAGCGTCCAAAATTGCCCTTAGTGTTGGGTGGGGTTACTGGGTTATGGGGATAGGGTGGAGGTGTTGACCTTGGGTAGGGTGCTCTTTCCAAGAGCCGGTGCAGACTCGATGGGCCGAATGGCCTCCTTCTGCACTGTAAATTCTATGAAACCCACGCAGACACGGGGAGAACGTGCAAACTCCGCACAGACAGCGACCCAGCGGGGAATCGAACCTGGGACCCTGGCGCTGTGAAGCCACAGTGCTATCCACTTGTGCTACTGTGCTGCCCAAATTAAAGTAGACGGCACTAGAAAACGCAAGAGAGCTGCTAGGTGGTCATAAAAACCCAAACAGATCATCAATGTTCTTTATCGAAGGAGACCTACTGAGGTTTCATCTCGCTGTGATTCCCATCAAACAATGACTTGGGTTGACTCTGAATGATCTGTGAAGTCCGGTGGGGTGGATCATACTCTCAGAAATATTCTCAAAATCCCTTTTGATTCAAGTCAGAAATGGGCAGATTGGAGATGGAATTCGGCCAGGAAGCACATTTTTGAGAATTATGATCCACCGCCACTTGACTCACTCAGATATAAAAGTAATTACTGGTACTTCCTTAGGCCTTGCCAGCATCGCTCATATTTTAAGAACAAGTGATAAAGAAACCAAACTAACTGGTGAAATGCAACTTCCAAGATGGAAGTATGACATAAACCCACTTCTCAAAGTACCAGTAAATTCATTTTGTGGGATACAGGGGCCGGGATTCTCCCCTACCCGGCGGGGCGGGGGGTCCCGGCGGGATGGAGTGGCATGAACCACTCCGGCGTCAGGCCGCCCCAAAGGTGCGGAATCCTCCAGACCTTTAGGGGCCAAGCCCTCACCTTGAGGGGCTATGCCCGCGCCGGAGTGGTTGGCGCCCCTCCGGCCGGCGGGAACGGCCTTTGGTGCCACGGCAGCCGGGGCCGAAGGGACTCTGCCGGCCGGCGGAAGTCCGCGCATGCTCGGGAGCGTCAGCGGCTGCTGAAGTTATCCCATGCATGCGCAGGGAGGGGGGGGGGTCATCTCCGCATCGGCCATCGTGGAGGCTGTGCCCGACGCGGAAGGAAAAGAGTGCCCCCACGGCACAGGCCCGCCCGCAGTTCGGTGGGCCCCGATCGCAGGCCAGGCCACCGTGGGGGCGCCTCCCGGAGCCAGATCACCCCGCAACCCCCCCCCCCAGGACACCGTAGCCCGCCCATGTCGCCAGTCCCGCTGGTAAGGGAGGTGGTTTGATTCACGCCGGCGGGACCGGCATGACAGCAGTGGGACTTCGGCCATCGCGGGCCGGAGAATTGCCGGGGAGGGGCCGCCGACTGACACCCCCCCGCCGAATATCCGGTGCCGGCGGGGGCGGGATTCACGCTGGCCCCCGGCGATTCTCCGAACCGGCCCGGGGGGGGGGGGGGGGGGGGGGGGGGGGGAGAATCCAGCCCCAGGTATCACTAGCTAGGCCAGCATTGTTGCCCATTATTCATTGCCCTTGAGAAGGTGGTGGTGAGCCGCCTTCTTGAACCCCTCCGGTCCATGTAGTGTAGGTACACCCACCATGCTGTTAGGGAGGGAGTTCCAGGATTTTGACCCAACAACAGTGAAGGAACAGTGATATATTTCCAAGTCAGGGTGGTGAGTGTGTTGGCGGGTAACGTCCAGGTGATGATGTTCCCATATACCTGCTGTCCTTCCAGATGGTCGCATCATTGGTTTAGAAGTCTTGGTGATGCAGAGCAACTTGTAGATGGTACTTAATGCTGCCACTGTATATCGGTAGTGAAGCGAGTGAATTTTTTTAAATATAAATTTAGATTACCTAATTATTCACCAAGGGAGTTGAGAATTGGGAAATAAACAGAAGGGGCACTGAGAAGGAAACAGGACGAACTGGAGTGCGTGAATTCCATGTCAAATCAGGCACCAAAGGAAAAGTAAAGAGAGGGAAAGAGGGATTGGATTAAAGGAGAGGAAAATGAGACTCAAAGGAAAGGCAAGAGAAAAACTTAAAATGCAAATTAAAAAGCTGCATCGATTTAAAAACAATCCAATCAAGGGTCAATTTAGCGTGGCCAATCTGCCTAACCCACACATCTTTGGGTTGTGGGGGTGAAACCCACGCAGACACGGGGAGAATGTGCAAACTCCACACGGACAATAACCTAGGGCTGGGATCGTACCTGGGCCCACAGCGCTGTAGGCAGCAGTGCTAACCACTGCGCCGCCGTGCCACCCCGGAGTGAGTGAATGTTTGTTGAAGGGCTGCTTTGTCCTGGATGGTGTCAAGGGGCCTCACGGTAGCATGGTGGTTAGCATCAATGCTTCACAGCTCCAGGGTCCCAGGTTCGATTCCCGGCTGGGTCACTGTCTGTGTGGAGTCTGCACGTCCTCCCCGTGTGTGCGTGGGTTTCCTCCGGGTGCTCCGGTTTCCTCCCACAGTCCAAAGATGTGCGGGTTAGGTGGATTGGCCATGCTAAATTGCCCGTAGTGTAAGGTTAATGGGGGGATTGTTGGGTTACGGGTATACGGGTTACGTGGGTTTAAGTAGGGTGATCATTGCTCGGCACAACATCGAGGGCCAAAGGGCCTGTTCTGTGCTGTACTGTTCTATGTTCTAAGCCTCTCGCGTATTATTGGAGCTGCTTTCATCCAGGCAAGTGAAAAATATTCCACCACACTCTGGACTTGTGCCTTGTAGATGGTGAACAAGCTTTGGGGAGAGAGGTGAGTTACTCGCCACAGGACCCCTTGCCTCAGACCTGCTCTTGTAGCCACAGTATTTATGTGGCTAGTCCAGTTCAGTTTCTGGTCAATGGTTACCCCCAGGATGTTGATGGTGCAGAGAATCAGCAATGGAAATGCCAGTGAATGTCAAGGGGCAATGGTTAATTCTCTCTTTTCGGAGATACTCATTGCCTGGCATGTGTATGGCGTGAATGTTACTTGCCGCTTGTCAGCTCAAGCCTGTGAAGGTCACGTTGGTGAGGGTGAGGTCAAGTATGTTTTTCCCTCTCATTGGTTCCCTCACCACCTGCCACAGGCGCAATCTAGCAGCTATGTCCCTTCGGACTCTGCCACCTTGGTCTGCAGTGGTGGTAACAAGCCACTCTTGATGATGGAGATTGAATTCCCACCCTTGTCACTCCCATTCTACACGTCTGTCACCTTCAATTCTTCCTCCAAGTAGTGTTCAACACGGAGGAGTACTGATTCATCAACTGAAGTGACGGGCAGTACCTGCTATTCAGCAGGAGGTCTCCTCGCCCTGTTTGACCTGCTGCCATGAGACTTCATGTGGTCCAGAGTCTATGTTGAGGACTCCCACTCCAACTCCCTGCTGACTGCATGAAATGAAATGAAATGAAAATCGCTTATTCTCACAAGTCGGCTTCAATGAAGTTACTGTGAAAAGACCCTAGTCGCCACATTCTGGCGCCTGTTCGGGGAGGCTGGTACGGGAATTGAACCGTGCTGCTGGTCTGCTTTAAAAGCCAGCGATTTAGCCCAGTGTGCTAAACCAGCCCCTCATGCTGCTGCCACCACCGCTGGCAGGACAGATCCAGGGAAGTGATGATGTCTGGGTTTGATTCCTTAAATATGATTATGTCTGGCTGTTGCTTGACAAGTCTGTGAGACAACTCTCCCAATTCTGACAAACCCCCCCAGATGTTAGTAAGGGGGACTGGGCAGGGTCAACAGGGCTGGGCTTACTGTTGTTGTTGCCGGTGCTGGGTGGTCCCTGCGATTCCATTCTTTTTTATTAACTTTGTCGCGGTTGGATACAACTAAGTGGCTTGTGTTGGAACCAACAATTCTACGGACACGTGCTTGTAGGATTAGAATAGCGGTTTTAATATACTTACAACAGAGCCAGCATGTTAGCCGTTGAACTTTCGGTGAACTGGCCGGCTGACCCTGTGGCACTGATCTTTATACAGCAGCTCCCGGGGGAGGGGTCCTGGGCGGAGCCAAGGGAGAAGCCCAGTACAACTCTCGAGCATTCCCAGAGCTACTCCCCCTGGTGGTCAGGTAGTGCAACTGCACTTACAATATAGACACATGTATATACAGGTTATAATCCGGTGTGAATCACATTCACCACAGCTTGCTAGGTCATTTTAGAGTTAACAACTTTGCTGCGGGTCTGGAGTCACACGTAGGCCAGATCAGGTCATCATTAGACTTTTAATTCCAAAATTGTACAGAATTCAAATCCCACCATCAGCCAAACCCCAGCCCTTAGAGCATTACCCTAGGTCTCTGGATTACAAGTCCAGTGACAATACCACTATGCCACCACCACCTCCCTGTGACGGTAATGCACGTTATTATAAAAGTGACAGTAGCATATTAAATGTCTACTTCATAGAACCATAAAATGCAAACAATTCAAGGTTGCACAAAGACTTGGAAAGTTATATTGTGTCGAGTTAAAATAGTCAAAGGGGTTGGACAGTCCTGAGCAGTGTTTGAAGGCAGAATTAAAAATTGTGAGACAGAGAGAAACAAAACAGGGTCATTGCTGTTTCGGTTCTCATTTGGGATCGGAAAGCTTGCACGCTTCCGCCGCAGGCAGCCGACAATTTCGTCAAGGTAGTAACCGCAACTTATTTTTAAACAATATTTTAGCAAATAACATTTATCAACCTTGTTTTCTATCAGTATCCAATTTGTTTGTTACTGTTTTTTAATTTCCTTTACCACTGTAGTTAATTATTAACAGCATTGACATTTTATGTATTTTTAGAATAGAATAGAATAGAACAGTACAGCACAGAACAGGCCCTTCGGCCCTCGATGTTGTGCCAAGCCATGATCACCCTACTCAAACCCACGTATCCACCCTATACCCGTAACCCAACAACCCCCCCCCTTAACCTTACTTTTTTAGGACACTACGGGCAATTTATCACGGCCAATCCACCTAACCCGCACATCTTTGGACTGTGGGAGGAAACCGGAGCACCCGGAGGAAACCCACCCACACAGGGGGAGGACGTGCAGACTCCGCACAGGCAGTGACCCAAGCCGGGAATCGAACCTGGGACCCTGGAGCTGTGAAGCATTTATGCTAACCACCATGCTACCGTGCTGCCCAAAAAATCACTTTTACACTTCACAACTATTCCATACTGGCTTTATGTATTTTGGCCCCAGTGAGTTAAAAATATCAACTTGGCAACAGCCGCAAATATACAGAGCAAAGACTCAGCTTTACTCAGTTCTACATTTTATTTCTCGCTGGAGTGCGCAACATGTCGACGTTTATCCTGTTTCCCATCTTTTCTCTGGTTGGTTTTGATGCAAGATCACAGACCTGAAGAGTTAACTCTGTTTTGTGACTTTTGTTCTCTCCAAAATCTCAAATTTATACACGACACTTGCCCGTGCTCGTAAACAGAAAATGCTGGTATTAATCAGCAGGTCTGCCAGCATCTGTGAAGAGAGACACAGATACGGTCAGTTGTCCTGCTTTTACTATATCGCATAGCAGTTCGAACCAGTTGAAAGCTCGAGCCTTCATGGATTTAGCAATGAACTATTGTGGTGAATCACAGTAGCGTAATTCACACTGTATTACACATGTTGTACTATGTCTCTGTAAGCTCGGCACACGAGCAGTTGCGCTGCTCTGCCACTAGGGGGAGATGCACTGGGAGTGTACGGGGGTTTGTACTGGGCTCCACCCTTGGCTCCACCCACGGCTCCTCCCCCTAACCAGAAGTATAAAGGTTGATGCTGAGAGCCTGCCTGCCAGTTCATCTGGAGTTCATCTTGTCACAGGCAGGCTCTGTTGTAAGACGATTAAAACCACTGTTCACTTCTAACCACGTGTCGCGTGAATTGATGGTCTCATCAACTATTATAACATCAAAGGCATACAAGGGGATGGTAGCATAGTGTTGGTTTTACTGAGCTGATACAGAGGCCTGGATCTAGAGAGATGAGTCAAATTCCAGCATGCAAGCTGGTGGCATTTAACTACAACTAATTGATACATAGAACATAGAACATAGAACAGTACAGCACAGAACAGGCCCTTCGGCCCTCGATGTTAGCCGAGCCATGATCACCCTACTCAAACCCACGTATCCACCCTATACCCGTGACCCAACAACCCCTCCCCCCCTTAACCTTACTTTTTAGGACACTATGGGCAATTTAGCATGGCCAATCCACCTAAACCACACATCTTTGGACTGTGGGAGGAAACCGGAGCACCCGGAGGAAACGCACGCACACACGGGGAGGACGTGCAGACTCCGCACAGACAGTGACCCAGCCGAGAATCGAACCTGGGACCCTGGAGCTGTGAAGCATTTATGCTAACCACCATGCTACCGTGCTGCCATAAACAAGGCGGAAGAACATCTGGAAGAACAGGCTAGTCGCTTGTCATGTAGAACCTGAGTATTGCTGAAATAAAGAGACATGCTGCTGTAGCGTTTCCTCTTGCACTGATCATCAGAACAGATGCAAGAATATCAAATTCCAAAGGGAACAACAATTTATACTCTGAGAAAAGGGTGCTGGCAGGCAAGCAAGTGGACTCTGATTGGTCGACACGTCGACATGGAGAATGACAGAGAAAGTTATCCCACAAGCCTTTGGCTAAATTCAAAAAAAGGCAACTCAAAGTCTGATTGGTCGAGGCATTGCCAACGGGAATGCACCAGGGAATCATTCACCCCAAGCTTTTAATTGAAAAAGGTGTAATGCCTGGACATATTCTTTGTTTACAGAGGGAAGGGTGTGACAAACCACACTGATGTCAAATGCAAGGGTATCCCAAAACCCAGAAGATAACTTGGAACCCTAGTTCATAGTGGTGTATGTGTATTTTTTGGTATAATGTGAGGAATGGTGCACAACCCAGTAAGGAACACTCCAGTCTTTGTGTGAACATGTCACAAAATAATAGTGTAGAAGAGGCCCT
Source organism: Scyliorhinus canicula (assembly GCF_902713615.1). Classification (NCBI taxonomy): domain Eukaryota; kingdom Metazoa; phylum Chordata; class Chondrichthyes; order Carcharhiniformes; family Scyliorhinidae; genus Scyliorhinus; species Scyliorhinus canicula. The sequence continues at coordinate 22,002,670 of NC_052169.1, read as the reverse complement.
TCAGCCCATTGAGTCTGCACCAATGTGTGAAAAACTACCTGACCTACCTAGCCCCACTTGCCAGCACTTGGCCAGGACCCTTCAACTAAGGGGAACAGCTGCTCCTTATCCACCCTGTCCATGCCCCTCATAATCTTGTCTACCTCGATCAGGTCGCCTCTTAGTCTTCTCTGCTCCAGCGAAAACAACCCAAGCCTATCCAACCTCTCTTCATAACTTACATGTTCCTCCCCAGGCAGCATCCTGGTGAATCGCCTCTGCACCCCCTCCAGTGAAATCACATCCTTCCTATAATGAGGCGACCAGAACTGCACGCAGTACTCCAGCTGTGGGCTCATCAAAGTTATATACACTCCAACGTGACCTCCCTGCTTTTGTAATCTATGCAAATGTCCCATATGCTATTTTCACCCCCCTATTAACCTGCCCTTCTGCCTTCAGCAATCTATGGACAAACACGCCAAGGTCCCTTTGATCCTCGGAACTTCCGTGTCAGGCCATTCACTGACTACTTCCTTGTCAAATTTCTCCTTCCAAAGTGTATCACCTCACACTTTTCAGCGTTAAATTCCATCCGCCAATTTTTTGCCCATTTGACCATCCCGTCTCTATCTTCCAGTAACCCAACACATTCAACATCATTGTTAACCACCCGGCCGATCTTTTCTTAAATAAATTTAAAGTAGCCAATTCATTATTTTTCCATTAAGGGGAAATTTTAGCATGGCCAATCCACCTAACCAGCACATCTTTGGGTTGTGGGGGTGAGATCCACGCATTCATGGGGAGAATGTGCGAACTCCACACGGACAGTGACCCAGGGCCGGGATTTGAACCCAGGTCCTCAGCACCGCAGTACCAGTGCTAACCACTGCGCCATATGCCTCACCACCCAGTCAATCTTTGTATCATCCGCAAACTTACCGATCCTACCCCCACATAGTCATCTAATTGATGAGCTACCTAATTGAGGGGCTGGTTTAGCACAGGACTAAAGAGCTGGCTTTTAAAGCAGACCAAGGCAGGCCAACAGCTCGGTTCAATTCCCGTACCAGCCTCCCCGAACAGGCGCCGGAATGTGGCGACTAGGGGCTTTTCACAGTAACTTCATTTGAAGCCTACTTGAAATGAAAAATGAAATGAAAATCGCTTATTGTCACGAGTAGGCTTCAATGAAGTTACTGTGAAAAGCCCCTAGTCGCCACATTCCGGCGCCTGTTCGGGGAGGCTGGTACAGGAATTGAACCATGCTGCTGTCCTGCCTTGGTCTGCTTTAAAAGCCAGTGATTTAGCCCAGTGTGCTAAACCAGCCCCACTTGTGACAATAAGCGATTTTCATTAATTATTGAGAAAATCTCAGCAAGTCTGGCAGCATCTGTAGGTAGAGAAAAGAGCTAACGCTTTGACAAAGGGTCATAGAACATAGAACAGTACAGCACAGAACAGGCCCTTCGGCCCTCGATGTTGTGCCGAGCCATGATCACCCTACTCAAACCCACGTATCCACCCAATACCCGTAACCCAACAACGCTCCCCCTTAACCTTACTTTTTAGGACACTACGGGCAATTTAGCATGGCCAATCCACCTAACCCGCACATCTTTGGACTGTGGGAGGAAACCGGAGCACCCGGAGGAAACCCGTGCAGACAGTGACCCAGCCGGGAATCGAACCTGGGACCCTGGAGCTGTGAAGCATTTATGCTAACCACCATGCTACCGTGCTACCATCTGGACTCGAAACCTACAGATGCTGCCAGACCTGCTGAGATTTTCCAGCATTTTCTCTTTGGTTTCAGATTCCAGCGTCCGCAGTAATTTGCTTTTATCCAGTGTCAACTAATTATTTATATAAATGACAAACAATAGGGGAACCAGCACAGATCCCTGTGGTATGCCACTGGACACTGGTTTCCAGTCACTAAAGCAGCCGTCTGTCATCACCCTCTGTCTCCTACAGCTCAGCCAATTTCAAATCCACTTTATTAAGTTACCCTGTATCCCATGTGAATTTGCCTTCTTTATAAGTCTCCCATGTGGAGCCTTGTCGAAGGCTTTGCTGTAATCCATGTATACATCAACTGCACTACCCTCACACACCTGGTTACATGCTCAGGAAATTCAATCAAATTAGTTAGACATGTCCTCCCTCTGACAAAGCCATACTGATTATTCCTGATCAAACCGTGCCTCTCCAAGTGGAGATAGACTCTCTCCTTCAGAATTTTCTCCAATAGTTTCCCTACCACTGGCGTGAGACTCACTGGTCTGTAGTTCCCCGGTTTATCTCTACAACCTTTCTTAAATAGTGGGACCATATTAGCTGTTCTCCAGTCCTCTGGCACGTCCCCTGGGGCCAGAGGAATTAAACATTTTGGTCAGAGTCCCTGCAATCTCCTCCCTCGCCTCCCACAGCATCCTAGGAACAATTCATCCGGACCTGGAGGTTTGTCCGCTTTTAAGCCTGACAACACCTCCAATACCTTGTCGCTCCCTGTGCAATTTGCTCAAGAACCTCACAGTCTCTCTCCCCGCGTTCCATATCAACCTCCTCATTCTCTTGGGTGAAGACATGTGAAGAATTTGTTCAGCACCCTGCCAATGTCCTCTGGCTGCACCCACAGATTTCCCACTTGATCCCTAATGATAGGGCCTACTCTCTCCCTGGTTGTCCTCTTCCCATTGATATACTTATAGAATATCTTGGGATTTACCCTATTTTTACCAGCCAGAGTTTTCCCTTATCCCCTCTTTGCTCTCCTAATTGCTTTCTTGAGCTCCATCCTGCACTTTCTGTACTCCACTAATGCCTCCGCTGATTTGCTCCACGTGTACTTGCCAAAAGCTTCACTTTCCCTTCTCTTTTTAAAATAAATTTAAAGCACCCAATTTTTTTTTTTCCAAATTAAGGGACAATTTAGCTTGGCCAATCCACCTACCCTGCACCTCTTTGGGTTGCGGGGGTGGGACCCACGAAGACATGGGGAGAAGGTGCAAACTCCACACGGAGAGTGACCTGGCACTGGGATCGAACCCGGGTCTTTGGCGCCATGAGACAACAGTGCTAACCACTACACCACCGTGCCGCCCCTCTCTCTTTCCCTTCTCTTTGTATCCCAAATGTCTCTGGTCATCCACAGGATTGTTTCTCCTTCCCATTACCCTACAGGTAACAATGTTGGGCCTGTACCCTCCTCATTTCATTTTTGAACTCCCCCCCCCCCCCCCCCCCCCCCCCCCCCCCCCCCCCCCCTGCTCTTCTGCAGATTTCCCCACAAGTAACAATCCATTCTACCGTACCTGGATCCTGCCTTATTTTACTAAAATCCGCTCTCGCCCAATCCATAACCTTTTTTTGCAACTTGTCTATTTCTTTGTCCATAACAAACTTACATTGTATCATGTTGTGGTCACTATCACTAAAATGCTCCCCCACCAACACATTAACCATCTGTCTGGCTTCATACAGCAGAATTAGGTCCAGCACTGAACTGTCCCTTGTTGGACCCTCCATATATTGCGCTAAAAGGTTCTCCTGTTTACATTTTAAGAACTCCAATCCATCAAAGCCCGATGACTATCCCAATTAATTTGGGAAAGTTGAAATCAACAAATATGATAACATTATTTTTACACACCTCTGCAAATTGTGCACGTTTGCTCCTCAATTTCCAACTATCTGGGGTTCTATAATAAACACCCAGCAATGTGGCTGTCCCTATTTAATTCCTAAGCTCTACCCAAAAATCTTCATTTGATGCCCCCTCCAAGATATCGGGCTGGATGGGGGCGGAGAATCCCTGATGATGGCCAAATTGGGGGCGGCGCCGCTTTCACGATGCTCCGCCCCCTGAAGAGGCATACTCTAGGAGTACACCGCAAGCCGTATCCACGGACTCAGGCCATTGCCTAAGGCCCGCCCCGCGATGCTCCGTCCCCGACCAGCCGGGTTCCCGACAGCGTCGGACATGTGTGGTCTCACCCGTTGTCCAGGGTCACCACACTTGGGGGAGGGCCGATCCGTGCGCAGGGGGGTTCAATCAGGACTGGGGGCACTGTGTGGGGGGGGGGGGGGGGGTCCACAGGCTGTGTCCGCCATGAAGAACGGCACAGCCGCTGCAGGCCGCTGCTGTGCGCGGCCACGGACCCAGCAATGCTCCGGGCTGTATCGGCAGCTATAGCTGGAAGTTCTACACTGCCTCCCTGCCAGCTGCCCCACCCCCAACCAGAGCAGGCTCCTCCCCCCCCCCCCCCCCCCCCCCCCCAGAGCAGGGAATTGGTGGTCATTTTGCACCAGTTTTCCTGGCGTAAAACACCGTTTTCATGCCGGCGTGGAGCCCATCATCTCTCCTAGCTGCAGCAACTGACTCCTTAATAATAATGAAATGCCTCCTCCTCTTTTACCCATTCCTCTGTCTCGTCTGAAGATTCAATATCCCGGGAGGTTGAGCTCTCAAACCTGCCTCTCCCTCAACCCCGTCTCTGGGATGGCTACTATATCACAATTTCACCTGTCAATCCTCGCCCTTAACTCATCCGTTTTACCTGTAATGCTACTGGGATTAAAATAAAGGCCATCCAAGCTTGAATTATAATTTTACATCGATTGTAAGTATAGTTATTAGCATATGTCAGGATTGTTGAATAAAGTGCTTTCCTATCAGAGAATCAGATTTAACGTTGGACACTATGGCCAGAAATGTATACTCCCCACCCACCCAGCTCTGAGGCGAAGAGGGATTTTGAAATTTCCCTCCGGGCTCCCCCACCTCCAATGGTGCTTCAATTATGGCATTTACGTGGCCATTAAGGGGCATTTTCTGCCCAACCTCAATTTCTAGACTAGTGAGGGAATGAAAGTTAGGGGAATGTTAGGTGGTGGCCACAAATAAACAAAGTTTCCAGGAATGGGAGGGGCCCTCCCCTGAAGGCCTGGTAACCTCTGGACCTCCCCCTCCTCTCAGGCTTATTCCCTGAACCCCTAACCACCATCCAGATGTTCTCTATCCTTCCACCCTGCCACTTACCTGTCTTGCATGTCCCGGGACTTAGTTCCACGCAGCTCCATGCACTGCCTCTACAGCGCTGTGCCTGGAGAACTGCCAGCCAATCTGATTGGTTAGCAGTTCTCCAAGGTGAGGCTTCGTCCCAATTGAGGGCAGAAGTCCCAACTTATGCCAATCAACCCTCGTCAGAGCAGATTATGGCATCGGGGCTGCTGGAATCAGTAGAGATGTGTTCCCATTGTCATGGGAATGTCACTTTGAGAAATGTTTGTCTTCTCAAGTGGCTGCAGTGATGTCATTGTGTGGGTGGAGCTGGGCTCTGGTTCGGCGTTTTACTTTCATTTTCAGCTGGAAGCTGTTTTTGGCTCTGAGTTTTAGTTTTGTCTTCAGTTGGAGAGCTGCATTCAAACCAAGGAGGTGTATTTTGGCTTCTCTCTCTGCATGCTAAAGAATGTCTCCGGATCACTTGATGATTTCAAAGTAATACCTATTTCTGTAAGGGATGCAAACCTACTGTTAAAAAGGGTCTTTGACTTATGGGTGTTGTTAGGAAATTTACTAAGGGTTACCTTTAGAGTACTGTATCTTTGGAGGTGTTATCAGTGTTGGTAGTTGATAAGATTTTTACTATGTGTTTTTAAATGTTAACTGGATTCATAGAATAAACATTGATTTTGTTTAAAAATGCTTTAGATCTCTGTTGCATCACATCTGTAAAGTGGGCCCTTGTGCTCCCCGAAACCAAAATCTATTAAAAGTTGTGGGTCAGGTGAACTCCATGATGTACTTTGGTGTTCTCTAAACCCTGGCCCATAATACCACACTAAACCTCTGGATGGCAGGAGCTTTCTAAAAATTCAGGTTCTAAGTTTCAAGCAACTGGTTGAGTAGGGTCTGCCTGCTGCTAAGTGTGGGACATGCTGTTTAATGCAGTCCACCAGCTTACATACCTGGCATCACACCGGCATTGAAATATATATGCCACACTACTCATTAGTGTGGTAGGCAGAAGGTCTTTTCGGCTTAGTGGCAGCACCCTGTTAGTGGAGAATACTACTACTGTTGCTTTTGTATTGTGGCATCGTGAAATGGATAGCTTTGTCTGTTGCTCAAATGTTTGAGATACTCTCCTTCCAGGGTAATGAGACAGAATGGGCAGTCTGGCCAAGATCAAAAGTGGTGCCATAGGCTCATTCATACAGCAAGTAATATTCATATGCAGGGTCCTGTTCTCTGCAAACATAAATAATAGGTCTAAACATTGTGCCTTTCTCAATTAAACAAAAGAACGGGGAACACTAGTGCCCTTGCATTTCCATGGCAACACTTTGGCCAACCAGAGTCTACTTGCCTTCTTTGAATTTAAATCGAAGCTTGGGAGATAATTTTTACCTGGTGCGTTCTCGATAGCAAGCCTCGACTAATCAGTCCATTTATGAACCAATCAGCACCCTTTTCTCATGCAACGTAAATGGTTGTTCCCTTTAAAATTTGGTATTCCTGCATTTGTCCTAATGAGTGCAAGATGAAACGCTTTAATGGCGTGTCTCTTTTTTCAGCAATACTCAAAATGCCAGACTCATTAATAATGATCACAAACTATTAGAACATAGAACACTACAGCGCAGTACGGGCCCTTCGGCCCTCGATGTTGCACTGACCTGTGAAACCATCTGAAGCCTATCTGACCTACACTATTCCATTTTCATCCATATGTCTATCCAGTGACAACTTAAATACCCTTAAAGTTGGCGAGTCTACTACTATTGCAGGCAGGGCGTTCCACACCCCTACTACTCTCTGAGTAAAGAAACTGCCTCTGACATCTGTCCTATATCTATCACCCCTCAATTTAAAGTTATGTCCCCTCGTGTTGGTCATCACCATCCGAGGAAAAGGACTCTCACTGTCCACCCTATCTAACCCTCTGACTATCTTATATGTCTCTATTAAGTCACCTCTCAGCCTTCTCCTCTCTAACGAAAACAACCTCAATTCCCTGAGCCTTTCCTCGTAAGACCTTCCCTCCATACCAGGCAACATCCTAGTAAATTTCCTCTGAACCCTTTCCAAAGCTTCCACATCCTTCCTATAATGTGGTGACCAGAACTGCACGCAGTACTCCAGGTGCGGCCGCACCAGAGTTGTGTACAGCTGCAGCATGACCTTGTGGTTCCGAAACTCAATCCCCCTGCTTATAAAGGCCAGCACACCATATGCCTTCTTAACAGCCCTATTAACCTGGGTGGCAACTTTCAGGGATTTATGTACCTGGATGCCGAGATCTCTCTGTTCATCTACACTACCAAGAATCTTGCCATTAGCCCAGTACTCTGCATTCCTGTTACTCCTTCCAAAGTGAACCACCTCACACTTTTCCGCATTAAACTCCATCTGCCACCTCTCAGCCCAGCTCTGCAGCTTATCTATGTCCCTCTGTATCCTATAACATCCTTCAGCACTATCCACAACTCCACCGACCTTCGTGTCATCTGCAAATTTACTAACCCATCCTTCTACACCCTCTTCCAGGTCATTTATAAAAATGACAAACAGCAGTGGCCCCAAAACAGATCCTTGCGGTACACCACTAGTAACTGAACTCCACGATGAACATTTGCCATCAACCACCACCCTCTGTCTTCTTTCAGCTAGCCAATTACTGATCCAAACCGCTAAATCACCTTCAATTCCATACTTCCTTATTTTCTGCAATAGCCTACCGTGGGGAACTAAATTGGATTATTGGATTAAGAAAAAGAAAAAAATTGGTTCACTAATGCCCGACAAGGGAGGAAATCTGCCATCCTTACCTGGTCTGGTCTACATGTGACTCCAGACCAACAGCAATGTGGCTGACTCTTAACTACCCTCTGAAATGACTAGCAAGTCAAAAGTTTGTAACAAAACACTACCACAGGGATTTCAGCAGTTCAAGAAGGTGGCCCACCACCACTTTCTTAAGGGTAATTAGGGATGGGCAATAAATGCGGTGCTTGCCAGCGACATCCACACCCAAGAACCATGCTAGTAGTCTGTACTATTGGGGCTTGATTAGTTCATTTATCACATCTGTGGTTTTATTAAAAAACTACACTGAAAAAGAATGATGTCAGTTTTATTTACGAGCCACAATTCTATGGAAAGTTAATGAGGTTAGTTTGAAACCTTGGTGCATGATCAACATTCACAAGCGTACGTGCCCAAACCACAGAACTTGGAGGGTCTCCTTCTGATTTACTGTTTTCAATTAATGCCTGGCAAGATCAATCCACTTACTCCAAACATGCATTTATAGCAGATTCAGCCACTATCAATTACTATACAGACACTTCATTAAATGTTTACAGTCAATTTGATCAGCATTTGAAAGTGCCGTTTTCAGCTTCGGCTAACGCTAAGATACTAAAACCAGCTTGAAGACCTCACAAAATGCTTTAAGCGTGATTCCAGCCTCCTGCTTTCGCACATCGGTAGCAACGGAGAAGTTTCATCCTTCAAACCCTGAGCAGCAATTACTGAAACCAGAAAAATAAGCGAGTGGTTCAAGATGGGAGAGTATTATGACTCAGTGGTAATACTCGACCCGCCTGTCCAGGGAAACTGAGGATAGCACACTAGTTTCAAATTGACAGGTCTGTTCTTTTTTTTTGGAAAATATTTTAATTAAGTATTTAGCATGTTGTACATAAATAACAGTCAAACTATAAAGCATGTAACAACCTCAATAAACCCGACCAAGCAAAAACAAATGCCCCCCAATTATATCCACCCCCATCCCCAATAGGACCCCCCCCCCCCTCCAACAGCTAAGTGACCAGATCCTTGCGCCATCTACGATAGAACCCGTCAATCGCTTCCCTCACCGTGAACCTAACCTTCTTGAGATGCAAAAACTCCATCAAATCAGCCGGCCACGCTGTGGCACTGGGCAATGCCGCCTGCCTCCAACTCAGGAGGATCAGCTGCCGAGCCAGCAATGAGGCAGATGCCAAAGCATCCGCCATTATCCCCATCCTCAATTCCGGCTGGTCTGACACCCCAAATGTCGCTACTAATGGCCAGGGCTCCAAATCCACGTATGAAATCGCCAATATGGTGTCAGGAAAGGCCCCCCAAAAACCAACCAATTTGGGGCAGGACCAGAACAGGTGCACATGGCTCGCAGGCCCCTCAAGTGCCGCTCGCATCTATCCTCAACCCCCTCAAAAAAACGACTCATTCTGGCCTTGGTGAGATGTGCCCTGAACACCACCTTGAGTTGTATCAAACTTAACCTTGCGCAGGATTACGTAGCATTCACCCGACGGACTCACTCTTCTCGTCCTGCAAAATGGGGCCCAGCTCCTCCTCCTCCCACCTAGCCTTCACCTCCTCCACCGAGACCTGCTCTTCCCCCATGATCCACTCATATATCCCAGACGTGCTGCCCTCCTCCGATCCCGCACAAGAAACAATCCTTTCCAGCAAAGTGGACGGCAGCATCACCAGGAAAGCTCGCCGGGCCCAATCAAAGTACCTGAACATATCGATCCCCCAAGACCTGCCTAGCCGCTCAGCTCCTCCCAGTCAGCAAACCAAATCACCCAAAAATAAATCCTTTACCCGATCCAGCTGCATACTTTTCCAACTCCCAAAAGTGGCATCATGTTTCCCCGGCTGAAACAAATGGTTCCCACAGATAGGGGACCACCTTGGCACCCCCCCCCCCAAGCTTGAAATGCTGGCGAAGCTGCCGCCATATAACATGGAGACAACCACCAGGTTCACCGAATATTTCGCTGGAGCAAACGGCAGAGTAGCCATTGCCAATGCCTCCAGACACCACCCCCTACATGACCCTGACTCCACCCGTACCCAAATCACGTCCTAGTCCTTGAACCAACCCAACACCCCTCCGCATTGGCTGCCCAGTTGTAAAACAGGTTCGCCAGTGCCAACAGCCCCCCCCCCCCCCGGCTCTTCCTCTGTAAGACCCCCCTCCCCGCCGAATCCGAGGTGGCTGCCCCACCCGTATAAACCCCGTTATAAGCCGCCCCAACCCCCAGAAAAACGCTTCGGGCAGAAAGATCAGAAGGCACTGAAGAAGAACATGAGTCTTGGCAGGATATTCATCTTAACCGCCTGTACCCCACCCACCAGAGACAAGCCTGTGCCACCTCTACAAATCCGCCCTCTTCCTACTTGCCAAACTGGTGACACTCAGCTTGTCAAGCCGCGGACAGGTCTGTCCTTAATTTTCCTAGATGATTAGACATTTGTCAATTCTTACGCAAATATATGTAAAGTTAAATTGCAAATCAAACTCTCAAAATTTGCAAATCCTGTCATCACTCAAAGGCCAGTTCTCACTCTCATTTGGAAAACAAAGTATTACTTACCGTTTATGTCCCCATCTGATTAAACTCCCAGGTTAAATCTTTCACATTTAATATAGATTAACATTCATGGTCTGAAATGTAGTTTTGATTTGTTTCATGTTTAATCTGGATAATATGGTCAGCCAGTAAACTTTCAGCCTCAACAAGGCACATTGTTCTATGTCCTTTCTCATAATGTAACCGTTCCACCATATTATCAGAACATTGAATACGATAATAGTTCAACTAGGTCAGTGCAACTCACCCACCATAATTAACACCCATCCAAGCCATTTTTATTTTAATTTCAACTCCCCTCCGTTGCTGAGCATTATTCATACCAAAATGACACTTGAAATGAATGAAATGAAAATCGCTTGTCACGAGTAGACTTCAATTAAGTTACTGTGAAAAGCCCCTAGTCGCCACATTCCGGCGCCTGTTCGGGGAGGCTGTTACGGGAACTTGATCCTGTCCTTAGCCCAAGTGACTATTCTTTATTCGGGAACTTATGCACGCTATTCAGCTGCAGGAGGTAGCACAGCTTGTACCCACCCAACATCCACACATGGGCAGTTTCCACCTCAGGCTCTGGATAACAGAAACCTGAGCACTATGACTCTCTCCTTACTCAAGGGTCACTGAAGGCAACTATAGCATTTGCCACTTCCCAGCTAAAATCAACGAGAGTCCTGGAGATTAGAATCACAATTGTGAGTGTGTTAAGCTTTGGCAGCCCTACATGAAAGTCCTGGGGTTTACCCGCGAGGCTAGATCTTGAATTTGGTAGCACTGGCTGAAGGATTCACCCTGGGTTTTGACAGCATTGGAGTGACATGTCCTTGGATTTTACAGCCAGCATTAGGGATCATGGCATTGTGTACCGTGCAAGATTGGACAGCATTGCAGGTTAAGCAGTGCTTGGGGAAAACTGCAGCACCACAATGGGTGCCCACAGCACACACAATGTATAACCTTCTTCCCTGTACATACATTTTTCTCCCTCGTTGGGCTTTCTTTCTTTCACTCTCACAAGCAAACATATTTATTTCCTGTTTCTTTTCCCGTTGTTCGAACACAACTTTGGCTTAACTCATCAAGCAGAAAGCCAGTGTCGTACCAGATTCTATTCGCTTTTCTGCAGGCGAGTTAGTTTAAAATTGTCTCTCTTCCCTTCCTTATTCAGTCTTGTCTGCAATAAAGTGCAGCTACTGACAATAGCTATAAAATCAAAAGTTGGCTTTAAAAATATTTGAATGTGCATTTCAGTGTTTGTTCTACAGTAATTTGAAAATGCCATTCATAATTAACGCTGTAGGATTTGGACTTCAAGTTGAACTTCACGGTTTAGCTGTTGGAAGTCATACATGTACACACATGCTGGGAATTACAGGGGCTGATGCTTGATGAGAGTTGCAGTTAAGCCTCTTCAGCTGATGGGATGGCAACTGTGGGAAGAATATAACCTCAAAAGCTCAGATTCTGCCAGATGCACAAGCCTCAGATGGATAATGGCCCCTTGTGCCATTTCAATAGAGATGTTATTGTATAAGCCGGCTTAATAAAAAAAATTGCTAAATTGGAAAGAACATTATGAAATTATAAATCTTATTTCAAAGTTCCTCAGCTAATGAGTGTTTACATGGCAGTGGAATAGATTTTCAAACAATATTCAGAGTGATTGCACTAGAGGGCATATCCTCAATTCACTGTTTACATAGGTATTTAGCTGTTCCTAACTGGCAGGTTTCAAATGATTTATCGCTTTTTGTTTGTTTCTTACCGATAGCATTCTAATTACTCCTATTGAGAAAATGAAACATAAGTCTCGCATGATGTGTGATGCTGGGTGTGTGATGTAATCAACAAGAAATACACGCAGCCATACCTGAGAAGTGTAGTCACTGTTATAATGTAGGGAGCACAGCAACTACTTTCTCAAACTGCAAAGTGGTCATGACCCAAGTAATGTTGCTTTCAATGATGGTTGCTGAGGGATAAATACATGCCAGGACATGAAAACCCCTTTTCTCTTCTTCGATTAGAGCCATGTCTACTTGAGGGGGTGTAATGGTTTTTACGTTTGTCTGAAAGTTAGTTGCTCTGTAGAGCGTGATTTTCCCAAATTACTTCAAAATTCATCTGTGGCGGGTTTTTCAGGGAGTTCCCCACCGCTATTCAATGACACTTAGTCACTTTCTGGGGAGTTTCTCACCGGTTTAGCCCACACTGAACCCCAGATAGGGCCGCCATTTTGAAAGGGTACCCCGATCTCTAAGTGAGCTTGAGTCCCCCAAACCTCCCCACCCATGGGCAATGTCACCCCCCCCCCCCCACACACACATATGTGTACTACCCCACACCCTCCAAGTGAGGACAGCCCGCTATGGGCCCCTGGGGGACCACCTCTTCAGGCCGCCCCAAGCCCTCTTCAAGCATCCCCTCCCTTCCAGGAACACCCATCACCCTCCCCCCAACCTCCCAGAGGCCCCTAATTCCCTGCCCTACACACTCCCACCCTTCAAATACCCCCCGCCGCCCTCCATTCATGGGCATGGCCCTCCTCGTCCCCTGGCCCATGGCAGTGTCACCTTGGCACCCAGACAGTGCTCCTGCCAGCTTGGCAGTACCAAGGTGCCAGTTGGGCAGTGTCAAGGTGCCCACGTTCCGGGGGGGGGAGGGGGGGACAGGGAGCCAGCTTCCGCCGACTCTAACCACCCAGGGGTTTCTAATGGCCCGGGAAATCCCCTGAGTTCCGTTTCAACAGGTCCATGTTTGTGTGGACCAGTACTGCAGGGCGCCTAGCTGCAGCCTCGCTGGGGAGGTTGGTGGATCCTGCGAGGCCGGTAGGTTCACCAATGTTGGATTAAAACCGGCTTTGGTGAGGGCTGTTTGATCCGCCCGGTGTGGCCGGAATTCTGACTCCGAAGCCTCACGGAACTTGTGTGTATCCCACGAGGAGTGAAGACGTCTAGGAAGCCTTGGAAAGGGCTCTCCCGGGATTCACCAGCCGCACCACGCTCAAGGGAAAGTGCAACGCAGCCGGTGGATCACGCCCACATAGTCGTACAGTGCAGAAAAGGCCCTTCGGCCTATCAAGTCCGCACAGGCAATTATTACCCCTAATCTCACACTAATCCCAGTTGGAATCATAGAATCCCTACCGCGCGGAAGAAGGCCATTGGGCCCATCGAGTCTGCACGAACCCTCTGAAAGTGAATCCTACGTAGGTGAACCATTTCACCCACACCACTCGATCCCCATAACCTAATCTGCACATTAAGGGGCAATTTAGCATGGACAATCCACCGGACAGGCAGTACGGTAGCACAGTGGTTATGTGGTGAATTATAAATACTAATAATCCACACAGGTACATGTGTTGAGCCTGTACCTCGTATTAGCGTGTATTTGCGTGGCTCTACCCATAGGGGGAGACGAGGAGCTTGTACTGGGCTCCACCCTTGGCTCCGCCCACGGCTCCTCCCCTTAACCAGAAGTATAAAGGTTGATGTTGTGAGCCTGCCTGCCAATTCATCTGGAGTCCATCTCGTCGCAGGAAGGCTCTGTTGTAAGACGATTAAAACCACTGTTCACTTCTAACCACGTGTCGCGTGAATTGATGGTCTCATCAGGTTAGCACTGTTGCTTCACAGTGCCACGGTCCGAGGTTCGATTTCCGGCTTGGGTCACCATCTGTGCAGTGTCTGCACTTTCTCCGTGTCTGCTTGGGTTTCCTCCGGGTGCTCCGGTTTCCTCCCAAAAGACGCGCTGTTAGGTAATTTGGACATATTGAATTCTCCCTCCATGCACCCGAACAGGCACCGGAATGTGTCGACCAGGGGTTTTTCACAGTAACTTCACTGCAGTGTTAATGTAAGCCTACTTGTGACTGGACAGAGGCTGGTAGCACAGGGCTAAATAGCTGTTTTTTAAAGCAGACCAAGGTAGGCCAGCGGCGCTGGTTCAATTCCCGTACCAGCCTCCCCGAACAGGCGCCGGAATGTGGCAACTTGGGGCTTTTCACAGTAATGTCATTTGAAGCCTACTTGTGACAATAAGCGATTTTCATTTCATTTCAATAAAGATTGTTATTATAAAACCTGCACACCTTTGGACTGTAGGAGGAAACTAGAGTACCCGGAGGAAACCGACGCAGACAAGGGAAGAATGTGCAAACTCCACAGTCACCCAAGGTCAGAATTTTTTTTTTATTTGTTCGTGGGACGTGGGCATCGCAGGCTGTGCCAGCAATTTTATTGCCCATCCCTAATTGCCCTTTAGGTGGCAGTTAAGAGTCAACCACATTGCTGTGGGTCTGGAGTCACATGTAGGGCAGCACGGTAGCATGGTGATTAGCATAAATGCTTCACAGCTCCAGGGTCCCAGGTTCGATTCCCGGCTGGGTCACTGTCTGTGCGGAGTCTGCACGTCCTCCCCGTGTGTGCGTGGGTTTCCTCCGGGTGCTCCGGTTTCCTCCCACAGTCCAAAGATGTGCGGGTTAGGTGGATTGGCCATGCTAAATTGCCCGTAGTGTCCTAAAAGGTAAGGTTAGGGGGGGGTGTTGTTGGGTTACGGATATAGGTTGGATACGTGGGTTTGAGTAGGGTGATCATGGCTCGGCACAACATTGAGGGCCGAAGGGCCTGTTCTGTGCTGTACTGTTCTATGTAAACCAGATCGGGTAAGAATGTCTTCCCTGAAAGACATTAGTGAACCAGATGGGTTTTTCCGACGATCGACAATGGTTTCATGGCCATCATTGAACCCAGGTCCCTGACGCTGTGAGGCAGCAGGTCTAAACACTGTGCCATCAGTACATGTCCCATATCCTTGAATATGATGGTGTTTCAAGTACTCATCTGAGTGCTTTGTTAAGGTTGTACGGTTTCCAGCCTCCACTACCTTCCCAGGTCGTGCATTCCAACTTCTCACCACCCAGAGTGAAAAGAATTCTCAAACCCCCTCGGAATCCCCTGCCCCTCACCCTAAAACTATGCCCCCTTGGGACTGACCCCTTAATTTATTTGCCATGTACAAGCCCCTCATAATCTTATACACCTTAATCATACCCACCTCAGGCTTCTCTGCTCTAAAGAAAATAATCCAAGCCCATCAAGTCTCTCCTTATAGCTCAGATCTCCATCCCTGGCAACATCCTGGTGAATCTCCTCTGTATCCCCTCCAGTGCAATCACCTCAGTATTGAAGTGTCAGCAAAGATGTTTTGTGCTCAAGTTCTGGATTGGGTCTTGAATTCATAACCTTCTGACTCAACAGATGAGAATACTACCCGTTGAGCTATGGCAGACCCTGGACAGGTAGATTGGAATCTAGCAAATGTGGTACCCATATTCAAAAGTGGTAACAAAACAGGAAACTAGAAGTGTATCAATCTTTTTTTCAATTCCATGTAAAATAACGGAATCGATTATCAGAATTACTGTACAAAAACAAACCATTCAAAAGCAGAGGGGGCAAATTTTGCATGATTGACCTCTTAAATTTATTTGAGAAGTGACAATACAAGATAACTCTGGTATACCTTACAGCATTTTTACTTAGGTATTTGTTTTTGTTTTTTTTATAAATTTAGGGTACCCA
The DNA here is from genome assembly GCF_902713615.1 of Scyliorhinus canicula. Lineage (NCBI taxonomy): Eukaryota > Metazoa > Chordata > Chondrichthyes > Carcharhiniformes > Scyliorhinidae > Scyliorhinus > Scyliorhinus canicula. Next base: position 21,986,702 of record NC_052169.1, on the reverse strand, counting down.
ATCATTTTTCCAATTAAGGGGCAATTTAGAGTGGCCAATCCACCTACCCTGCACGTTTTTGGGTTGTGGGGGCGAAACCCACGCAGACACGGGGAGAATGTGCAAACTCGACACGGACAGTGACCCCGGGATCGAACCTGGGACCTCAGCGCCGTGATGCCGCAGTGCTAACCCACTGCGCCACCGTGCTGCCCCTTACTTAAGTATTTTTAACGTCCCTCATGAGAAGTTACTAAGTTCAAAACTGAGGGCAAAATTTGAATAGAAGGTTAAAAAAAGAGCAGGTGCTGGTCACAGGATAATAGAAGCCCTACAGTGCAGAAGGAGGCCATTCTGCCCATCAAGTCTGCACCGACCATCCTACCTAGGCCCACTCCCGCCATATCCCCGTAACCCCACCTAACCTGCACATCTTTGGACACTAAGGGGCAATTTTAGCATGGCCTATCCACCGAATCACTGGAGCAATGTCAAGATGGGGAATATTGGGGATGCAGACAGACTCAGGAGCTCCAGGGTTCATTACTGGGAAGACTTCTGTTTCCAATTTAGACCAATGCCTTGGATTCAGAAACTCAGTGCAAATTGGTAAAAATTTTCACATTATTGCAATTGTATTTCTTGTTTACTTCTAGGCATCCAATGAACACTCCACCATGGTCACCTTCCAACTGCCTCCCCACCTAAGTTACCTAACTGCCAGAGATCGTTTCCTCATCCACCCACCATTTGTTGAGAGTTCGCATGAGAGTCTGGTCTGGATTACATTAATGGGGTCCACATGATGAACTAACGTCTGCATCATCTATTGTATCCAAACGTACATTCATTAATGTCTTTAGTTCTTCTTCCAAGCTTGGGCTTGAAGTTCCAGCTGTGCCAAAACTATCACTGTCATCTGATCGGACAAACCACAGTCTGAGTATGCAAGTGTGCATGAATAGAATGCTCCCAGTGCAAGTGAAAGGCCGCATTTCTCCATCCAGAACTATGGAGTTTTTTTACATTTCAAAACTAAAGAGCATTTTAAATCTTTTTCCGAGAAATTTGGCATTTAAATTAATAACCGCTTAAGTCTATCATGAACTACTTAATTTTACTTTGGAGACAAAGAATAACAAATTTGCAAGCCTGGCACAAAGCTGAAGTTGGCTGTGCATCCAGTATAATGGAGACAGTGATCAATTATTTCTATTTGATGCATTTAAACTGCTGACATGAAGTGTGACTGACAAGCTCATATTTCACAGAGCAATCACTGCTTATGAGCATTTGCTCAATACAGAAGATTTGACTGGTTAAGCTTAAAATTGACCTGATATGAATGTCAGAGTAAAGGACATTAGAATTGTTTCATAATTTGATGAAATATATATCATAGATAAAACTGAGAGGATATTGTCCATGTAGATGTTCCAATTGCACTCTTTTTTCAAAGGTGGGCACCAATATGTGACATTTAAAAATGCAATTAAGGTAATTCATCAAGGCAGTTGAAACAAAGAATGTGATAGGAAAAGTGTGACCAGAGTGCAGCCAATAATCCTGAAAAAAAGATACGGATGTGTCACAAAGGGCTGGCGAGGTACAGGAGTAGCAATACTACGATAATAGTTGTTTTTGGCCTCGTAGTATTTTTCAAACTTTTTTGCCCGGGACCCATTTTTACCAACTGGCCATCATTCGGGACCCACGTCGGCCTACCTTTGCGACCCATGTCGGCCGACCTTTGCGATCCACGTCAATTGTCCTTCGGCTTTTTCACTTACCTTTACTGGTATAGGTGCACCTGCTTGGTCCTCACGGTGTCACTTGCTTTGTTATTCAATGTTACGTTTCTGATCATTTTTTAAAAAACGTTTTAAATTTAGCGTACCCAATTCATTTCTTTTTCCAATTATGGGGCAATTTAGCGTGGCCAATCCACCTAACCTGCACATCTTTTGGATTGTCGGGGCGAAACCCACGCAAACACGGGGGAGAATGTGCAAATTCCACACAGACAGTGACCCAGAGCCGGAATCGAATGAGGGACCTGGGAACCATGAGGCAGCAGGGCTAACCCACTGCGCCACCGTGCTGCCCCACATTTCTGATCATGACTTTAGCTGATGATTTAAGATCTCACTGCACCATTGAACAAAATAAAGAAGTTTGCCCTCAAACGCGTCACGTTTAGTCTTCAAATGTCTTGAGGGTTTTAAACTTTCATTTGCTAGTGCTTCCCTGCATATAACACACATGAGCTTTGAATCCAGATTTGTAGTGGCACAATTAATAACACATACCTCAAGTAATCTTCTTTATGCTGCTTTGTTCGTTTTCAGTTTCCTCTTCCTGGGTTGTTCACCAGAGGCCCGGGAGTTCACACCAGCACTGCTCGCAGCTGCAAAATGGTGGAATCTCGCGTCCTGAACACGTGACGTCAGCGCACGGGGAGCATGACCTGCTCTCTGCCACTGTTTCCGGTAGGGGGACTCCGCTGTTTGCTGACAAAAACTGGCCCCGGACAACGTGCTGACATCAGGAGGCGGTCCACTCCGTTGGGCTCTGGGCCTGTATACTGCTTAATCCGGCACGCACGGGCGGGGAGGCTGCCAATCTCAAAAGTCCGTCGCAGCCGGCATTTTAAAAAGCCAGCCACAGCTGTCAGGTATTCCTCCCGCGATCGGGAACGCTGCGACCGAGCGCCACGACCCTCCAGAAACCTGCTCGAGACCCATCCGTGGGTCGCGACCCTGAGTTTGAAAACCTCTGGTCTAGCACATAATGATTGTTGTCAGGATTGAACGGATGTAAAAGTGAATTCCTAGATGGTCTTGTTTATTTCCCTTTTGAAGTAGTGCGTCATGTCATCTTTTTGACACTAGTTCCATTCAGATCAGTACAAGGGTAGCATGGTGGTTAGCATAAATGCTTCTCAGCTCCAGGGTCCCAGGTTCGATTCCCGGCTGGGTCACTGTCTGTGTGGAGTCTGCACGTCCTCCCCGTGTGCGTGGGTTTCCCCCGGGTGCTCCGGTTTCCTCCCACAGTCCAAAGATGTGCGGGTTAGGTGGATTGGCCATGCTAAATTGCCCGTAGTGTCCTAATAAAAGTAAGGTTAAGGGGGGGGTTGTTGGGTTACGGGTATAGGGTGGATACGTGGGTTTGAGTAGGGTGATCATGGCTCGGCACAACATTGAGGGCCGAAGGGCCTGTTCTGTGCTGTACTGTTCTATGTTCTAAGGCGAAAGGGCGCCAGGTGGGGACCCCACCACCTTCCCACCTCCTGATTAAATCCAGGACAGGAAGGCTTGTGGAGGACGTCCCAGAAGGAAACCTATTAGGAACCTCAAATGGGCAATTCATGCCGATTTAAGATCCTCAGCATTCAGCCAGCAGCAGGAGTCACCACAGTGAAAACCGAAAAGCAAATCCCGTTAGGTTTGATTGCAGGCACACATGGACGAACCTTGTTGTTGGACACTCGATTTGGGGGGTGTGGGAGGGGTGCGTATGGGGAAAGCACTTAAAACCATACCCCTGTCCTTGCCTCTGACAACGCTCTCCCCTCTCCCACAAACCCTATTGGATTGGATTGGATTTGGATTTGTTAATTGTCACGTGTACCGAGGTGCAGTGAAAAGTATTTTTCTGCAAGCAGCTCAACAGATCATTCAGTACATGGGAAGAAACGGGAATTAAACAAAATTCAAGAAAATACATAATAGGGAAAAGATTAGAACGAGTATAAGTTAAGTAAAAAGTGGATCTGTTGGGGAGAGCTTGCAGAGAGTCGCCTCGCTCCGGCGCCATCTTGAAATGACTTTCCTCACTCACCTGTGATCTGGGCCCTTCATTGATCTGGGCCTCTGGGTGAAGAATTGAACAAACAAATGTGATAGACAGTAGGATTATTAGTTAGAATAAGGTAGATGATAGTGCCGGTCTGATAGTAGCAAGTTCACAAACAAAGGACAAAGGGATTCAGAAAGCATGGCCAGGAAGGGGGGAGGGGAGCTTCGCCTCGTGTAGAGAATGGGGAAAAGGATGCTGGGTAACAAGAGGCCCAGTATTGGGGAATGCAAAGTGAGCCAATCAGGATATATGGCCAGGTCAGGAGGTGTATACATTGGCCTATGGGAAGCTTGTATGTGAATCTTGATGTGATTTGAACTATATGTGCAGTAATGCCTTTGTGCTCTCTCTCACTTGCGTTTGGGAGCCTTAGAAGACGGCTGTGTGTTCTGAGGTCCTACGAGTGAGTCAGCCTTGCAAGCTGGTTAAAATAAACAATAATTGATACCTGCAAATCCGTCTCAAATTTTATTGAGCCCAGACTGGCAGCAAAAGAATCAGGATTGTCATGGGTGCATTGCCAGCAGCCGCCACCAGTCTCGGTGGCAGTGGGTGCATTTCCATAAGATGCCACTGCTCCTGTTGGTGCTGCCTGCAGCGGAGAACTGGGTCCCGCTACCTGGCGGGCGAGATCCCTGTTACCCAGATTAAAGTCTGCCCAGGGTATATGGTACAATGCAATATTTCAAAACTTGTCAGTGGAAAAATATCTTGTTGCTGTTTCCTGTTATTATAATTGTTGTTGAAATCCAGGGTCAAACCAGGGTGGGGACTCGCGATTTTTGGAGTTGCGGTAGAGCCGGGAGTGCAGGAGGCGAAAGAGGCCGGTGTCCTGGCCTTTGCGTCCCTAGTAGCCCGTCGAAGGATTCTGTTACAATGGAAGGATGCAAGGCCCCCAAGTGTGGAGACCTGGATCAGTGACATGGCGGGATTTATAAAATTGGAAAAGGTCAAATTTGCCCTGAGAGGATCAATACAAGGGTTCTATAAACGATGGCAGCCTTTCTGGACTTCCTGGCTCAGAGATAGGTAACTGGGTCAATAGCAGCAGCAACCCGGGAGGAGGGGGGGGGTGCATTATTGTAGTGTTTATTCTGTAACTTTATAGTGTGTTCATTTGCGTTGTTGTTAAAATGCTGGGTTGTTCATGGAGATGGGGCAAATGTATATGATTGTTAATATTATTGTTATTTTCGGTATTTTACTAAGGTGCGTCAATGTTGTATAAAATCAAAATTTCTCAATAAAAATTATTTTTAAAAAAAATAATTGTTGTTGAAGAATTAAAAAAAGCTCCTTCCTGTTGTTTTACTACATTTGAATTTTGATTCTCTTTGTCACATTATTGCACACCAGTATTGTGAGAGCATCCTTCAGTGATGAAGTCAAACATGTTTTTGCTCAGACTGCAAGATTTAAAACCTATCCAAAATATGAATGTGAATTGTTATATCGGGATCTGATCCATTTATTCTGTAACTTCCCCAGTTTCTCCCAACTATAGGAACATAGGAGAAATGGGCCATACAGCCCACTGAGCCTGCTCCACATTCAATAAGACTGTCTGTTTAAGTCTCCAATTGGTGGCTGTAAATATCGAGTCCATCTTCATGCTAGCTCAAATTGTAATTCAGGATATCTCCCCCTCTTTGTGTCAAATGTACATACACAGGATCAGAGCTTGCACGACAGTCCAAATAATTACAAAGTTTACCCTTAACAGTCCACTGAAAAAAACTTCTACTCAGATACCTTGTTTATCCTTCACAAAGAAATTTTTATGAATATTCCTTTTCCAAACATGGAACTTTCCCCCATGTGGAAACAGCAATTTTACAGAGGTTTAAAGACATACATAAAAACTGACATAAACATGGGCAGCACGGTAGCACAGTTGCTTCACAGCTCCAGGGTCCCAGGTTCGATTCCCTGCTGGGTCACTGTCTGTGCGGGGGCTGCACGCTCTCCCCGTGTCTGCGTGGGTTTCTTCCGGGTGCTCCAGTTTCCTCCCACAAGTCTCAAAGACGTGCAGTTAGGTCATTTGGATATTCTGAATTCTCCCTCTACGTACCCGAACAGGTGCGGAATGTGGCGACTCCGGGCTTTTCACAGTGACTTCATTGCAGTGTTACTGTGAGCCTACTTGTGACGTAAAAGTTTATTATCTGTTCATGCATTCCAAATGGAATACAGAATTAAGGGTACTGGCAAAAGGGCCAAGTGGCAACAACAAGGAGGAAAACATTTCCTTCTCAGGAATGGGTAGGATTAGGAATGCACTTCCCGGGAGGGTGCTGGAGGTCGATTCACTCATACCTTTCAACAGGGAACTGGATAAATACTGGAGAGATTTGTTTAATGTCGGGGTGTGGGAAAGGAGTGGGAGAAATGCACTGCTCTTGGAAAGAGACAAGGTCCTTCCTGTTCATTCCCTAATTTTCCTCTTTCTTTTATTTTGCTGTTGCTTTTTTGATCTATGGATGATTGACTGTAAGGCAAGCAGTCTGTAAGAAGCCTGTACCTTTAATTCAAACAGCAGAACCCAGAAATCGGTGCTGGTTTAAACTGGTGATTGCAGGCTGGCCAGCATCAGTGAGGACTCAGTTTGATTGATTGGCTGGTGGCCAATGAATTGGCACAAAAGGCTGAGCTCTGCTCGGGAACAGTGGTGATTGGATCCAATCCCACTGATACATTTTTCAGAGCCCGAAGGCTTGAGTTTGGTTTCTGTCAACCTGATGAAGAGATCCAACTAACTCTCTCCAAAAAGATTCAGCTAATTCCCTCCACTGTGATGGCTGACTTTCTCGCCATCAAGCCTCCGGGTGCAGAGGCCTGAAGTCAAACCACAAGCTGGAAGCAAGGTTTGCAAGTGTCTCTCCAGATAGCCTGTGAGTACTGCATTTGCTAATCTACAGGGACCCCGAATGAATGAATCTGCAAAGAAGACAATTAACGGCTATAAACCAGAGGCTTTAATCAGCAAGCTTGCGGTGCAGAAAATTTGCTAAAGAATCACCATCTGAAGCAAAGACATCCTGTTTGTCGGTCTTGTGTATACGTGTGTGGGTAGAGGGTGGGACAGATAAAGCGTGCAGTAGGTATCAGATTGCTGTTAATCAGTTTATTTATTTTATTTTACTTCTATAAATTTAGAGTACCCAATTCATTTTTTCGAATTAAGGGGCAATTTAGCGTGGCCAAGCTACCTATGCTGCACATTTTGGGTCGTGTGGGCGAAACCCAGGCAAACACTGGGAGAATGTGCAAACTCCACACAGACAGTGACCCAGGGCCAGGATCGAACCTGGGACCTCGGCGCAGTGAGGCAGCAGTGCTAACCACTGCACCACCGTGCTGCCCAATCTATTTATTTATTGCATATTGGATGATAGTCCTTGCTGCAAGTAAACAATAATCGCGTTTAAACTTACAAACCTGGTGACTGTAATTATCGGGCAGCCACGGATACAAAGACCGTGGATATTTTTATTAAAAATATCAGCCGTTGCGCCTGCATTGTGATTGTGGGGGGGGGGGGCAGGGCTGGAATGACCCCACACTAGGCCGGGGTGAAGCAACAGTGTGCAGACGCGACGGGCTGAATGGCCTCTTTCTGTGCAGACTATTGTCACGTGTACCGAGGTACAGTGAAAAGTATTTTTCTGCAAGCAGATCATTCAGTACATGGGAAGAAAAGGGACTGAAACAAAATTCAAGAAAATACATAATAGGGCAACACAAGGTATACAGTGTAACTACATAAGCACTGGCATCGGATGAAGCAGACAGGGTGTAGTGTTAATGAGGTCAGTCCATAAGAGGGTCATTTAGGAGTCTGGTGACAGTGGGGAAGAAGCTGTTTTTGAGTCCTATGTTCTCAGACTTCTGTATCCCCTGCCCAATGGAAGAAGTTGGAAGAGTGAGTAAGCCGGGTGGGAGGGATCTTTGATTATGCTGCCCGCTTTCCCCAGGCAGCGTGAGGTGTATATGGGAGTCCATGGATGGGAGGTAGGTTCGTGTGATGGACTGGGCGGTATTCACGACTCTCTGAAGTTCCTTGCGGTCCTGGGCCGTGCAGTTGCCATACCAGGCTGTGAGGCAGCCCGATAGGATGCTTTCTATAGTGCATCTGTAAAAGTTAGTAAGGGGTTAATGTGGACATGCCGAATTTCCTTAGTTTCCTGAGGAAGTATAAGCGCTGTTCTGCTTTCTTGGTGGCAGCGTCGACGTGAGTGGACCAGGACAGATTTTGGTGATGTGCAGCCCCGGTGATAGGCAGGCCGATTGGGTGCTGCCAATGAACCAGTTTCCCCTCCCATATTTTATGAATAAAAAATGCCAGCCGGCACTCACTGTTAAATCTGTGAGGGGGCAGCACGGTGGCTTAGCACTGCTGCCTCAGGGCACCAAGGTCCCAGGTTCGATCCCGGCACCGGCTCACCGACTGTGTGGAATGAATCCGTCACTTTTATATTTTCTTTTCCAACAAAAAAACAAATATCCGCGAGGGAAGAGTTAACCCACCCCCACAGGCCAGCCAGAACCTACCACCACATCTCGCCCGCCCCCAGGGTGGGGAAGGATGAGGGGATGGGCCGAACCGCCCCTGGCGGCCGTTTCCCGCCAAGCTCGAGCGCGAGCCGCCTCCTCCTCCTCGGCGCCGAGTGACGACACGAGGCGGGCGCGCGCTGACGAAGCAGGCGCGCCGCCCCGTCCCGCCCACGCGCACGCACGTCCCGGGGGCGCGCACGCGGCGGACCGTTCGGCGGCGGGCCGGGGCTGGGACGGAATGCTGGTGCGGAGCGAACCACGTGACCCAGCGGTGCCACGGCCCGAGAGACGGCGGCGAGAAATGGTAACGGGCGGGGGGGCGGCGGGACAGAGCGGGCGGGGGGTTTAATTGGGGGGCGGGGTGAAGGGGGGTGTGTGTGCGTCAGTCGTTCTGTCAGCCCCCCCCTCCCCCGATGGTGAAGGGAGGGGGGAGGCCAAACAATGGGCCCTTCAGTCGGCTTGGGTCCCAAACCCTCCCTCTACCCCCCCCCCCGCCCCCCTCCCTCTGCCCCCCCCCCCCGCCCCCCTCCCTCTGCCCCCCCCCCCGCCCCCCTCCCTCTGCCCCCCCCGCCCCCCTCCCTCTGCCCCCCCGCCCCCCTCCCTCTGCCCCCCCTCCTCTCTGCCCCCCCTCCCTCTGCCCCCCCCGCCCCCTCCCTCTGCCCCCCCCTCCCTCTGCCCCCCCCGCCCCCCTCCCTCTGCCCCCCCCCTCCCTCTGCCCCCCCGCCCCCCTCCCCCCCGCCCCCCCTCCCCCCCCGCCCCCCTCCCTCTGCCCCCCCGCCCCCCTCCCTCTGCCCCCCCCGCCCCCCCTCCCTCTGCCCCCCCCCCGCCCCCCTCCCTCTGCCCCCCCCCCGCCCCCCTCCCTCTGCCCCCCCCGCCCCCCTCCCTCTGCCCCCCCCGCCCCCCTCCTCTGCCCCCCCCCCCCCCTCCCTCTGCCCCCCCGCCCCCCTCCCTCTGCCCCCCCCGCCCCCCCTCCCTCTGCCCCCCCCGCCCCCCCTCCCTCTGCCCCCCCCGCCCCCCCTCCCTCTGCCCCCCCCGCCCCCCCTCCCTCTGCCCCCCCGCCCCCCTCCCTCTGCCCCCCCGCCCCCCCCTCCCTCTGCCCCCCCCGCCCCCCCTCCCTCTGCCCCCCCCGCCCCCCCTCCCTCTGCCCCCCCCCGCCCCCCCTCCCTCTGCCCCCCCCGCCCCCCTCCCTCTGCCCCCCCCGCCCCCCCTCCCTCTGCCCCCCCCGCCCCCCCTCCTCTGCCCCCCCCGCCCCCCCTCCCTCTGCCCCCCCCGCCCCCCCTCCCTCTGCCCCCCCCGCCCCCCCTCCCTCTGCCCCCCCCGCCCCCCCCTCCCTCTGCCCCCCCCCACCCCCCTCCCTCTGCCCCCCCCGCCCCCCTCCCTCTGCCCCCCCCGCCCCCCTCCCTCTGCCCCCCCCCCCC